>NW_027478414.1:1230198-1537748 GCF_051014685.1 Ptiloglossa arizonensis
AATCCGTTCGCGAGATATGGCAGTTTGGAGATAAGAAACGCTTGAGAAACTCAAAATTTTCGCAGTTCTGATGCTCGAAACGAATAACTAGAACCGCCTAGGGGAAAAGTGCTCATACCGTTGTAATCGGGCGAGATTCTACTTTCAGATGCAACAGAAATTTTGCGGATTGATCAATCCGTTCGCGAGATATGGCAGTTTGGAGATAAGAAACGCTTGAGAAACTCAAAATTTTCGCAGTTCTGATGCTCGAAACGAATGACTAGAACGGCCTAGGGGAGAAGTACGCTTACCGTTGTAATCGGGCGAGTGTCTACTTTCAGATGCAATAGAAATTTTGCGGATCAGTCAATCCGTTCGCGAGATATGGCAGTTTGGATGTAAGAAACGCTTGAGAAACTCGAAATTTTCGCAGTTCTGATGCTCGAAACGAATAACTGGAACGGCCTAGAGGAAAACTACACGTACCGCTGTGATCGGGCGAGTCTCTACTTTCAGATGCAACAGAAATTTTGCGGATTGGTCAATCCGTTCGCAAGATATGGCAGTTTGGATGTAAGAAACGCTTGAGAAACTCGAAATTTTCGCAGTTCTGATGCTCGAAACGAATAACTGAAGCGGCCTAGGGGAAAACTACACATACCGTTGTAATCGGGCGAGTTTCTACTTTCAGATGCAACAGAAATTTTGCGGATTGGTCAATCCGTTCGCGAGATATGGCAGTTTGGAGGTAAGAAACGCTTTAGAAACTCAAAATTTTCGCAGTTCTGATGCTCGAAACGAATAACTAGAACGGCCCAGGGGAAAAGTGCGCATACCGTTGTAATCGGGCGAGTTTCTACTTTCAAATGCAACAGAAATTTTGCGGATTGGTCAATCCGTTCGCGAGATATGGCAGTTTGGAAGTAAGAAACGCATGAGAAACTCAAAATTTTCGTAGTTCTGATGCTAGAAACGAATAACTAGAACGGCCTAGGGGAAAAGTGGGCATACCGTTTTAATCGGGCGAGTTTCTACTTTCGGATGCAACAGAAATTTTGCGGATTGGTCAATCCGTTCGCGAGATATGGCAGTTTGGAAATAAGAAACGCATGAGAAACTCAAAATTTTCGTAGTTCTGATGCTTGAAACGAATAACTAGAACCGCCTAGGGGAAAAGTGCGCATACCGTTGTAATCGGGCGAGTGTCTACTTTCAGATGCAATAGAAATTTTGCGGATCAGTCAATCCGTTCGCGAGATATGGCAGTTTGGATGTAAGAAACGCTTGAGAAACTCGAAATTTTCGCAGTTCTGATGCTCGAAACGAATAACTGGAACGGCCTAGAGGAAAACTACACGTACCGCTGTGATCGGGCGAGTCTCTACTTTCAGATGCAACAGAAATTTTGCGGATTGGTCAATCCGTTCGCGAGATATGGCAGTTTGGAAATAAGAAACGCTTGAGAAACTCAAAATTTTCGTAGTTCTGATGCTAGAAACGAGTAACTAGAACGGCGTAGGGGAAAAGTGCGCATACCGTTGTAATCGGGCGAGATTCTACTTTCAGATGCAACAGAAATTTTGCGGATCGGTAAATCCGTTCGCGAGATATGGCAGTTTGGATGCAAGAAACGCTTGAGAAACTCGAAATTTTCGCAGTTCTGATGCTCGAGACGAATAACTGGAACGGCCTAGGGGAAAACTACACATACCGTTGTAATCGGGCGAGTCTCTACTTTCAGATGCAACAGAAGTTTTGCGGATTGGTCAATCCCTTCGCGAGATATGGCAGTTTGGAGGTAAGAAACGCTTGAGAAACTCAAAATTTTCGCAGTTCTGATGCTCGAAACGAATGACTAGAACGGCCTAGGGGAGAAGTACGCTTACCGTTGTAATCGGGCGAGTGTCTACTTTCAGATGCAATAGAAATTTTGCGGATCAGTCAATCCGTTCGCGAGATATGGCAGTTTGGATGTAAGAAACGCTTGAGAAACTCGAAATTTTCGCAGTTCTGATGCTCGAAACGAATAACTGGAACGGCCTGGAGGAAAACTACACGTACCGCTGTGATCGGGCGAGTCTCTACTTTCAGATGCAACAGAAATTTTGCGGATTGGTCAATCCGTTCGCAAGATATGGCAGTTTGGATGTAAGAAACGCTTGAGAAACTCGAAATTTTCGCAGTTCTGATGCTCGAAACGAATAACTGAAGCGGCCTAGGGGAAAACTACACATACCGTTGTAATCGGGCGAGTTTCTACTTTCAGATGCAACAGAAATTTTGCGGATTGGTCAATCCGTTCCCGAGATATGGCAGTTTGGAGGTAAGAAACGCTTTAGAAACTCAAAATTTTCGCAGTTCTGATGCTCGAAACGAATAACTAGAACGGCCCAGGGGAAAAGTGCGCATACCGTTGTAATCGGGCGAGTTTCTACTTTCAAATGCAACAGAAATTTTGCGGATTGGTCAATCCGTTCGCGAGATATGGCAGTTTGGAAATAAGAAACGCATGAGAAACTCAAAATTTTCGTAGTTCTGATGCTAGAAACGAATAACTAGAACGGCCTAGGGGAAAAGTGGGCATACCGTTTTAATCGGGCGAGTTTCTACTTTCGGATGCAACAGAAATTTTGCGGATTGGTCAATCCGTTCGCGAGATATGGCAGTTTGGAAATAAGAAACGCATGAGAAACTCAAAATTTTCGTAGTTCTGATGCTTGAAACGAATAACTAGAACCGCCTAGGGGAAAAGTGCGCATACCGTTGTAATCGGGCGAGTGTCTACTTTCAGATGCAACAGAAATTTTGCGGATCGGTAAATCCGTTCGCGAGATATGGCAGTTTGGATGCAAGAAACGCTTGAGAAACTCGAAATTTTCGCAGTTCTGATGCTCGAAACGAATAACTGGAACGGCCTAGGGGAAAACTACACATACCGTTGTAATCGGGCGAGTCTCTACTTTCAGATGCAACAGAAGTTTTGCGGATTGGTCAATCCCTTCGCGAGATATGGCAGTTTGGAGGTAAGAAACGCTTGAGAAACTCAAAATTTTCGCAGTTCTGATGCTTGAAACGAATAACTAGAACCGCCTAGGGGAAAAGTGCGCATACCGTTGTAATCGGGCGAGTGTCTACTTTCAGATGCAACGGAAATTTTGCGGATTGATCAATCCGTTCGCGAGATATGGCAGTTTGGAGATAAGAAACGCTTGAGAAACTCAAAATTTTCGCAGTTCTGATGCTCGAAACGAATAACTAGAACGGCCTAGGGGAGAAGTACGCATACCGTTGTAATCGGGCGAGTTTCTACTTTCACAAGCAACAGAAATTTTGCGGATTGATCAATCCGTTCGCGAGAAATGACAGTTTGGAGATAAGAAACGCTTTAGAAACTCAAAATTTTCGCAGTTCTGATGCTCGAAACGAATAACTAGAACGGCCCAGGGGAAAAGTGCGCATACCGTTGTAGTCGGGCGAGTTTCTACTTTCAAATGCAACAGAAATTTTGCGGATTGGTCAATCCGTTCGCGAGATATGGCAGTTTGGAAATAAGAAACGCTTGAGAAACTCAAAATTTTCGTAGTTCTGATGCTAGAAACGAGTAACTAGAACGGCGTAGGGGGAAAGTGCGCATACCGTTGTAATCGGGCGAGATTCTACTTTCAGATGCAACAGAAATTTTGCGGATCGGTCAATCCGTTCGCGAGATATGGCAGTTTGAAGGTAAGAAACGCTTGAGAAACTCAAAATTTGCGCAGTTCTGATGCTTGAAACGAATAACTAGAACGGCCTAGGGGAAAAGTGGGCATACCGTTGTAATCGGGCGAGTTTCTACTTTCAGATGCAACAGAACTTTTGCGGATCGGTAAATCCGTTCGCGAGATATGGCAGTTTGAATGCAAGAAACGCTTGAGAAACTCGAAATTTTCGCAGTTCTGATGCTCGAAACGAATAACTGGAACGGCCTAGGGGAAAACTACACATACCGTTGTAATCGGGCGAGTTTCTACTTTCAGATGCAACAGAAATTTTGCGGATTGGTCAATCCGTTCGCGAGATATGGCAGTTTGGAGGTAAGACACGCCTGAGAAACTCAAAATTTTCGCAGTTCTGATGCTCGAAACGAATAGCTGGAACGGCCTAGGGGAAAACTACACATACCGTTGTAATCGGGCGAGTTTCTACTTTCAGATGCAACAGAAATTTTGCGGATTGGTCAATCCGTTCGCGAGGTATGGCAGTTTGGAGGTAAGAAACGCTTGAGAAACTCAAAATTTTCGCAGTTCTGATGCTCGAAACGAATAGCTGGAACGGCCTGGGGGAAAACTACACATACCGTTGTAATCGGGCGAGTTTCTACTTTCAGATGCAACAGAAATTTTGCGGATTGGTCAATCCGTTCGCGAGATATGGCAGTTTGGAGGTAAGAAACGCTTGAGAAACTCAAAATTTGCGCAGTTCTGATGCTTGAAACGAATAACTAGAACGGTCTAGGGGAAAAGTGCGCATACCGTTGTAATCGGGCGAGTTTCTACTTTCAGATGCGACAGAAATTTTGCGGATCGTTCAATCCGTTCGCGAGATATGGCAGTTTGAAGGTAAGAAACGCTTGAGAAACTCAAAATTTGCGCAGTTCTGATGCTTGAAACGAATAACTAGAACCGCCTAGGGGAAAAGTGCGCATACCGTTGTAATCGGGCGAGTGTCTACTTTCAGATGCAAAGGAAATTTTGCGGATTGATCAATCCGTTCGCGAGATATGGCAGTTTGGAGATAAGAAACGCTTGAGAAACTCAAAATTTTCGCAGTTCTGATGCTCGAAACGAATAACTAGAACGGCCTAGGGGAGAAGTACGCATACCGTTGTAATCGGGCGAGTTTCTACTTTCACAAGCAACAGAAATTTTGCGGATTGATCAATCCGTTCGCGAGGTATGGCAGTTTCGAGGTAAGAAACGCTTGAGAAACTCAAAATTTTCGTAGTTCTGATGCTCGAAACGAATAACTAGAACCGCCTAGGGGAAAAGTGCGCATACCGTTGTAATCGGGCGAGTTTCTACTTTCAGATGCAACAGAAATTTTTCGGATTGATCAATCCGTTCGCGAGATATGGCAGTTTGGAGATAAGAAACACTTGAGAAACTCAAAATTTTCGCAGTTCTGATGCTCGAAACGAATAGCTGGAACGGCCTGGGGGAAAACTACACATACCGTTGTAATCGGGCGAGTTTCTACTTTCAGATGCAACAGAAATTTTGCGGATTGATCAATCCGTTCGCGAGATATGGCAGTTTGGAGATAAGAAACACTTGAGAAACTCAAAATTTTCGCAGTTCTGATGCTCGAAACGAATGACTAGAACGGCCTAGGGGAGAAGTACGTATACCGTTGTAATCGGGCGAGTGTCTACTTTCAGATGCAACAGAAATTTTGCGGATCGGTCAATCCGTTCGCGACATATGGCAGTTTGGATGTAAGAAACGCTAGAGAAACTCGAAATTTTCGCAGTTCTGATGCTCGAAACGAATAACAGGAACGGCCTTGGGGAAAACTACACATACCGTTGTAATCGTGCGAGTTTCTATTTTCAGATGCAACAGAAATTTTGCGGATTGGTCAATCCGTTTGCGAGATGTGGCAGTTTGGAGGTAAGAAACGCTTGAGAAACTCAAAATTTTCGCAGTTCTGATGCTCGAAACGAATAACTAGAACGGCCTAGGGGAAAACTACACCTACCGTTGTAATCGAGCGAGTTTCTACTTTCAGATGCAACAGAAATTTTGCGGATTGGTCAATCCGTTCGCGAGGTATGGCAGTTTGGAGGTAAGAAACGCTTGAGAAACTCAAAATTTTCGTAGTTCTGATGCTCGAAACGAATAACTAGAACCGCCTAGGGGAAAACTACACATACCGTTGTAATCGGGCGAGTTTCTACTTTCAGATGCAACAGAAATTTTGCGGATTGGTCAATCCGTTCGCGAGATATGGCAGTTTGGAGGTAAGACACGCCTGAGAAACTCAAAATTTTCGCAGTTCTGATGCTCGAAACGAATAGCTGGAACGGCCTAGGGGAAAACTACACATACCGTTGTAATCGGGCGAGTTTCTACTTTCAGATGCAACAGAAATTTTGCGGATTGGTCAATCCGTTCGCGAGGTATGGCAGTTTGGAGGTAAGAAACGCTTGAGAAACTCAAAATTTTCGCAGTTCTGATGCTCGAAACGAATAGCTGGAACGGCCTGGGGGAAAACTACACATACCGTTGTAATCGGGCGAGTTTCTACTTTCAGATGCAACAGAAATTTTGCGGATTGGTCAATCCGTTCGCGAGATATGGCAGTTTGGAGGTAAGAAACGCTTGAGAAACTCAAAATTTGCGCAGTTCTGATGCTTGAAACGAATAACTAGAACGGTCTAGGGGAAAAGTGCGCATACCGTTGTAATCGGGCGAGTTTCTACTTTCAGATGCAACAGAAATTTTGCGGATCGTTCAATCCGTTCGCGAGATATGGCAGTTTGAAGGTAAGAAACGCTTGAGAAACTCAAAATTTTCGCAGTTCTGATGCTTGAAACGAATAACTAGAACCGCCTAGGGGAAAAGTGCGCATACCGTTGTAATCGGGCGAGTGTCTACTTTCAGATGCAAAGGAAATTTTGCGGATTGATCAATCCGTTCGCGAGATATGGCAGTTTGGAGATAAGAAACGCTTGAGAAACTCAAAATTTTCGCAGTTCTGATGCTCGAAACGAATAACTAGAACGGCCTAGGGGAGAAGTACGCATACCGTTGTAATCGGGCGAGTTTCTACTTTCACAAGCAACAGAAATTTTGCGGATTGATCAATCCGTTCGCGAGGTATGGCAGTTTCGAGGTAAGAAACGCTTGAGAAACTCAAAATTTTCGTAGTTCTGATGCTCGAAACGAATAACTAGAACCGCCTAGGGGAAAAGTGCGCATACCGTTGTAATCGGGCGAGTTTCTACTTTCAGATGCAACAGAAATTTTTCGGATTGATCAATCCGTTCGCGAGATATGGCAGTTTGGAGATAAGAAACACTTGAGAAACTCAAAATTTTCGCAGTTCTGATGCTCGAAACGAATAGCTGGAACGGCCTGGGGGAAAACTACACATACCGTTGTAATCGGGCGAGTTTCTACTTTCAGATGCAACAGAAATTTTGCGGATTGATCAATCCGTTCGCGAGATGTGGCAGTTTGGAAGTAAGAAACGCTTGAGAAACTCAAAATTTTCGCAGTTCTGATGCTCGAAACGAATGACTAGAACGGCCTAGGGGAGAAGTACACCTACCGTTGTAATCGGGCGAGTTTCTACTTTCAGATGCAACAGAAATTTTGCGGATTGGTCAATCCGTTCGCGAGATATGGCAGTTTGGAGGTAAGACACGCTTGAGAAACTCAAAATTTTCACAGTTCTGATGCTCGAAACGAATAGCTGGAACGGCCTAGGGGATAACTACACATACCGTTGTAATCGGGCGAGTTTCTGCTTTAAGATGCAACAGAAATTTTGCGGATTGGTCGATCCGTTCGCGAGATGCGGCAGTTTGGATGTAAGAAACGCTTGAGAAACTCAAAATTTTCGCAGTTCTGATGCTCGAAACGAATAACTAGAACGGCCTAGGGGAAAACTACACCTACCGTTGCAATCGGGCGAGTTTCTACTTTCAGATGCAACAGAAATTTTGCGGATTGGTCAATCCGTTCGCGAGATGTGGCAGTTTGGAGGTAAGAAACGCTTGAGAAACTCAAAATTTTCGCAGTTCTGATGCTCGAAACGAATGACTAGAACGGCCTAGGGGAGAAGTACGCATACCGTTGTAATCGGGCGAGTTTCTACTTTCAGATGCAACAGAAATTTTGCGGATTGATCAATCCGTTCGCGAGATATGGCAGTTTGGAGATAAGAAACGCTTGAGAAACTCAAAATTTTCGCAGTTCTGATGCTCGAAACGAATAACTAGAACGGCCTAGGGGAAAACTACACCTACCGTTGTAATCGGGCGAGTTTCTACTTTCAGATGCAACAGAAATTTTGCGGATTGGTCAATCCGTTCGCGAGATATGGCAGTTTGGAAGTAAGAAACGCTTGAGAAACTCAAAATTTTCGCAGTTCTGATGCTCGAAACGAATAACTAGAACCGCCTAGGGGAAAAGTACGCATACCGTTGTAATCGGGCGAGCTTCTGCTTTAAGATGCAACAGATATTTTGCGGATTGGTCGATCCGTTCGCGAGATGCGGCAGTTTGGATGTAAGAAACGCTTGAGAAACTCAAAATTTTCGCAGTTCTGATGCTCGAAACGAATAACTAGAACGGCCTAGGGGAAAACTACACCTACCGTTGTAATCGGGCGAGTTTCTACTTTCAGATGCAACAGAAATTTTGCGGATTGGTCAATCCGTTCGCGAGATATGGCAGTTTGGAAGTAAGAAACGCTTGAGAAACTCAAAATTTTCGCAGTTCTGATGCTCGAAACGAATAACTAGAACCGCCTAGGGGAAAAGTACGCATACCGTTGTAATCGGGCGAGCTTCTGCTTTAAGATGCAACAGATATTTTGCGGATTGGTCGATCCGTTCGCGAGATGCGGCAGTTTGGATGTAAGAAACGCTTGAGAAACTCAAAATTTTCGCAGTTCTGATGCTCGAAACGAATAACTAGAACGGCCTAGGGGAAAACTACACGTACCGTTGTAATCGGGCGAGTTTCTACTTTCAGATGCAACAGAAATTTTGCGGATTGGTCAATCCGTTCGCGAGATATGGCAGTTTGGAGGTAAGAAACGCTTGAGAAACTCAAAATTTTCGCAGTTCTGATGCTCGAAACGAATAACTGGAACGGCCTAGGAGAAAACTACACATACCGTTGAAATCGGCCGAGTTTCTACCTTCAGATGCAACAGAAATTTTGCGGATTGGTCGATCCGTTCGCGAGATGTGGCAGTTTGGAAGTAAGAAACGCTTGAGAAACTCAAAATTTTCGCAGTTCTGATGCTCGAAACGAATGACTAGAACGGCCTAGGGGAGAAGTACACCTACCGTTGTAATCGGGCGAGTTTCTACTTTCAGATGCAACAGAAATTTTGCGGATTGGTCAATCCGTTCGCGAGATATGGCAGTTTGGAGGTAAGACACGCTTGAGAAACTCAAAATTTTCACAGTTCTGATGCTCGAAACGAATAGCTGGAACGGCCTAGGGGATAACTACACATACCGTTGTAATCGGGCGAGTTTCTGCTTTAAGATGCAACAGAAATTTTGCGGATTGGTCGATCCGTTCGCGAGATGCGGCAGTTTGGATGTAAGAAACGCTTGAGAAACTCAAAATTTTCGCAGTTCTGATGCTCGAAACGAATAACTAGAACGGCCTAGGGGAAAACTACACCTACCGTTGCAATCGGGCGAGTTTCTACTTTCAGATGCAACAGAAATTTTGCGGATTGGTCAATCCGTTCGCGAGATGTGGCAGTTTGGAGGTAAGAAACGCTTGAGAAACTCAAAATTTTCGCAGTTCTGATGCTCGAAACGAATGACTAGAACGGCCTAGGGGAGAAGTACGCATACCGTTGTAATCGGGCGAGTTTCTACTTTCAGATGCAACAGAAATTTTGCGGATTGATCAATCCGTTCGCGAGATATGGCAGTTTGGAGATAAGAAACGCTTGAGAAACTCAAAATTTTCGCAGTTCTGATGCTCGAAACGAATAACTAGAACGGCCTAGGGGAAAACTACACCTACCGTTGTAATCGGGCGAGTTTCTACTTTCAGATGCAACAGAAATTTTGCGGATTGGTCAATCCGTTCGCGAGATATGGCAGTTTGGAAGTAAGAAACGCTTGAGAAACTCAAAATTTTCGCAGTTCTGATGCTCGAAACGAATAACTAGAACCGCCTAGGGGAAAAGTACGCATACCGTTGTAATCGGGCGAGCTTCTGCTTTAAGATGCAACAGATATTTTGCGGATTGGTCGATCCGTTCGCGAGATGCGGCAGTTTGGATGTAAGAAACGCTTGAGAAACTCAAAATTTTCGCAGTTCTGATGCTCGAAACGAATAACTAGAACGGCCTAGGGGAAAACTACACGTACCGTTGTAATCGGGCGAGTTTCTACTTTCAGATGCAACAGAAATTTTGCGGATTGGTCAATCCGTTCGCGAGATATGGCAGTTTGGAGGTAAGAAACGCTTGAGAAACTCAAAATTTTCGCAGTTCTGATGCTCGAAACGAATAACTGGAACGGCCTAGGAGAAAACTACACATACCGTTGAAATCGGCCGAGTTTCTACCTTCAGATGCAACAGAAATTTTGCGGATTGGTCGATCCGTTCGCGAGATGTGGCAGTTTGGAAGTAAGAAACGCTTGAGAAACTCAAAATTTTCGCAGTTCTGATGCTCGAAACGAATGACTAGAACGGCCTAGGGGAGAAGTACGCATACCGTTGTAATCGGGCGAGTTTCTACTTTCAGATGCAACAGAAATTTTGCGGATTGATCAATCCGTTCGCAAGATATGGCAGTTTGGAGATAAGAAACGCTTGAGAAACTCAAAATTTTCGCAGTTCTGATGCTCGAAACGAATAACTAGAACCGCCTAGGGGAAAAGTGCGCATACCGTTGTAATCGGGCGAGTTTCTACTTTCAGATGCAAAAGAAATTTTGCGGATTGATCAATCCGTTCGCGAGATATGGCAGTTTGGAGATAAGAAACGCTTGAGAAACTCAAAATTTTCGCAGTTCTGATGCTCGAAACGAATAACTGGAACGGCCTAGGGGTAAACTACACATACCGTTGTAATCGGGCGAGTTTCTACTTTCAGATGCAACAGAAATTTTGCGGATTGATCAATCCGTTCGCGAGATATGGCAGTTTGGAAGTAAGAAACGCTTGAGAAACTCAAAATTTTCGCAGTTCTGATGCTCGAAACGAATAACTAGAACCGCCTAGGGGAAAAGTGCGCTTACCGTTGTAATCGGGCGAGTGTCTACTTTCAGATGCAATAGAAATTTTGCGGATCGGTCAATCCGTTCGCGAGATATGGCAGTTTGGATGTAAGAAACGCTTGAGAAACTCGAAATTTTCGCAGTTCTGATGCTCGAAACGAATAACTAGAACGGCCTAGGGGAAAACTACACCTACCGTTGTAATCGGGCGAGTTTCTACTTTCAGATGCAACAGAAATTTTGCGGATTGGTCAATCCGTTCGCGAGATATGGCAGTTTGGAGGTAAGACACGCTTGAGAAACTCAAAATTTTCACAGTTCTGATGCTCGAAACGAATAGCTGGAACGGCCTAGGGGATAACTACACATACCGTTGTAATCGGGCGAGTTTCTGCTTTAAGATGCAACAGAAATTTTGCGGATTGGTCGATCCGTTCGCGAGATGCGGCAGTTTGGAGGTAAGAAACGCTTGAGAAACTCAAAATTTTCGCAGTTCTGATGCTCGAAACGAATGACTAGGACGGCCTAGGGGAGAAGTACGCATACCGTTGTAATCGGGCGAGTTTCTACTTTCAGATGCAACAGAAATTTTGCGGATTGATCAATCCGTTCGCGAGATATGGCAGTTTGGAGATAAGAAACGCTTGAGAAACTCAAAATTTTCGCAGTTCTGATGCTGGAAACGAATAACTAGAACCGCCTAGGGGAAAAGTGCGCATACCGTTGTAATCGGGCGAGTTTCTACTTTCAGATGCAAAAGAAATTTTGCGGATTGATCAATTCGTTCGCGAGATATGGCAGTTTGGAGATAAGAAACGCTTGAGAAACTCAAAATTTTCGCAGTTCTGATGCTCGAAACGAATGACTAGAACGGCCTAGGGGAGAAGTACGCATACCGTTGTAATCGGGCGAGTTTCTACTTTCAGATGCAACAGAAATTTTGCGGATTGATCAATCCGTTCGCAAGATATGGCAGTTTGGAGATAAGAAACGCTTGAGAAACTCAAAATTTTCGCAGTTCTGATGCTCGAAACGAATAACTAGAACCGCCTAGGGGAAAAGTGCGAATACCGTTGTAATCGGGCGAGTTTCTACTTTCAGATGCAAAAGAAATTTTGCGGATTGATCAATCCGTTCGCGAGATATGGCAGTTTGGAGATAAGAAACGCTTGAGAAACTCAAAATTTTCGCAGTTCTGATGCTCGAAACGAATAACTAGAACCGCCTAGGGGAAAAGTGCGCATACCGTTGTAATCGGGCGAGTTTCTACTTTCAGATGCAAAAGAAATTTTGCGGATTGATCAATTCGTTCGCGAGATATGGCAGTTTGGAGATAAGAAACGCTTGAGAAACTCAAAATTTTCGCAGTTCTGATGCTCGAAACGAATGACTAGAACGGCCTAGGGGAGAAGTACGCATACCGTTGTAATCGGGCGAGTTTCTACTTTCAGATGCAACAGAAATTTTGCGGATTGATCAATCCGTTCGCAAGATATGGCAGTTTGGAGATAAGAAACGCTTGAGAAACTCAAAATTTTCGCAGTTCTGATGCTCGAAACGAATAACTAGAACCGCCTAGGGGAAAAGTGCGAATACCGTTGTAATCGGGCGAGTTTCTACTTTCAGATGCAAAAGAAATTTTGCGGATTGATCAATCCGTTCGCGAGATATGGCAGTTTGGAGATAAGAAACGCTTGAGAAACTCAAAATTTTCGCAGTTCTGATGCTCGAAACGAATAACTGGAACGGCCTAGGGGTAAACTACACATACCGTTGTAATCGGGCGAGTCTCTACTTTCAGATGCAACAGAAATTTTGCGGATTGGTCAATCCGTTCGCGAGATATGGCAGTTTGGATGTAAGACACGCTTGAGAAACTCAAAATTTTCGCAGTTCTGATGCTCGAAACGAATAACTGGAACGGCCTAGGGGTAAACTACACATACCGTTGTAATCGGGCGAGTCCCTACTTTCAGATGCAACAGAAATTTTGCGGATTGTTCAATCCGTTCGCGAGATATGGCAGTTTGGAAGTAAGAAACGCTTGAGAAACTCAAAATTTTCGCAGTTCTGATGCTCGAAACGAATAACTAGAACCGCCTAGGGGAAAAGTGCGCATACCGTTGTAATCGGGCGAGTTTCTACATTCAGATGCAACAGAAATTTTGCGGATTGATCAATCCGTTCGCGAGATATGGCAGTTTGGAGATAAGAAACGCTTGAGAAACTCAAAATTTTCGCAGTTCTGATGCTCGAAACGAATAACTGGAACGGCCTAGGGGTAAACTACACATACCGTTGTAATCGGGCGAGTTTCTACTTTCAGATGCAACAGAAATTTTGCGGATTGATCAATCCGTTCGCGAGATATGGCAGTTTGGAAGTAAGACACGCTTGAGAAACTCAAAATTTTCGCAGTTCTGATGCTCGAAACGAATAACTAGAACCGCCTAGGGGAAAAGTGCGCATACCGTTGTAATCGGGCGAGTGTCTACTTTCAGATGCAACGGAAATTTTGCGGATTGATCAATCCGTTCGCGAGATATGGCAGTTTGGAGATAAGAAACGCTTGAGAAACTCAAAATTTTCGCAGTTCTGATGCTCGAAACGAATAACTAGAACGGCCTAGGGGAGAAGTACGCATACCGTTGTAATCGGGCGAGTTTCTACTTTCACAAGCAACAGAAATTTTGCGGATTGATCAATCCGTTCGCGAGAAATGACAGTTTGGAGATAAGAAACGCTTTAGAAACTCAAAATTTTCGCAGTTCTGATGCTCGAAACGAATAACTAGAACGGCCCAGGGGAAAAGTGCGCATACCGTTGTAGTCGGGCGAGTTTCTACTTTCAAATGCAACAGAAATTTTGCGGATTGGTCAATCCGTTCGCGAGATATGGCAGTTTGGAAATAAGAAACGCTTGAGAAACTCAAAATTTTCGTAGTTCTGATGCTAGAAACGAGTAACTAGAACGGCGTAGGGGGAAAGTGCGCATACCGTTGTAATCGGGCGAGATTCTACTTTCAGATGCAACAGAAATTTTGCGGATCGGTCAATCCGTTCGCGAGATATGGCAGTTTGAAGGTAAGAAACGCTTGAGAAACTCAAAATTTGCGCAGTTCTGATGCTTGAAACGAATAACTAGAACGGCCTAGGGGAAAAGTGGGCATACCGTTGTAATCGGGCGAGTTTCTACTTTCAGATGCAACAGAACTTTTGCGGATCGGTAAATCCGTTCGCGAGATATGGCAGTTTGAATGCAAGAAACGCTTGAGAAACTCGAAATTTTCGCAGTTCTGATGCTCGAAACGAATAACTAGAACGGCCCAGGGGAAAAGTGCGCATACCGTTGTAATCTGGCGAGTTTCTACTTTCAAATGCAACAGAAATTTTGCGGATTGGTCAATCCGTTCGCGAGATATGGCAGTTTGGAAATAAGAAACGCTTGAGAAACTCAAAATTTTCGCAGTTCTGATGCTTGAAACGAATAACTAGAACGGCCTAGGGGAAAAGTGGGCATACCGTTTTAATCGGGCGAGTTTCTACTTTCGGATGCAACAGAAATTTTGCGGATTGGTCAATCCGTTCGCGAGATATGGCAGTTTGGAAATAAGAAACGCATGAGAAACTCAAAATTTTCGTAGTTCTGATGCTTGAAACCAATAACTAGAACCGCCTAGGGGAAAAGTGCGCATACCGTTGTAATCGGGCGAGTGTCTACTTTCAGATGCAACAGAAATTTTGCGGATCGGTAAATCCGTTCGCGAGATATGGCAGTTTGGATGCAAGAAACGCTTGAGAAACTCGAAATTTTCGCAGTTCTGATGCTCGAAACGAATAACTGGAACGGCCTAGGGGAAAACTACACATACCGTTGTAATCGGGCGAGTCTCTACTTTCAGATGCAACAGAAGTTTTGCGGATTGGTCAATCCCTTCGCGAGATATGGCAGTTTGGAGGTAAGAAACGCTTGAGAAACTCAAAATTTTCGCAGTTCTGATGCTTGAAACGAATAACTAGAACCGCCTAGGGGAAAAGTGCGCATACCGTTGTAATCGGGCGAGTGTCTACTTTCAGATGCAACGGAAATTTTGCGGATTGATCAATCCGTTCGCGAGATATGGCAGTTTGGAGATAAGAAACGCTTGAGAATCTCAAAATTTTCGCAGTTCTGATGCTCGAAACGAATAACTAGAACGGCCTAGGGGAGAAGTACGCATACCGTTGTAATCGGGCGAGTTTCTACTTTCACAAGCAACAGAAATTTTGCGGATTGATCAATCCGTTCGCGAGAAATGACAGTTTGGAGATAAGAAACGCTTTAGAAACTCAAAATTTTCGCAGTTCTGATGCTCGAAACGAATAACTAGAACGGCCCAGGGGAAAAGTGCGCATACCGTTGTAGTCGGGCGAGTTTCTACTTTCAAATGCAACAGAAATTTTGCGGATTGGTCAATCCGTTCGCGAGATATGGCAGTTTGGAAATAAGAAACGCTTGAGAAACTCAAAATTTTCGTAGTTCTGATGCTAGAAACGAGTAACTAGAACGGCGTAGGGGGAAAGTGCGCATACCGTTGTAATCGGGCGAGATTCTACTTTCAGATGCAACAGAAATTTTGCGGATCGGTCAATCCGTTCGCGAGATATGGCAGTTTGAAGGTAAGAAACGCTTGAGAAACTCAAAATTTGCGCAGTTCTGATGCTTGAAACGAATAACTAGAACGGCCTAGGGGAAAAGTGGGCATACCGTTGTAATCGGGCGAGTTTCTACTTTCAGATGCAACAGAACTTTTGCGGATCGGTAAATCCGTTCGCGAGATATGGCAGTTTGAATGCAAGAAACGCTTGAGAAACTCGAAATTTTCGCATTTCTGATGCTCGAAACGAATAACTAGAACGGCCCAGGGGAAAAGTGCGCATACCGTTGTAATCTGGCGAGTTTCTACTTTCAAATGCAACAGAAATTTTGCGGATTGGTCAATCCGTTCGCGAGATATGGCAGTTTGGAAATAAGAAACGCTTGAGAAACTCAAAATTTTCGCAGTTCTGATGCTTGAAACGAATAACTAGAACGGCCTAGGGGAAAACTACACATACCGTTGTAATCGGGCGAGTTTCTACTTTCAGATGCAACAGAAATTTTGCGGATCGGTCAATCCGTTCGCGAGATATGGCAGTTTGAAGGTAAGAAACGCTTGAGAAACTCAACATTTGCGCAGTTCTGATGCTTGAAACGAATAACTAGAACGGCCTAGGGGAAAACTACACATACCGTTGTAATCGGGCGAGTTTCTACTTTCAGATGCAACAGAAATTTTGCGGATCGGTCAATCCGTTCGCGAGATATGGCAGTTTGAAGGTAAGAAACGCTTGAGAAACTCGAAATTTTCGCAGTTCTGATGCTCGAAACGTATAACTGGAACGGCCTAGGGGTAAACTACACATACCGTTGTAATCGGGCGTGTCTCTACTTTCAGATGCAACAGAAATTTTGCGGATTGGTCAATCCGTTCGCGAGATATGGCAGTTTGGATGTAAGACACGCTTGAGAAACTCAAAATTTTCGCAGTTCTGATGCTCGAAACGAATAACTGGAACGGCCTAGAGGAAAACTACACGTACCGCTGTGATCGGGCGAGTCTCTACTTTCAGATGCAACAGAAATTTTGCGGATTGGTCAATCCGTTCGCAAGATATGGCAGTTTGGATGTAAGAAACGCTGGAGAAACTCGAAATTTTCGCAGTTCTGATGCTCGAAACGAATAACTAGAACGGCCTAGGGGAAAACTACACCTACCGTTGTAATCGGGCGGGGTTCTACTTTCAGATGCAACAGAAATTTTGCGGATTGATCAATCCGTTCGCGAGATATGGCAGTTTGGAGATAAGAAACGCTTGAGAAACTCAAAATTTTCGCAGTTCTGATGCTCGAAACGAATGACTGAAACGGCCTAGGGGAGAAGTACGCATACCGTTGTAATCGGGCGAGTTTCTACTTTCAGATGCAACAGAAATTTTGCGGATTGATCAATCCGTTCGCGAGAAATGGCAGTTTGGATGAAAGAAACGCTAGAGAAACTCGAAATTTTCGCTGTTCTGATGCTCGAAACGAATAACTGGAACGGCCTAGGGGAAAACTACACATACCGTTGTAATCGGGCGAGTCTCTACTATCAGATGCAACAGAAATTTTGCGGATTGGTCAATCCGTTCGCGAGATATGGCAGTTTGGAAGTAAGAAACGCTTGAGAAACTCAAAATTTTCGCAGTTCTGATGCTCGAAACGAATAACTAGAACCGCCTAGGGGAAAAGTGCGCATACCGTTGTAATCGGGCGAGTTTCTACATTCAGATGCAACAGAAATTTTGCGGATTGATCAATCCGTTCGCGAGATATGGCAGTTTGGAGATAAGAAACGCTTGAGAAACTCAAAATTTTCGCAGTTCTGATGCTCGAAACGAATAACTAGAACCGCCTAGGGGAAAAGTGCTCATACCGTTGTAATCGGGCGAGATTCTACTTTCAGATGCAACAGAAATTTTGCGGATTGATCAATCCGTTCGCGAGATATGGCAGTTTGGAGATAAGAAACGCTTGAGAAACTCAAAATTTTCGCAGTTCTGATGCTCGAAACGAATGACTAGAACGGCCTAGGGGAGAAGTACGCTTACCGTTGTAATCGGGCGAGTGTCTACTTTCAGATGCAATAGAAATTTTGCGGATCAGTCAATCCGTTCGCGAGATATGGCAGTTTGGATGTAAGAAACGCTTGAGAAACTCGAAATTTTCGCAGTTCTGATGCTCGAAACGAATAACTGGAACGGCCTAGAGGAAAACTACACGTACCGCTGTGATCGGGCGAGTCTCTACTTTCAGATGCAACAGAAATTTTGCGGATTGGTCAATCCGTTCGCAAGATATGGCAGTTTGGATGTAAGAAACGCTTGAGAAACTCGAAATTTTCGCAGTTCTGATGCTCGAAACGAATAACTGAAGCGGCCTAGGGGAAAACTACACATACCGTTGTAATCGGGCGAGTTTCTACTTTCAGATGCAACAGAAATTTTGCGGATTGGTCAATCCGTTCGCGAGATATGGCAGTTTGGAGGTAAGAAACGCTTTAGAAACTCAAAATTTTCGCAGTTCTGATGCTCGAAACGAATAACTAGAACGGCCCAGGGGAAAAGTGCGCATACCGTTGTAATCGGGCGAGTTTCTACTTTCAAATGCAACAGAAATTTTGCGGATTGGTCAATCCGTTCGCGAGATATGGCAGTTTGGAAGTAAGAAACGCATGAGAAACTCAAAATTTTCGTAGTTCTGATGCTAGAAACGAATAACTAGAACGGCCTAGGGGAAAAGTGGGCATACCGTTTTAATCGGGCGAGTTTCTACTTTCGGATGCAACAGAAATTTTGCGGATTGGTCAATCCGTTCGCGAGATATGGCAGTTTGGAAATAAGAAACGCATGAGAAACTCAAAATTTTCGTAGTTCTGATGCTTGAAACGAATAACTAGAACCGCCTAGGGGAAAAGTGCGCATACCGTTGTAATCGGGCGAGTGTCTACTTTCAGATGCAATAGAAATTTTGCGGATCAGTCAATCCGTTCGCGAGATATGGCAGTTTGGATGTAAGAAACGCTTGAGAAACTCGAAATTTTCGCAGTTCTGATGCTCGAAACGAATAACTGGAACGGCCTAGAGGAAAACTACACGTACCGCTGTGATCGGGCGAGTCTCTACTTTCAGATGCAACAGAAATTTTGCGGATTGGTCAATCCGTTCGCGAGATATGGCAGTTTGGAAATAAGAAACGCTTGAGAAACTCAAAATTTTCGTAGTTCTGATGCTAGAAACGAGTAACTAGAACGGCGTAGGGGAAAAGTGCGCATACCGTTGTAATCGGGCGAGATTCTACTTTCAGATGCAACAGAAATTTTGCGGATCGGTAAATCCGTTCGCGAGATATGGCAGTTTGGATGCAAGAAACGCTTGAGAAACTCGAAATTTTCGCAGTTCTGATGCTCGAGACGAATAACTGGAACGGCCTAGGGGAAAACTACACATACCGTTGTAATCGGGCGAGTCTCTACTTTCAGATGCAACAGAAGTTTTGCGGATTGGTCAATCCCTTCGCGAGATATGGCAGTTTGGAGGTAAGAAACGCTTGAGAAACTCAAAATTTTCGCAGTTCTGATGCTCGAAACGAATGACTAGAACGGCCTAGGGGAGAAGTACGCTTACCGTTGTAATCGGGCGAGTGTCTACTTTCAGATGCAATAGAAATTTTGCGGATCAGTCAATCCGTTCGCGAGATATGGCAGTTTGGATGTAAGAAACGCTTGAGAAACTCGAAATTTTCGCAGTTCTGATGCTCGAAACGAATAACTGGAACGGCCTGGAGGAAAACTACACGTACCGCTGTGATCGGGCGAGTCTCTACTTTCAGATGCAACAGAAATTTTGCGGATTGGTCAATCCGTTCGCAAGATATGGCAGTTTGGATGTAAGAAACGCTTGAGAAACTCGAAATTTTCGCAGTTCTGATGCTCGAAACGAATAACTGAAGCGGCCTAGGGGAAAACTACACATACCGTTGTAATCGGGCGAGTTTCTACTTTCAGATGCAACAGAAATTTTGCGGATTGGTCAATCCGTTCCCGAGATATGGCAGTTTGGAGGTAAGAAACGCTTTAGAAACTCAAAATTTTCGCAGTTCTGATGCTCGAAACGAATAACTAGAACGGCCCAGGGGAAAAGTGCGCATACCGTTGTAATCGGGCGAGTTTCTACTTTCAAATGCAACAGAAATTTTGCGGATTGGTCAATCCGTTCGCGAGATATGGCAGTTTGGAAATAAGAAACGCATGAGAAACTCAAAATTTTCGTAGTTCTGATGCTAGAAACGAATAACTAGAACGGCCTAGGGGAAAAGTGGGCATACCGTTTTAATCGGGCGAGTTTCTACTTTCGGATGCAACAGAAATTTTGCGGATTGGTCAATCCGTTCGCGAGATATGGCAGTTTGGAAATAAGAAACGCATGAGAAACTCAAAATTTTCGTAGTTCTGATGCTTGAAACGAATAACTAGAACCGCCTAGGGGAAAAGTGCGCATACCGTTGTAATCGGGCGAGTGTCTACTTTCAGATGCAACAGAAATTTTGCGGATCGGTAAATCCGTTCGCGAGATATGGCAGTTTGGATGCAAGAAACGCTTGAGAAACTCGAAATTTTCGCAGTTCTGATGCTCGAAACGAATAACTGGAACGGCCTAGGGGAAAACTACACATACCGTTGTAATCGGGCGAGTCTCTACTTTCAGATGCAACAGAAGTTTTGCGGATTGGTCAATCCCTTCGCGAGATATGGCAGTTTGGAGGTAAGAAACGCTTGAGAAACTCAAAATTTTCGCAGTTCTGATGCTTGAAACGAATAACTAGAACCGCCTAGGGGAAAAGTGCGCATACCGTTGTAATCGGGCGAGTGTCTACTTTCAGATGCAACGGAAATTTTGCGGATTGATCAATCCGTTCGCGAGATATGGCAGTTTGGAGATAAGAAACGCTTGAGAAACTCAAAATTTTCGCAGTTCTGATGCTCGAAACGAATAACTAGAACGGCCTAGGGGAGAAGTACGCATACCGTTGTAATCGGGCGAGTTTCTACTTTCACAAGCAACAGAAATTTTGCGGATTGATCAATCCGTTCGCGAGAAATGACAGTTTGGAGATAAGAAACGCTTTAGAAACTCAAAATTTTCGCAGTTCTGATGCTCGAAACGAATAACTAGAACGGCCCAGGGGAAAAGTGCGCATACCGTTGTAGTCGGGCGAGTTTCTACTTTCAAATGCAACAGAAATTTTGCGGATTGGTCAATCCGTTCGCGAGATATGGCAGTTTGGAAATAAGAAACGCTTGAGAAACTCAAAATTTTCGTAGTTCTGATGCTAGAAACGAGTAACTAGAACGGCGTAGGGGGAAAGTGCGCATACCGTTGTAATCGGGCGAGATTCTACTTTCAGATGCAACAGAAATTTTGCGGATCGGTCAATCCGTTCGCGAGATATGGCAGTTTGAAGGTAAGAAACGCTTGAGAAACTCAAAATTTGCGCAGTTCTGATGCTTGAAACGAATAACTAGAACGGCCTAGGGGAAAAGTGGGCATACCGTTGTAATCGGGCGAGTTTCTACTTTCAGATGCAACAGAACTTTTGCGGATCGGTAAATCCGTTCGCGAGATATGGCAGTTTGAATGCAAGAAACGCTTGAGAAACTCGAAATTTTCGCAGTTCTGATGCTCGAAACGAATAACTGGAACGGCCTAGGGGAAAACTACACATACCGTTGTAATCGGGCGAGTTTCTACTTTCAGATGCAACAGAAATTTTGCGGATTGGTCAATCCGTTCGCGAGATATGGCAGTTTGGAGGTAAGACACGCCTGAGAAACTCAAAATTTTCGCAGTTCTGATGCTCGAAACGAATAGCTGGAACGGCCTAGGGGAAAACTACACATACCGTTGTAATCGGGCGAGTTTCTACTTTCAGATGCAACAGAAATTTTGCGGATTGGTCAATCCGTTCGCGAGGTATGGCAGTTTGGAGGTAAGAAACGCTTGAGAAACTCAAAATTTTCGCAGTTCTGATGCTCGAAACGAATAGCTGGAACGGCCTGGGGGAAAACTACACATACCGTTGTAATCGGGCGAGTTTCTACTTTCAGATGCAACAGAAATTTTGCGGATTGGTCAATCCGTTCGCGAGATATGGCAGTTTGGAGGTAAGAAACGCTTGAGAAACTCAAAATTTGCGCAGTTCTGATGCTTGAAACGAATAACTAGAACGGTCTAGGGGAAAAGTGCGCATACCGTTGTAATCGGGCGAGTTTCTACTTTCAGATGCGACAGAAATTTTGCGGATCGTTCAATCCGTTCGCGAGATATGGCAGTTTGAAGGTAAGAAACGCTTGAGAAACTCAAAATTTGCGCAGTTCTGATGCTTGAAACGAATAACTAGAACCGCCTAGGGGAAAAGTGCGCATACCGTTGTAATCGGGCGAGTGTCTACTTTCAGATGCAAAGGAAATTTTGCGGATTGATCAATCCGTTCGCGAGATATGGCAGTTTGGAGATAAGAAACGCTTGAGAAACTCAAAATTTTCGCAGTTCTGATGCTCGAAACGAATAACTAGAACGGCCTAGGGGAGAAGTACGCATACCGTTGTAATCGGGCGAGTTTCTACTTTCACAAGCAACAGAAATTTTGCGGATTGATCAATCCGTTCGCGAGGTATGGCAGTTTCGAGGTAAGAAACGCTTGAGAAACTCAAAATTTTCGTAGTTCTGATGCTCGAAACGAATAACTAGAACCGCCTAGGGGAAAAGTGCGCATACCGTTGTAATCGGGCGAGTTTCTACTTTCAGATGCAACAGAAATTTTTCGGATTGATCAATCCGTTCGCGAGATATGGCAGTTTGGAGATAAGAAACACTTGAGAAACTCAAAATTTTCGCAGTTCTGATGCTCGAAACGAATAGCTGGAACGGCCTGGGGGAAAACTACACATACCGTTGTAATCGGGCGAGTTTCTACTTTCAGATGCAACAGAAATTTTGCGGATTGATCAATCCGTTCGCGAGATATGGCAGTTTGGAGATAAGAAACACTTGAGAAACTCAAAATTTTCGCAGTTCTGATGCTCGAAACGAATGACTAGAACGGCCTAGGGGAGAAGTACGTATACCGTTGTAATCGGGCGAGTGTCTACTTTCAGATGCAACAGAAATTTTGCGGATCGGTCAATCCGTTCGCGACATATGGCAGTTTGGATGTAAGAAACGCTAGAGAAACTCGAAATTTTCGCAGTTCTGATGCTCGAAACGAATAACAGGAACGGCCTTGGGGAAAACTACACATACCGTTGTAATCGTGCGAGTTTCTATTTTCAGATGCAACAGAAATTTTGCGGATTGGTCAATCCGTTTGCGAGATGTGGCAGTTTGGAGGTAAGAAACGCTTGAGAAACTCAAAATTTTCGCAGTTCTGATGCTCGAAACGAATAACTAGAACGGCCTAGGGGAAAACTACACCTACCGTTGTAATCGAGCGAGTTTCTACTTTCAGATGCAACAGAAATTTTGCGGATTGGTCAATCCGTTCGCGAGGTATGGCAGTTTGGAGGTAAGAAACGCTTGAGAAACTCAAAATTTTCGTAGTTCTGATGCTCGAAACGAATAACTAGAACCGCCTAGGGGAAAACTACACATACCGTTGTAATCGGGCGAGTTTCTACTTTCAGATGCAACAGAAATTTTGCGGATTGGTCAATCCGTTCGCGAGATATGGCAGTTTGGAGGTAAGACACGCCTGAGAAACTCAAAATTTTCGCAGTTCTGATGCTCGAAACGAATAGCTGGAACGGCCTAGGGGAAAACTACACATACCGTTGTAATCGGGCGAGTTTCTACTTTCAGATGCAACAGAAATTTTGCGGATTGGTCAATCCGTTCGCGAGGTATGGCAGTTTGGAGGTAAGAAACGCTTGAGAAACTCAAAATTTTCGCAGTTCTGATGCTCGAAACGAATAGCTGGAACGGCCTGGGGGAAAACTACACATACCGTTGTAATCGGGCGAGTTTCTACTTTCAGATGCAACAGAAATTTTGCGGATTGGTCAATCCGTTCGCGAGATATGGCAGTTTGGAGGTAAGAAACGCTTGAGAAACTCAAAATTTGCGCAGTTCTGATGCTTGAAACGAATAACTAGAACGGTCTAGGGGAAAAGTGCGCATACCGTTGTAATCGGGCGAGTTTCTACTTTCAGATGCAACAGAAATTTTGCGGATCGTTCAATCCGTTCGCGAGATATGGCAGTTTGAAGGTAAGAAACGCTTGAGAAACTCAAAATTTGCGCAGTTCTGATGCTTGAAACGAATAACTAGAACCGCCTAGGGGAAAAGTGCGCATACCGTTGTAATCGGGCGAGTGTCTACTTTCAGATGCAAAGGAAATTTTGCGGATTGATCAATCCGTTCGCGAGATATGGCAGTTTGGAGATAAGAAACGCTTGAGAAACTCAAAATTTTCGCAGTTCTGATGCTCGAAACGAATAACTAGAACGGCCTAGGGGAGAAGTACGCATACCGTTGTAATCGGGCGAGTTTCTACTTTCACAAGCAACAGAAATTTTGCGGATTGATCAATCCGTTCGCGAGGTATGGCAGTTTCGAGGTAAGAAACGCTTGAGAAACTCAAAATTTTCGTAGTTCTGATGCTCGAAACGAATAACTAGAACCGCCTAGGGGAAAAGTGCGCATACCGTTGTAATCGGGCGAGTTTCTACTTTCAGATGCAACAGAAATTTTTCGGATTGATCAATCCGTTCGCGAGATATGGCAGTTTGGAGATAAGAAACACTTGAGAAACTCAAAATTTTCGCAGTTCTGATGCTCGAAACGAATAGCTGGAACGGCCTGGGGGAAAACTACACATACCGTTGTAATCGGGCGAGTTTCTACTTTCAGATGCAACAGAAATTTTGCGGATTGATCAATCCGTTCGCGAGATATGGCAGTTTGGAGATAAGAAACACTTGAGAAACTCAAAATTTTCGCAGTTCTGATGCTCGAAACGAATGACTAGAACGGCCTAGGGGAGAAGTACGTATACCGTTGTAATCGGGCGAGTGTCTACTTTCAGATGCAACAGAAATTTTGCGGATCGGTCAATCCGTTCGCGACATATGGCAGTTTGGATGTAAGAAACGCTAGAGAAACTCGAAATTTTCGCAGTTCTGATGCTCGAAACGAATAACAGGAACGGCCTTGGGGAAAACTACACATACCGTTGTAATCGTGCGAGTTTCTATTTTCAGATGCAACAGAAATTTTGCGGATTGGTCAATCCGTTTGCGAGATGTGGCAGTTTGGATGTAAGAAACGCTTGAGAAACTCAAAATTTTCGCAGTTCTGATGCTCGAAACGAATAACTAGAACGGCCTAGGGGAAAACTACACCTACCGTTGTAATCGAGCGAGTTTCTACTTTCAGATGCAACAGAAATTTTGCGGATTGGTCAATCCGTTCGCGAGGTATGGCAGTTTGGAGGTAAGAAACGCTTGAGAAACTCAAAATTTTCGTAGTTCTGATGCTCGAAACGAGTAACTAGAACCGCCTAGGGGAAAAGTGCGCACACCGTTGTAATCGGGCGAGTTTCTACTTTCAGATGCAACAGAAATTTTTCGGATTGATCAATCCGTTCGCGAGATATGGCAGTTTGGAGATAAGAAACACTTGAGAAACTCAAAATTTGCGCAGTTCTGACGCTTGAAACGAATAACTAGAACGGCCTAGGGGAAAAGTGGGCATACCGTTGTAATCGGGCGAGTTTCTACTTTCAGATGCAACAGTAATTTTGCGGATCGGTCAATCCGTTCGCGAGATATGGCAGTTTGGATGTAAGAAACGCTTGAGAAACTCGAAATTTTCGCAGTTCTGATGCTCGAAACGAATAACTGGAACGGCCTAGAGGAAAACTACACATACCGTTGTAATCGGGCGAGTCTCTACTTTCAGATGCAACAGAAATTTTGCGGATTGGTCAATCCGTTCGCAAGATATGGCAGTTTGGATGTAAGAAACGCTTGAGAAACTCGAAATTTTCGCAGTTCTGATGCTCGAAACGTATAACTGAAACGGCCTAGGGGAAAACTACACATACCGTTGTAATCGGGCGAGTTTCTACTTTCAGATGCAACAGAAATTTTGCGGATCGGTCAATCCGTTCGCGAGATATGGCAGTTTGAAGGTAAGAAACGCTTGAGAAACTCAAAATTTGCGCAGTTCTGATGCTTGAAACGAATAACTAGAACGGCCTAGGGCAAAAGTGGGCATACCGTTGTAATCGGGCGAGTTTCTACTTTCAGATGCAACAGAAATTTTGCGGATCGGTAAATCCGTTCGCGAGATATGGCAGTTTGGATGCAAGAAACGCTTGAGAAACTCGAAATTTTCGCAGTTCTGATGCTCGAAACGAATAGCTGGAACGGCCTGGGGGAAAACTACACATACCGTTGTAATCGGGCGAGTTTCTACTTTCAGATGCAACAGAAATTTTGCGGATTGGTCAATCCGTTCGCGAGATATGGCAGTTTGGAGGTAAGAAACGCTTGAGAAACTCAAAATTTGCGCAGTTCTGATGCTTGAAACGAATAACTAGAACGGTCTAGGGGAAAAGTGCGCATACCGTTGTAATCGGGCGAGTTTCTACTTTCAGATGCAACAGAAATTTTGCGGATCGTTCAATCCGTTCGCGAGATATGGCAGTTTGAAGGTAAGAAACGCTTGAGAAACTCAAAATTTGCGCAGTTCTGATGCTTGAAACGAATAACTAGAACCGCCTAGGGGAAAAGTGCGCATACCGTTGTAATCGGGCGAGTGTCTACTTTCAGATGCAAAGGAAATTTTGCGGATTGATCAATCCGTTCGCGAGATATGGCAGTTTGGAGATAAGAAACGCTTGAGAAACTCAAAATTTTCGCAGTTCTGATGCTCGAAACGAATAACTAGAACGGCCTAGGGGAGAAGTACGCATACCGTTGTAATCGGGCGAGTTTCTACTTTCACAAGCAACAGAAATTTTGCGGATTGATCAATCCGTTCGCGAGGTATGGCAGTTTCGAGGTAAGAAACGCTTGAGAAACTCAAAATTTTCGTAGTTCTGATGCTCGAAACGAATAACTAGAACCGCCTAGGGGAAAAGTGCGCATACCGTTGTAATCGGGCGAGTTTCTACTTTCAGATGCAACAGAAATTTTTCGGATTGATCAATCCGTTCGCGAGATATGGCAGTTTGGAGATAAGAAACACTTGAGAAACTCAAAATTTTCGCAGTTCTGATGCTCGAAACGAATAGCTGGAACGGCCTGGGGGAAAACTACACATACCGTTGTAATCGGGCGAGTTTCTACTTTCAGATGCAACAGAAATTTTGCGGATTGATCAATCCGTTCGCGAGATATGGCAGTTTGGAGATAAGAAACACTTGAGAAACTCAAAATTTTCGCAGTTCTGATGCTCGAAACGAATGACTAGAACGGCCTAGGGGAGAAGTACGTATACCGTTGTAATCGGGCGAGTGTCTACTTTCAGATGCAACAGAAATTTTGCGGATCGGTCAATCCGTTCGCGACATATGGCAGTTTGGATGTAAGAAACGCTAGAGAAACTCGAAATTTTCGCAGTTCTGATGCTCGAAACGAATAACAGGAACGGCCTTGGGGAAAACTACACATACCGTTGTAATCGTGCGAGTTTCTATTTTCAGATGCAACAGAAATTTTGCGGATTGGTCAATCCGTTTGCGAGATGT
Source organism: Ptiloglossa arizonensis (assembly GCF_051014685.1). Taxonomy (NCBI): domain Eukaryota; kingdom Metazoa; phylum Arthropoda; class Insecta; order Hymenoptera; family Colletidae; genus Ptiloglossa; species Ptiloglossa arizonensis. Next base: position 1,257,517 of record NW_027478414.1, read on the forward strand.
GGCAGTTTGGATGTAAGAAACGCTTGAGAAACTCAAAATTTTCGCAGTTCTGATGCTCGAAACGAATAACTAGAACGGCCTAGGGGAAAACTACACCTACCGTTGTAATCGAGCGAGTTTCTACTTTCAGATGCAACAGAAATTTTGCGGATTGGTCAATCCGTTCGCGAGGTATGGCAGTTTGGAGGTAAGAAACGCTTGAGAAACTCAAAATTTTCGTAGTTCTGATGCTCGAAACGAGTAACTAGAACCGCCTAGGGGAAAAGTGCGCACACCGTTGTAATCGGGCGAGTTTCTACTTTCAGATGCAACAGAAATTTTTCGGATTGATCAATCCGTTCGCGAGATATGGCAGTTTGGAGATAAGAAACACTTGAGAAACTCAAAATTTGCGCAGTTCTGACGCTTGAAACGAATAACTAGAACGGCCTAGGGGAAAAGTGGGCATACCGTTGTAATCGGGCGAGTTTCTACTTTCAGATGCAACAGTAATTTTGCGGATCGGTCAATCCGTTCGCGAGATATGGCAGTTTGGATGTAAGAAACGCTTGAGAAACTCGAAATTTTCGCAGTTCTGATGCTCGAAACGAATAACTGGAACGGCCTAGAGGAAAACTACACATACCGTTGTAATCGGGCGAGTCTCTACTTTCAGATGCAACAGAAATTTTGCGGATTGGTCAATCCGTTCGCAAGATATGGCAGTTTGGATGTAAGAAACGCTTGAGAAACTCGAAATTTTCGCAGTTCTGATGCTCGAAACGTATAACTGAAACGGCCTAGGGGAAAACTACACATACCGTTGTAATCGGGCGAGTTTCTACTTTCAGATGCAACAGAAATTTTGCGGATCGGTCAATCCGTTCGCGAGATATGGCAGTTTGAAGGTAAGAAACGCTTGAGAAACTCAAAATTTGCGCAGTTCTGATGCTTGAAACGAATAACTAGAACGGCCTAGGGCAAAAGTGGGCATACCGTTGTAATCGGGCGAGTTTCTACTTTCAGATGCAACAGAAATTTTGCGGATCGGTAAATCCGTTCGCGAGATATGGCAGTTTGGATGCAAGAAACGCTTGAGAAACTCGAAATTTTCGCAGTTCTGATGCTCGAAACGAATAACTGGAACGGCCTAGGGGAAAACTACACATACCGTTGTAATCGGGCGAGTCTCTACTTTCAGATGCAACAGAAGTTTTGCGGATTGGTCAATCCCTTCGCGAGATATGGCAGTTTGGAGGTAAGAAACGCTTGAGAAACTCAAAATTTTCGCAGTTCTGATGCTCGAAACGAATAGCTGGAACGGCCTAGGGGAAAACTACACATACCGTTGTAATCGGGCGAGTTTCTACTTTCAGATGCAACAGAAATTTTGCGGATTGGTCAGTCCGTTCGCGAGATATGGCAGTTTGGAGGTAAGAAACGCTTGAGAAACTCAAAATTTGCGCAGTTCTGATGCTTGAAACGAATAACTAGAACGGCCTAGGGGAAAAGTGCGCATACCTTTGTAATCGGGCGAGTTTCTACTTTCAGATGCAACAGAAATTTTGCGGATCGGTCAATCCGTTCGCGAGATATGGCAGTTTGAAGGTAAGAAACGCTTGAGAAACTCAAAATTTGCGCAGTTCTGATGCTTGAAACGAATAACTAGAACCGCCTAGGGGAAAAGTGCGCATACCGTTGTAATCGGGCGAGTGTCTACTTTCAGATGCAACGGAAATTTTGCGGATTGATCAATCCGTTCGCGAGATATGGCAGTTTGGAGATAAGAAACGCTTGAGAAACTCAAAATTTTCGCAGTTCTGATGCTCGAAACGAATAACTAGAACGGCCTAGGGGAGAAGTACGCATACCGTTGTAATCGGGCGAGTTTCTACTTTCACAAGCAACAGAAATTTTGCGGATTGATCAATCCGTTCGCGAGAAATGACAGTTTGGAGATAAGAAACGCTTTAGAAACTCAAAATTTTCGCAGTTCTGATGCTCGAAACGAATAACTAGAACGGCCCAGGGGAAAAGTGCGCATACCGTTGTAGTCGGGCGAGTTTCTACTTTCAAATGCAACAGAAATTTTGCGGATTGGTCAATCCGTTCGCGAGATATGGCAGTTTGGAAATAAGAAACGCTTGAGAAACTCAAAATTTTCGTAGTTCTGATGCTAGAAACGAGTAACTAGAACGGCGTAGGGGAAAAGTGCGCATACCGTTGTAATCGGGCGAGATTCTACTTTCAGATGCAACAGAAATTTTGCGGATCGGTCAATCCGTTCGCGAGATATGGCAGTTTGAAGGTAAGAAATGCTTGAGAAACTCAAAATTTGCGCAGTTCTGATGCTTGAAACGAATAACTAGAACGGCCTAGGGGAAAAGTGGGCATACCGTTGTAATCGGGCGAGTTTCTACTTTCAGATGCAACAGAACTTTTGCGGATCGGTAAATCCGTTCGCGAGATATGGCAGTTTGAATGCAAGAAACGCTTGAGAAACTCGAAATTTTCGCAGTTCTGATGCTCGACACGAATAACTGGAACGGCCTAGGGGAAAACTACACATACCGTTGTAATCGGGCGAGTCTCTACTTTCAGATGCAACAGAAATTTTGCGGATTGGTCAATCCGTTCGCGAGATATGGCAGTTTGGAGGTAAGACACGCTTGAGAAACTCAAAATTTTCGCAGTTCTGATGCTCGAAACGAATAGCTGGAACGGCCTAGGGGAAAACTACACATACCGTTGTAATCGGGCGAGTTTCTACTTTCAGATGCAACAGAAATTTTGCGGATTGGTCAATCCGTTCGCGAGGTATGGCAGTTTGGAGGTAAGAAACGCTTGAGAAACTCAAAATTTTCGCAGTTCTGATGCTCGAAACGAATAGCTGGAACGGCCTGGGGGAAAACTACACATACCGTTGTAATCGGGCGAGTTTCTACTTTCAGATGCAACAGAAATTTTGCGGATTGGTCAATCCGTTCGCGAGATATGGCAGTTTGGAGGTAAGAAACGCTTGAGAAACTCAAAATTTGCGCAGTTCTGATGCTTGAAACGAATAACTAGAACGGTCTAGGGGAAAAGTGCGCATACCGTTGTAATCGGGCGAGTTTCTACTTTCAGATGCAACAGAAATTTTGCGGATCGGTCAATCCGTTCGCGAGATATGGCAGTTTGAAGGTAAGAAACGCTTGAGAAACTCAAAATTTTCGCAGTTCTGATGCTCGAAACGAATAACTAGAACGGCCCAGGGGAAAAGTGCGCATACCGTTGTAGTCGGGCGAGTTTCTACTTTCAAATGCAACAGAAATTTTGCGGATTGGTCAATCCGTTCGCGAGATATGGCAGTTTGGAAATAAGAAACGCTTGAGAAACTCAAAATTTGCGCAGTTCTGATGCTTGAAACGAATAACTAGAACGGTCTAGGGGAAAAGTGCGCATACCGTTGTAATCGGGCGAGTTTCTACTTTCAGATGCAACAGAAATTTTGCGGATCGGTCAATCCGTTCGCGAGATATGGCAGTTTGAAGGTAAGAAACGCTTGAGAAACTCAAAATTTGCGCATTTCTGATGCTTGAAACGAATAACTAGAACGGCCTAGGGGAAAAGTGGGCATACCGTTGTAATCGGGCGAGTTTCTACTTTCAGATGCAACAGAACTTTTGCGGATCGGTCAATCCGTTCGCGAGATATGGCAGTTTGGAGGTAAGACACGCTTGAGAAACTCAAAATTTTCGCAGTTCTGATGCTCGAAACGAATAACTGGAACGGCCTAGGGGAAAACTACACATACCGTTGTAATCGGGCGAGTCTCTACTTTCAGATGCAACAGAAATTTTGCGGATTGGTCAATCCGTTCGCGAGATATGGCAGTTTGGAGGTAAGACACGCTTGAGAAACTCAAAATTTTCGCAGTTCTGATGCTCGAAACGAATAGCTGGAACGGCCTAGGGGAAAACTACACATACCGTTGTAATCGGGCGAGTCTCTACTTTCAGATGCAACAGAAATTTTGCGGATCGGTCAATCCGTTCGCGAGATATGGCAGTTTGAAGGTAAGAAACGCTTGAGAAACTCAAAATTTGCGCATTTCTGATGCTTGAAACGAATAACTAGAACGGCCTAGGGGAAAAGTGGGCATACCGTTGTAATCGGGCGGGTTTCTACTTTCAGATGCAACAGAACTTTTGCGGATCGGTCAATCCGTTCGCGAGATATGGCAGTTTGGAGGTAAGACACGCTTGAGAAACTCAAAATTTTCGCAGTTCTGATGCTCGAAACGAATAGCTGGAACGGCCTAGGGGAAAACTACACATACCGTTGTAATCGGGCGAGTTTCTACTTTCAGATGCAACAGAAATTTTTCGGATTGATCAATCCGTTCGCGAGATATGGCAGTTTGGAGATAAGAAACACTTGAGAAACTCAAAATTTTCGCAGTTCTGATGCTCGAAACGAATGACTAGAACGGCCTAGGGGAGAAGTACGTATACCGTTGTAATCGGGCGAGTGTCTACTTTCAGATGCAACAGAAATTTTGCGGATCGGTCAATCCGTTCGCGACATATGGCAGTTTGGATGTAAGAAAAGCTAGAGAAACTCGAAATTTTCGCAGTTCTGATGCTCGAAACGAATAACAGGAACGGCCTTGGGGAAAACTACACATACCGTTGTAATCGTGCGAGTTTCTATTTTCAGATGCAACAGAAATTTTGCGGATTGGTCAATCCGTTTGCGAGATGTGGCAGTTTGGAGGTAAGAAACGCTTGAGAAACTCAAAATTTTCGCAGTTCTGATGCTCGAAACGAATAACTAGAACGGCCTAGGGGAAAACTACACCTACCGTTGTAATCGAGCGAGTTTCTACTTTCAGATGCAACAGAAATTTTGCGGATTGGTCAATCCGTTCGCGAGATATGGCAGTTTGGAGGTAAGACACGCTTGAGAAACTCAAAATTTTCGCAGTTCTGATGCTCGAAACCAATAGCTGGAACGGCCTAGGGGAAAACTACACATACCGTTGTAATCGGGCGAGTTTCTACTTTCAGATGCAACAGAAATTTTGCGGATTGGTCAATCCGTTCGCGAGATATGGCAGTTTGGAGGTAAGAAACGCTTGAGAAACTCAAAATTTGCGCAGTTCTGATGCTTGAAACGAATAACTAGAACGGCCTAGGGGAAAAGTGTGCATACCGTTGTAATCGGGCGAGTTTCTACTTTCAGATGCAACAGAAATTTTGCGGATCGGTCAATCCGTTCGCGAGATATGGCAGTTTGAAGGTAAGAAACGCTTGAGAAACTCAAAATTTGCGCAGTTCTGATGCTTGAAACGAATAACTAGAACCGCCTAGGGGAAAAGTGCGCATACCGTTGTAATCGGGCGAGTGTCTACTTTCAGATGCAACAGAAATTTTGCGGATTGATCAATCCGTTCGCGAGATATGGCAGTTTGGAGATAAGAAACGCTTGAGAAACTCAAAATTGTCGCAGTTCTGATGCTCGAAACGAATAACTAGAACGGCCTAGGGGAGAAGTACGCATACCGTTGTAATCGGGCGAGTTTCTACTTTCACAAGCAACAGAAATTTTGCGGATTGATCAATCCGTTCGCGCGAAATGACAGTTTGGAGATAAGAAACGCTTTAGAAACTCAAAATTTTCGCAGTTCTGATGCTCGAAACGAATAACTAGAACGGCCCAGGGGAAAAGTGCGCATACCGTTGTAGTCGGGCGAGTTTCTACTTTCAAATGCAACAGAAATTTTGCGGATTGGTCAATCCGTTCGCGAGATATGGCAGTTTGGAAATAAGAAACGCTTGAGAAACTCAAAATTTTCGTAGTTCTGATGCTAGAAACGAGTAACTAGAACGGCGTAGGGGAAAACCACACATACCGTTGTAATCGGGCGAGTCTCTACTTTCAGATGCAACAGAAATTTTGCGGATTGGTCAATCCGTTCGCGAGATATGGCAGTTTGGAGGTAAGACACGCTTGAGAAACTCAAAATTTTCGCAGTTCTGATGCTCGAAACGAATAGCTGGAACGGCCTAGGGGAAAACTACACATACCGTTGTAATCGGGCGAGTTTCTACTTTCAGATGCAACAGAAATTTTGCGGATTGGTCAATCCGTTCGCGAGGTATGGCAGTTTCGAGGTAAGAAACGCTTGAGAAACTCAAAATTTTCGTAGTTCTGATGCTCGAAACGAATAACTAGAACCGCCTAGGGGAAAAGTGCGCATACCGTTGTAATCGGGCGAGTTTCTACTTTCAGATGCAACAGAAATTTTTCGGATTGATCAATCCGTTCGCGAGATATGGCAGTTTGGAGATAAGAAACACTTGAGAAACTCAAAATTTTCGCAGTTCTGATGCTCGAAACGAATGACTAGAACGGCCTAGAGGAGAAGTACGTATACCGTTGTAATCGGGCGAGTGTCTACTTTCAGATGCAACAGAAATTTTGCGGATCGGTCAATCCGTTCGCGACATATGGCAGTTTGGATGTAAGAAAAGCTAGAGAAACTCGAAATTTTCGCAGTTCTGATGCTCGAAACGAATAACAGGAACGGCCTTGGGGAAAACTACACATACCGTTGTAATCGTGCGAGTTTCTATTTTCAGATGCAACAGAAATTTTGCGGATTGGTCAATCCGTTTGCGAGATGTGGCAGTTTGGAGGTAAGAAACGCTTGAGAAACTCAAAATTTTCGCAGTTCTGATGCTCGAAACGAATAACTAGAACGGCCTAGGGGAAAACTACACCTACCGTTGTAATCGAGCGAGTTTCTACTTTCAGATGCAACAGAAATTTTGCGGATTGGTCAATCCGTTCGCGAGGTATGGCAGTTTGGAGGTAAGAAACGCTTGAGAAACTCAAAATTTTCGTAGTTCTGATGCTCGAAACGAATAACTAGAACCGCCTAGGGGAAAAGTGCGCACACCGTTGTAATCGGGCGAGTTTCTACTTTCAGATGCAACAGAAATTTTTCGGATTGATCAATCCGTTCGCGAGATATGGCAGTTTGGAGATAAGAAACACTTGAGAAACTCAAAATTTGCGCAGTTCTGACGCTTGAAACGAATAACTAGAACGGCCTAGGGGAAAAGTGGGCATACCGTTGTAATCGGGCGAGTTTCTACTTTCAGATGCAACAGTAATTTTGCGGATCGGTCAATCCGTTCGCGAGATATGGCAGTTTGGATGTAAGAAACGCTTGAGAAACTCGAAATTTTCGCAGTTCTGATGCTCGAAACGAATAACTGGAACGGCCTAGAGAAAAACTACACATACCGTTGTAATCGGGCGAGTCTCTACTTTCAGATGCAACAGAAATTTTGCGGATTGGTCAATCCGTTCGCAAGATATGGCAGTTTGGATGTAAGAAACGCTTGAGAAACTCGAAATTTTCGCAGTTCTGATGCTCGAAACGTATAACTGAAACGGCCTAGGGGAAAACTACACATACCGTTGTAATCGGGCGAGTTTCTACTTTCAGATGCAACAGAAATTTTGCGGATCGGTCAATCCGTTCGCGAGATATGGCAGTTTGAAGGTAAGAAACGCTTGAGAAACTCAAAATTTGCGCAGTTCTGATGCTTGAAACGAATAACTAGAACGGCCTAGGGGAAAAGTGGGCATACCGTTGTAATCGGGCGAGTTTCTTCTTTCAGATGCAACAGAACTTTTGCGGATCGGTAAATCCGTTCGCGAGATATGGCAGTTTGGATGCAAGAAACGCTTGAGAAACTCGAAATTTTCGCAGTTCTGATGCTCGAAACGAATAACTGGAACGGCCTAGGGGAAAACTACACATACCGTTGTAATCGGGCGAGTCTCTACTTTCAGATGCAACAGAAATTTTGCGGATTGGTCAATCCGTTCGCGAGATATGGCAGTTTGGAGGTAAGACACGCTTGAGAAACTCAAAATTTTCGCAGTTCTGATGCTCGAAACGAATAGCTGGAACGGCCTAGGGGAAAACTACACATACCGTTGTAATCGGGCGAGTTTCTACTTTCAGATGCAACAGAAATTTTGCGGATTGTTCAATCCGTTCGCGAGGTATGGCAGTTTCGAGGTAAGAAACGCTTGAGAAACTCAAAATTTTCGTAGTTCTGATGCTCGAAACGAATAACTAGAACCGCCTAGGGGAAAAGTGCGCATACCGTTGTAATCGGGCGAGTTTCTACTTTCAGATGCAACAGAAATTTTTCGGATTGATCAATCCGTTCGCGAGATATGGCAGTTTGGAGATAAGAAACACTTGAGAAACTCAAAATTTTCGCAGTTCTGATGCTCGAAACGAATGACTAGAACGGCCTAGAGGAAAACTACACATACCGTTGTAATCGGGCGAGTCTCTACTTTCAGATGCAACAGAAATTTTGCGGATTGGTCAATCCGTTCGCGAGATATGGCAGTTTGGAGGTAAGACACGCTTGAGAAACTCAAAATTTTCGCAGTTCTGGTGCTCGAAACGAATAGCTGGAACGGCCTAGGGGAAAACTACACATACCGTTGTAATCGGGCGAGTTTCTACTTTCAGATGCAACAGAAATTTTGCGGATCGGTCAATCCGTTCGCGAGATATGGCAGTTTGAAGGTAAGAAACGCTTGAGAAACTCAAAATTTGCGCAGTTCTGATGCTTGAAACGAATAACTAGAACGGCCTAGGGGAAAAGTGGGCATACCGTTGTAATCGGGCGAGTTTCTACTTTCAGATGCAACAGAAATTTTTCGGATTGATCAATCCGTTCGCGAGATATGGCAGTTTGGAGATAAGAAACACTTGAGAAACTCAAAATTTTCGCAGTTCTGATGCTCGAAACGAATGACTAGAACGGCCTAGGGGAGAAGTACGTATACCGTTGTAATCGGGCGAGTGTCTACTTTCAGATGCAACAGAAATTTTGCGGATCGGTCAATCCGTTCGCGAGATATGGCAGTTTGAAGGTAAGAAACGCTTGAGAAACTCAAAATTTGCGCAGTTCTGATGCTTGAAACGAATAACTAGAACGGCCTAGGGGAAAAGTGGGCATACCGTTGTAATCGGGCGAGTTTCTACTTTCAGATGCAACAGAACTTTTGCGGATCGATAAATCCGTTCGCGAGATATGGCAGTTTGGATGCAAGAAACGCTTGAGAAACTCGAAATTTTCGCAGTTCTGATGCTCGAAACGAATAACTGGAACGGCCTAGGGGAAAACTACACATACCGTTGTAATCGGGCGAGTCTCTACTTTCAGATGCAACAGAAATTTTGCTGATTGGTCAATCCGTTCGCGAGGTATGGCAGTTTCGAGGTAAGAAACGCTTGAGAAACTCAAAATTTTCGTAGTTCTGATGCTCGAAACGAATAACTAGAACCGCCTTGGGGAAAAGTGCGCATACCGTTGTAATCGGGCGAGTTTCTACTTTCAGATGCAACAGAAATTTTTCGGATTGATCAATCCGTTCGCGAGATATGGCAGTTTGGAGATAAGAAACACTTGAGAAACTCAAAATTTTCGCAGTTCTGATGCTCGAAACGAATGACTAGAACGGCCTAGGGGAGAAGTACGTATACCGTTGTAATCGGGCGAGTGTCTACTTTCAGATGCAACAGAAATTTTGCGGATCGGTCAATCCGTTCGCGACATATGGCAGTTTGGATGTAAGAAACGCTAGAGAAACTCGAAATTTTCGCAGTTCTGATGCTCGAAACGAATAACAGGAACGGCCTTGGGGAAAACTACACATACCGTTGTAATCGTGCGAGTTTCTATTTTCAGATGCAACAGAAATTTTGCGGATTGGTCAATCCGTTCGCAAGATATGGCAGTTTGGATGTAAGAAACGCTTGAGAAACTCGAAATTTTCGCAGTTCTGATGCTCGAAACGTATAACTGAAACGGCCTAGGGGAAAACTACACATACCGTTGTAATCGGGCGAGTTTCTACTATCAGATGCAACAGAAATTTTGCGGATTGGTCAATCCGTTCGCGAGATATGGCAGTTTGGAGGTAAGACACGCTTGAGAAACTCAAAATTTTCGCAGTTCTGATGCTCGAAACGAATAGCTGGAACGGCCTAGGGGAAAACTACACATACCGTTGTAATCGGGCGAGTTTCTACTTTCAGATGCAACAGAAATTTTGCGGATTGGTCGATCCGTTCGCGAGATGCGGCAGTTTGGAAGTAAGAAACGCTTGAGTAACTCAAAATTTTCGCAGTTCTGATGCTCGAAACGAATAACTAGAACGGCCTAGGGGAAAACTACACCTACCGTTGTAATCGGGTGAGTTTCTACTTTCAGATGCAAAAGAAATTTTGCGGATTGATCAATCCGTTCGCGAGATATGGCAGTTTGGAGATAAGAAACGCTTGAGAAACTCAAAATTTTCGCAGTTCTGATGCTCGAAACGAATGACTGAAACGGCCTAGGGGAGAAGTACGCATACCGTTGTAATCGGGCGAGTTTCTACTTTCAGATGCAACAGAAATTTTGCGGATTGATCAATCCCTTCGCGAGATACGGCAGTTTGGAGATAAGAAACGCTTGAGAAACTCAAAATTTTCGCAGTTCTGATGCTAGAAACGAATGACAAGAACGGCCTAGGGGAGAAGTACGCATACCGTTGTAATCGGGCGAGTGTCTACTTTCAGATGCAATAGAAATTTTGCGGATCGGTCAATCCGTTCGCGAGATATGGCAGTTTGGAGGTAAGAAACGCTTGAGAAACTCAAAATTTGCGCAGTTCTGATGCTTGAAACGAATAACTAGAACCGCCTAGGGGAAAAGTGCGCATACCGTTGTAATCGGGCGAGTGTCTACTTTCAGATGCAACAGAAATTTTGCGGATTGATCAATCCGTTCGCGAGATATGGCAGTTTGGATATAAGAAACGCTTGAGAAACTCAAAATTTTCGCAGTTCTGATGCTCGAAACGAATAACTAGAACGGCCTAGGGGAGAAGTACGCATACCGTTGTAATCTGGCGAGTTTCTACTTTCACAAGTAACAGAAATTTTGCGGATTGATCAATCCGTTCGCGAGAAATGACAGTTTGGAGATAAGAAACGCTTTAGAAACTCAAAATTTTCGCAGTTCTGATGCTCGAAACGAATAACTAGAACGGCCCAGGGGAAAAGTGCGCGTACCGTTGTAGTCGGGCGAGTTTCTACTTTCAAATGCAACAGAAATTTTGCGGATTGGTCAATCCGTTCGCGAGATATGGCAGTTTGGAAATAAGAAACGCTTGAGAAACTCAAAATTTTCGTAGTTCTGATGCTAGAAACGAGTAACTAGAACGGCGTAGGGGAAAAGTGCGCATACCGTTGTAATCGGGCGAGATTCTACTTTCAGATGCAACAGAAATTTTGCGGATCGGTCAATCCGTTCGCGAGATATGGCAGTTTGAAGGTAAGAAACGCTTGAGAAACTCAAAATTTGCGCAGTTCTGATGCTTGAAACGAATAACTAGAGCGGCCTAGGGGAAAAGTGGGCATACCGTTGTAATCGGGCGAGTTTCTACTTTCAGATGCAACAGAACTTTTGCGGATCGGTAAATCCGTTCGCGAGATATGGCAGTTTGGATGCAAGAAACGCTTGAGAAACTCGAAATTTGCGCAGTTCTGATGCTTGAAACGAATAACTAGAACCGCCTAGGGGAAAAGTGCGCATACCGTTGTAATCGGGCGAGTGTCTACTTTCAGATGCAACAGAAATTTTGCGGATTGATCAATCCGTTCGCGAGATATGGCAGTTTGGATATAAGAAACGCTTGAGAAACTCAAAATTTTCGCAGTTCTGATGCTCGAAACGAATAACTAGAACGGCCTAGGGGAGAAGTACGCATACCGTTGTAATCTGGCGAGTTTCTACTTTCACAAGTAACAGAAATTTTGCGGATTGATCAGTCCGTTCGCGAGAAATGACAGTTTGGAGATAAGAAACGCTTTAGAAACTCAAAATTTTCGCAGTTCTGATGCTCGAAACGAATAACTAGAACGGCCCAGGGGAAAAGTGCGCGTACCGTTGTAGTCGGGCGAGTTTCTACTTTCAAATGCAACAGAAATTTTGCGGATTGGTCAATCCGTTCGCGAGATATGGCAGTTTGGAAATAAGAAACGCTTGAGAAACTCAAAATTTTCGTAGTTCTGATGCTAGAAACGAGTAACTAGAACGGCGTAGGGGAAAAGTGCGCATACCGTTGTAATCGGGCGAGATTCTACTTTCAGATGCAACAGAAATTTTGCGGATCGGTCAATCCGTTCGCGAGATATGGCAGTTTGAAGGTAAGAAACGCTTGAGAAACTCAAAATTTGCGCAGTTCTGATGCTTGAAACGAATAACTAGAGCGGCCTAGGGGAAAAGTGGGCATACCGTTGTAATCGGGCGAGTTTCTACTTTCAGATGCAACAGAACTTTTGCGGATCGGTAAATCCGTTCGCGAGATATGGCAGTTTGGATGCAAGAAACGCTTGAGAAACTCGAAATTTGCGCAGTTCTGATGCTTGAAACGAATAACTAGAACCGCCTAGGGGAAAAGTGCGCATACCGTTGTAATCGGGCGAGTGTCTACTTTCAGATGCAACAGAAATTTTGCGGATTGATCAATCCGTTCGCGAGATATGGCAGTTTGGATATAAGAAACGCTTGAGAAACTCAAAATTTTCGCAGTTCTGATGCTCGAAACGAATAACTAGAACGGCCTAGGGGAGAAGTACGCATACCGTTGTAATCTGGCGAGTTTCTACTTTCACAAGTAACAGAAATTTTGCGGATTGATCAATCCGTTCGCGAGAAATGACAGTTTGGAGATAAGAAACGCTTTAGAAACTCAAAATTTTCGCAGTTCTGATGCTCGAAACGAATAACTAGAACGGCCCAGGGGAAAAGTGCGCGTACCGTTGTAGTCGGGCGAGTTTCTACTTTCAAATGCAACAGAAATTTTGCGGATTGGTCAATCCGTTCGCGAGATATGGCAGTTTGGAAATAAGAAACGCTTGAGAAACTCAAAATTTTCGTAGTTCTGATGCTAGAAACGAGTAACTAGAACGGCGTAGGGGAAAAGTGCGCATACCGTTGTAATCGGGCGAGATTCTACTTTCAGATGCAACAGAAATTTTGCGGATCGGTCAATCCGTTCGCGAGATATGGCAGTTTGAAGGTAAGAAACGCTTGAGAAACTCAAAATTTGCGCAGTTCTGATGCTTGAAACGAATAACTAGAGCGGCCTAGGGGAAAAGTGGGCATACCGTTGTAATCGGGCGAGTTTCTACTTTCAGATGCAACAGAACTTTTGCGGATCGGTAAATCCGTTCGCGAGATATGGCAGTTTGGATGCAAGAAACGCTTGAGAAACTCGAAATTTGCGCAGTTCTGATGCTTGAAACGAATAACTAGAACCGCCTAGGGGAAAAGTGCGCATACCGTTGTAATCGGGCGAGTGTCTACTTTCAGATGCAACAGAAATTTTGCGGATTGATCAATCCGTTCGCGAGATATGGCAGTTTGGATATAAGAAACGCTTGAGAAACTCAAAATTTTCGCAGTTCTGATGCTCGAAACGAATAACTAGAACGGCCTAGGGGAGAAGTACGCATACCGTTGTAATCTGGCGAGTTTCTACTTTCACAAGTAACAGAAATTTTGCGGATTGATCAATCCGTTCGCGAGAAATGACAGTTTGGAGATAAGAAACGCTTTAGAAACTCAAAATTTTCGCAGTTCTGATGCTCGAAACGAATAACTAGAACGGCCCAGGGGAAAAGTGCGCGTACCGTTGTAGTCGGGCGAGTTTCTACTTTCAAATGCAACAGAAATTTTGCGGATTGGTCAATCCGTTCGCGAGATATGGCAGTTTGGAAATAAGAAACGCTTGAGAAACTCAAAATTTTCGTAGTTCTGATGCTAGAAACGAGTAACTAGAACGGCGTAGGGGAAAAGTGCGCATACCGTTGTAATCGGGCGAGATTCTACTTTCAGATGCAACAGAAATTTTGCGGATCGGTCAATCCGTTCGCGAGATATGGCAGTTTGAAGGTAAGAAACGCTTGAGAAACTCAAAATTTGCGCAGTTCTGATGCTTGAAACGAATAACTAGAGCGGCCTAGGGGAAAAGTGGGCATACCGTTGTAATCGGGCGAGTTTCTACTTTCAGATGCAACAGAACTTTTGCGGATCGGTAAATCCGTTCGCGAGATATGGCAGTTTGGATGCAAGAAACGCTTGAGAAACTCGAAATTTTCGCAGTTCTGATGCTCGAAACGAATAACTGGAACGGCCTAGGGGAAAACTACACATACCGTTGTAATCGGGCGAGTCTCTACTTTCAGATGCAACAGAAATTTTGTGGATTGGTCAATCCGTTCGCGAGATATGGCAGTTTGGAGGTAAGAAACGCTTGAGAAACTCAAAATTTGCCCAGTTCTGATGCTCGAAACGAATAACAAGAACGGCCTAGGGGAAAAGTGCGCATACCGTTTTAATCGGGCGAGTTTCTACTTTCAGATGCAACAGAAATTTTGCGGATCGGTCAATCCGTTCGCGAGATATGGCAGTTTGAATGTAAGAAACGCTTGAGAAACTCAAAATTTTCGCCGTTCTGATGCTTGAAACGAATAACTAGAACCGCCTAGGGGAAAAGTGCGCATACCGTTGTAATCGGGCGAGTTTCTACTTTCACAAGCAACAGAAATTTTGCGGATTGATCAATCCGTTCGCGAGAAATGGCAGTTTGGAGATAAGAAACGCTTTAGAAACTCAAAATTTTCGCAGTTCTGATGCTCCAAACGAATGACTAGAACGGCCTAGGGGAGAAGTACGCATACCGTTGTAATCGGGCGAGATTCTACTTTCAGATGCAACAGAAATTTTGCGGATCGGTCAATCCGTTCGCGAGATATGGCAGTTTGAAGGTAAGAAACGCTTGAGAAACTCGGAATTTTCGCAGTTCTGATGCTCGAAACGAATAACTGGAACGGCCTAGGGGAAAACTACACCTACCGTTGTAATCGGGCGAGTTTCTACTTTCGGATGCAACAGAAATTTTGCGGATTGGTCAATCCGTTCGCGAGATATGGCAGTTTGGATGTAAGAAACGCTTTAGAAACTCAAAATTTTCGCAGTTCTGATGCTCGAAACGAATAACTAGAACGGCCCAGGGGAAAAGTGCGCGTACCGTTGTAGTCGGGCGAGTTTCTACTTTCAAATGCAACAGAAATTTTGCGGATTGGTCAATCCGTTCGCGAGATATGGCAGTTTGGAAATAAGAAACGCTTGAGAAACTCAAAATTTTCGTAGTTCTGATGCTAGAAACGAGTAACTAGAACGGCGTAGGGGAAAAGTGCGCATACCGTTGTAATCGGGCGAGATTCTACTTTCAGATGCAACAGAAATTTTGCGGATCGGTCAATCCGTTCGCGAGATATGGCAGTTTGAAGGTAAGAAACGCTTGAGAAACTCAAAATTTGCGCAGTTCTGATGCTTGAAACGAATAACTAGAGCGGCCTAGGGGAAAAGTGGGCATACCGTTGTAATCGGGCGAGTTTCTACTTTCAGATGCAACAGAACTTTTGCGGATCGGTAAATCCGTTCGCGAGATATGGCAGTTTGGATGCAAGAAACGCTTGAGAAACTCGAAATTTTCGCAGTTCTGATGCTCGAAACGAATAACTGGAACGGCCTAGGGGAAAACTACACATACCGTTGTAATCGGGCGAGTCTCTACTTTCAGATGCAACAGAAATTTTGTGGATTGGTCAATCCGTTCGCGAGATATGGCAGTTTGGAGGTAAGAAACGCTTGAGAAACTCAAAATTTGCCCAGTTCTGATGCTCGAAACGAATAACAAGAACGGCCTAGGGGAAAAGTGCGCATACCGTTTTAATCGGGCGAGTTTCTACTTTCAGATGCAACAGAAATTTTGCGGATCGGTCAATCCGTTCGCGAGATATGGCAGTTTGAATGTAAGAAACGCTTGAGAAACTCAAAATTTTCGCCGTTCTGATGCTTGAAACGAATAACTAGAACCGCCTAGGGGAAAAGTGCGCATACCGTTGTAATCGGGCGAGTTTCTACTTTCACAAGCAACAGAAATTTTGCGGATTGATCAATCCGTTCGCGAGAAATGGCAGTTTGGAGATAAGAAACGCTTTAGAAACTCAAAATTTTCGCAGTTCTGATGCTCCAAACGAATGACTAGAACGGCCTAGGGGAGAAGTACGCATACCGTTGTAATCGGGCGAGATTCTACTTTCAGATGCAACAGAAATTTTGCGGATCGGTCAATCCGTTCGCGAGATATGGCAGTTTGAAGGTAAGAAACGCTTGAGAAACTCGGAATTTTCGCAGTTCTGATGCTCGAAACGAATAACTGGAACGGCCTAGGGGAAAACTACACCTACCGTTGTAATCGGGCGAGTTTCTACTTTCGGATGCAACAGAAATTTTGCGGATTGGTCAATCCGTTCGCGAGATATGGCAGTTTGGAGGTAAGAAACGCTTGAGAAACTCAAAATTTTCGCAGTTCTGATGCTCGAAACGAATAACTAGAACCGCCTAGGGGAAAAGTGCACATACCCTTGTAATCGGGCGAGTTTCTACTTTCAGATGCAACAGAAATTTTGCGGATTGATCAATCCGTTCGCGAGATATGGCAATTTGGAGATAAGAAACGCTTGAGAAACTCAAAATTTTCGCAGTTCTGATGCTCGAAACGAATGACTAGAACGGCCTAGGGTAGAAGTACGCGTACCGTTGTAATCGGGCGAGTGTCTACTTTCAGATGCAACAGAAATTTTGCGGATCGGTTAATCCGTTCGCGAGATATGGCAGTTTGGATGTAAGAAACGCTAGAGAAACTCGAAATTTTCGCTGTTCTGATGCTCGAAACGAATAACTGGAACGGCCTAGGGGAAAACTACACATACCGTTGTAATCGGGCGAGTCTCTACTTTCAGATGCAACAGAAATTTTGTGGATTGGTCAATCCGTTCGCGAGATATGGCAGTTTGGAGGTAAGAAACGCTTGAGAAACTCAAAATTTGCCCAGTTCTGATGCTCGAAACGAATAACAAGAACGGCCTAGGGGAAAAGTGCGCATACCGTTTTAATCGGGCGAGTTTCTACTTTCAGATGCAACAGAAATTTTGCGGATCGGTCAATCCGTTCGCGAGATATGGCAGTTTGAATGTAAGAAACGCTTGAGAAACTCAAAATTTTCGCCGTTCTGATGCTTGAAACGAATAACTAGAACCGCCTAGGGGAAAAGTGCGCATACCGTTGTAATCGGGCGAGTTTCTACTTTCACAAGCAACAGAAATTTTGCGGATTGATCAATCCGTTCGCGAGAAATGGCAGTTTGGAGATAAGAAACGCTTTAGAAACTCAAAATTTTCGCAGTTCTGATGCTCCAAACGAATGACTAGAACGGCCTAGGGGAGAAGTACGCATACCGTTGTAATCGGGCGAGATTCTACTTTCAGATGCAACAGAAATTTTGCGGATCGGTCAATCCGTTCGCGAGATATGGCAGTTTGAAGGTAAGAAACGCTTGAGAAACTCGGAATTTTCGCAGTTCTGATGCTCGAAACGAATAACTGGAACGGCCTAGGGGAAAACTACACCTACCGTTGTAATCGGGCGAGTTTCTACTTTCGGATGCAACAGAAATTTTGCGGATTGGTCAATCCGTTCGCGAGATATGGCAGTTTGGAGGTAAGAAACGCTTGAGAAACTCAAAATTTTCGCAGTTCTGATGCTCGAAACGAATAACTAGAACCGCCTAGGGGAAAAGTGCACATACCCTTGTAATCGGGCGAGTTTCTACTTTCAGATGCAACAGAAATTTTGCGGATTGATCAATCCGTTCGCGAGATATGGCAATTTGGAGATAAGAAACGCTTGAGAAACTCAAAATTTTCGCAGTTCTGATGCTCGAAACGAATGACTAGAACGGCCTAGGGGAGAAGTACGCGTACCGTTGTAATCGGGCGAGTGTCTACTTTCAGATGCAACAGAAATTTTGCGGATCGGTTAATCCGTTCGCGAGATATGGCAGTTTGGATGTAAGAAACGCTAGAGAAACTCGAAATTTTCGCTGTTCTGATGCTCGAAACGAATAACTGGAACGGCCTAGGGGAAAACTACACATACCGTTGTAATCGGGCGAGTCTCTACTTTCAGATGCAACAGAAATTTTGCGGATTGGTCAATCCGTTCGCGAGATATGGCAGTTTGGAGGTAAGAAACGCTTGAGAAACTCAAAATTTTCGCAGTTCTGATGCTCGAAACGAATAACTGGAACGGCCTAGGGGAAAACTACACATACCGTTGAAATCGGGCGAGTTTCTACCTTCAGATGCAACAGAAATTTTGCGGATTGGTCGATCCGTTCGCGAGATGTGGCAGTTTGGAAGTAAGAAACGCTTGAGAAACTCAAAGTTTTCGCAGTTCTGATGCCCGAAACGAATAACTAGAACCGCCTAGGGGAAAAGTGCGCATACCGTTGTAATCGGGCGAGTTTCTACTTTCACAAGCGACAGAAATTTTGCGGATTGATCAATCCGTTCGCGAGATATGGCAGTTTGGAGATAAGAAACGCTTGAGAAACTCAAAATTTTCGCAGTTCTGATGCTCGAAACGAATAACTAGAACCGCCTAGGGGAAAAGTGCGCATACCGTTGTAATCGGGCGAGTTTCTACTTTCAGATGCAACAGAAATTTTGCGGATTGATCAATCCGTTCGCGAGATATGGCAGTTTGAATGTAAGAAACGCTTGAGAAACTCAAAATTTGCGCAGTTCTGATGCTTGAAACGAATAACTAGAACCGCCTAGGGGAAAAGTGCGCATACCGTTGTAATCGGGCGAGTTTCTACTTTCACAAGCAACAGAAATTTTGCGGATTGATCAATCCGTTCGCGAGAAATGGCAGTTTGGAGATAAGAAACGCTTTAGAAACTCAAAATTTTCGCAGTTCTGATGCTCCAAACGAATGACTAGAACGGCCTAGGGGAGAAGTACGCATACCGTTGTAATCGGGCGAGATTCTACTTTCAGATGCAACAGAAATTTTGCGGATCGGTCAATCCGTTCGCGAGATATGGCAGTTTGGAAGTAAGAAACGCTTGAGAAACTCAAAATTTTCGCAGTTCTGATGCTCGAAACGAATAACTGGAACGGCCTAGGGGTAAAGTACACGTACCGTTGTAATCGGGCGAGTCTCTACTTTCAGATGCAACTGAAATTTTGCGGATTGGTCAATCCGTTCGCGAGATATGGCAGTTTGGAGGTAAGACACGCTTGAGAAACTCAAAATTTTCACAGTTCTGATGCTCGAAACGAATAGCTGGAACGGCGTAGGGGAAAACTACACATACCGTTGTAATCGGGCGAGTTTCTACTTTCAGATGCAACAGACATTTTGCGGATTGGTCGATCCGTTCGCGAGATGCGGCAGTTTGGATGTAAGAAACGCTTGAGAAACTCAAAATTTTCGCAGTTCTGATGCTCGAAAGGAATAACTAGAACGGCCTAGGGGAAAACTACACCTACCGTTGTAATCGGGCGAGTTTCTACTTTCGGATGCAACAGAAATTTTGCGGATTTGTCAATCCGTTCGCGAGATATGGCAGTTTGGAGGTAAGAAACGCTTGAGAAACTCAAAATTTTCGCAGTTCTGATGCTCGAAACGAATAACTAGAACCGCCTAGGGGAAAAGTGCCCATACCCTTGTAATCGGGCGAGTTTCTACTTTCAGATGCAACAGAAATTTTGCGGATTGATCAATCCGTTCGCGAGATATGGCAATTTGGAGATAAGAAACGCTTGAGAAACTCAAAATTTTCGCAGTTCTGATGCTCGAAACGAATGACTAGAACGGCCTAGGGGAGAAGTACGCGTACCGTTGTAATCGGGCGAGTGTCTACTTTCAGATGCAACTGAAATTTTGCGGATCGGTTAATCCGTTCGCGAGATATGGCAGTTTGGATGTAAGAAACGCTAGAGAAACTCGAAATTTTCGCTGTTCTGATGCTCGAAACGAATAACTGGAACGGCCTAGGGGAAAACTACACATACCGTTGTAATCGGGCGAGTCTCTACTTTCAGATGCAACAGAAATTTTGCGGATTGGCCAATCCGTTCGCGAGATATGGCAGTTTGGAGGTAAGAAACGCTTGAGAAACTCAAAATTTTCGCAGTTCTGATGCTCGAAACGAATAACTGGAACGGCCTAGGGGAAAACTACACATACCGTTGTAATCGGGCGAGTTTCTACTTTCAGATGCAACAGAAATTTTGCGGATTGGTCGATCCGTTCGCGAGATGCGGCAAGTTTGGATGTAAGAAACGCTTGAGAAACTCAAAATTTGCCCAGTTCTGATGCTTGAAACGAATAACTAGAACCGCCTAGGGGAAAAGTGCGCATACCGTTGTAATCGGGCGAGTTTCTACTTTCACAAGCAACAGAAATTTTGCGGATTGATCAATCCGTTCGCGAGAAATGGCAGTTTGGAGATAAGAAACGCTTGAGAAACTCAAAATTTTCGCAGTTCTGATGCTCGAAACGAATAACTAGAACCGCCTAGGGGAAAAGTGCGCATACCCTTGTAATCGGGCGAGTTTCTACTTTCAGATGCAACAGAAATTTTGCGGATTGATCAATCCGTTCGCGAGATATGGCAATTTGGAGATAAGAAACGCTTGAGAAACTCAAAATTTTCGCAGTTCTGATGCTCGAAACGAATGACTAGAACGGCCTAGGGGAGAAGTACGCGTACCGTTGTAATCGGGCGTGTGTCTACTTTCAGATGCAACAGAAATTTTGCGGATCGGTTACTCCGTTCGCGAGATATGGCAGTTTGGATGTAAGAAACGCTAGAGAAACTCGAAATTTTCGCTGTTCTGATGCTCGAAACGAATAACTGGAACGGCCTAGGGGAAAACTACACATACCGTTGTAATCGGGCGAGTCTCTACTTTCAGATGCAACAGAAATTTTGCGGATTGGTCAATCCGTTCGCGAGATATGGCAGTTTGAATGTAAGAAACGCTTGAGAAACTCAAAATTTGCGCAGTTCTGATGCTTGAAACGAATAACTAGAACCGCCTAGGGGAAAAGTGCGCATACCGTTGTAATCGGGCGAGTTTCTACTTTCACAAGCAACAGAAATTTTGCGGATTGATCAATCCGTTCGCGAGAAATGGCAGTTTGGAGATAAGAAACGCTTTAGAAACTCAAAATTTTCGCAGTTCTGATGCTCCAAACGAATGACTAGAACGGCCTAGGGGAGAAGTACGCATACCGTTGTAATCGGGCGAGATTCTACTTTCAGATGCAACAGAAATTTTGCGGATCGGTCAATCCGTTCGCGAGATATGGCAGTTTGAAGGTAAGAAACGCATGAGAAACTCGGAATTTTCGCAGTTCTGATGCTCGGAACGAATAACTGGAACGGCCTAGGGGTAAACTACACGTACCGTTGTAATCGGGCGAGTCTCTACTTTCAGATGCAACAGAAATTTTGCGGATTGGTCAATCCGTTCGCGAGATATGGCAGTTTGGAGGTAAGAAACGCTTGAGAAACTCAAAATTTTCGCAGTTCTGATGCTCGAAACGAATAACTGGAACGGCCTAGGGGAAAACTACACATACCGTTGAAATCGGCCGAGTTTCTACCTTGAGATGCAACAGAAATTTTGCGGATTGGTCGATCCGTTCGCGAGATGTGGCAGTTTGGAAGTAAGAAACGCTTGAGAAACTCAAAATTTTCGCAGTTCTGATGCTCGAAACGAATAACTGGAACGGCCTAGGGGAAAACTACACATACCGTTGAAATCGGCCGAGTTTCTACCTTCAGATGCAACAGAAATTTTGCGGATTGGTCGATCCGTTCGCGAGATATGGCAATTTGGAGATAAGAAACGCTTGAGAAACTCAAAATTTTCGCAGTTCTGATGCTCGAAACGAATAACTAGAACCGCCTAGGGGAAAAGTGCGCATACCGTTGTAATCGGGCGAGTTTCTACTTTCAGATGCAACAGAAATTTTGTGGATTGGTCAATCCGTTCGCGAGATATGGCAGTTTGGAAATAAGAAACGCTTGAGAAACTCAAAATTTTCGTAGTTCTGATGCTAGAAACGAGTAACTAGAACGGCCTAGGGGAAAAGTGCGCATACCGTTGTAATCGGGCGAGATTCTACTTTCAGATGCAACAGAAATTTTGCGGATCGGTCAATCCGTTCGCGAGATATGGTAGTTTGAAGGTAAGAAACGCTTGAGAAACTCAAAATTTGCGTAGTTCTGATGCTTGAAACGAATAACTAGAACGGCCTAGGGGAAAAGTGGGCATACCGTTGTAATCGGGCGAGTTTCTACTTTCAGATGCAACAGAAATTTTGCGGATCGGTAAATCCGTTCGCGAGATATGGCAGTTTGGATGCAAGAAACGCTTGAAGAACACGAAATTTTCGCAGTTCTGATGCTCGAAACGAATAACTGGAACGGCCTAGGGGAAAACTACACATACCGTTGTAATCGGGCGAGTCTCTACTTTCAGATGCAACAGAAATTTTGCGGATTGGTCAATCCGTTCGCGAGATATGGCAGTTTGGAGGTAAGAAACGCTTGAGAAACTCAAAATTTTCGCAGTTCTGATGCTCGAAACGAATAGCTGGAACGGCCTAGGGGAAAACTACACATACCGTTGTAATCGGGCGAGTTTCTACTTTCAGATGCAACAGAAATTTTGCGGATTGGTCAATCCGTTCGCGAGATATGGCAGTTTGGAGGAAAGAAACGCTTGAGAAACTCAAAATTTGCGCAGTTCTGATGCTCGAAACGAATAACTAGAACGGCCTAGGGGAAAAGTGCGCATACCGTTGTAATCGGGCGAGATTCTACTTTCAGATGCAACAGAAATTTTGCGGATTGATCTATCCGTTCGCGAGATATGGCAGTTTGGAGATAAGAAACGCTTGAGAAACTCAAAATTTTCGCAGTTCTGATGCTCGAAACGAATAACTAGAAGGGCCTAGGGGAGAAGTACGCATACCGTTGTAATCGGGCGAGTTTCTACTTTCACAAGCAACAGAAATTTTGCGGATTGATCAATCCGTTCGCGAGAAATGGCAGTTTGGATATAAGAAACGCTTTAGAAACTCAAAATTTTCGCAGTTCTGATGCTCGAAACGAATAACTAGAACGGCCCAGGGGAAAAGTGCGCATACCATTGTAATCGGGCGAGTTTCTACTTTCAAATGCAACAGAAATTTTGCGGATTGGTCAATCCGTTCGCGAGATATGGCAGTTTGGAAATAAGAAACGTTTGAGAAACTCAAAATTTTCGCAGTTCTGATGCTAGAAACGAGTAACTAGAACGGCGTAGGAGAAAAGTGCGCATACCGTTGTAATCGGGCGAGATTCTACTTTCAGATGCAACTAAATTTTGCGGATCGGTCAATCCGTTCGCGAGATATGGCAGATTGAATGTAAGAAACGCTTGAGAAACTCAAAATTTGCGCAGTTCTGATGCTTGAAACGAATAACTAGAACGGCCTAGGGGAAAAGTGGGCATACCGTTGTAATCGGGCGAGTTTCTACTTTCAGATGCAACAGAAATTTTGCGGATCGGTAAATCCGTTCGCGAGATATGGCAGTTTGGATGCAAGAAACGCTTGAGAAACTCGAAATTTTCGCAGTTCTGATGCTCGAAACGAATAACTGGAACGGCCTAGGGGAAAACTACACATACCTTTGTAATCGGGCGAGTCTCTACTTTCAGATGCAACAGAAATTTTGCGGATTGGTCAATCCGTTCGCGAGATATGGCAGTTTGGAGGTAAGAAACGCTTGAGAAACTCAAAATTTTCGCAGTTCTGATGCTCGAAACGAATAGCTGGAACGGCCTAGGGGAAAACTACACATACCGTTGTAATCGGGCGAGTTTCTACTTTCAGATGCAACAGAAATTTTGCGGATTGGTCAATCCGTTCGCGAGATATGGCAGTTTGGAGGTAAGAAACGCTTGAGAAACTCAAAATTTGCGCAGTTCTGATGCTTGAAACGAATAACTAGAACGGCCTAGGGGAAAAGTGCGCATACCGTTGTAATCGGGCGAGATTCTACTTTCAGATGCAACAGAAATTTTGCGGATTGATCTATCCGTTCGCGAGATATGGCAGTTTGGAGATAAGAAACGCTTGAGAAACTCAAAATTTTCGCAGTTCTGATGCTCGAAACGAATAACTAGAAGGGCCTAGGGGAGAAGTACGCATACCGTTGTAATCGGGCGAGTTTCTACTTTCACAAGCAACAGAAATTTTGCGGATTGATCAATCCGTTCGCGAGAAATGGCAGTTTGGATATAAGAAACGCTTTAGAAACTCAAAATTTTCGCAGTTCTGATGCTCGAAACGAATAACTAGAACGGCCCAGGGGAAAAGTGCGCATACCATTGTAATCGGGCGAGTTTCTACTTTCAGATGCAACAGAAATTTTGCGGATCGGTCAATCCGTTCGCGAGATATGGCAGATTGAATGTAAGAAACGCTTGAGAAACTCAAAATTTGCGCAGTTCTGATGCTTGAAACGAATAACTAGAACGGCCTAGGGGAAAAGTGGGCATACCGTTGTAATCGGGCGAGTTTCTACTTTCAGATGCAACAGAAATTTTGCGGATCGGTAAATCCGTTCGCGAGATATGGCAGTTTGGATGCAAGAAACGCTTGAGAAACTCGAAATTTTCGCAGTTCTGATGCTCGAAACGAATAACTGGAACGGCCTAGGGGAAAACTACACATACCGTTGTAATCGGGCGAGTCTCTACTTTCAGATGCAACAGAAATTTTGCGGATCGGTCAATCCGTTCGCGAGATATGGCAGTTTGGAGGTAAGAAACGCTTGAGAAACTCAAAATTTGCGCAGTTCTGATGCTTGAAAAGAATAACTAGAACGGCCTAGGGGAAAAGTGCGCATACCGTTGTAATCGGGCGAGATTCTACTTTCAGATGCAACAGAAATTTTGCGGATTGGTCGATCCGTTCGCGAGAAATGGCAGTTTGGATATAAGAAACGCTTTAGAAACTCAAAATTTTCGCAGTTCTGATGCTCGAAACGAATAACTAGAACGGCCCAGGGGAAAAGTGCGCATACCATTGTAATCGGGCGAGTTTCTACTTTCAAATGCAACAGAAATTTTGCGGATTGGTCAATCCGTTCGCGAGATATGGCAGTTTGGAAATAAGAAACGCTTGAGAAACTCAAAATTTTCGCAGTTCTGATGCTAAAAACGAGTAACTAGAACGGCGTAGGAGAAAAGTGCGCATACCGTTGTAATCGGGCGAGATTCTACTTTCAGATGCAACTAAATTTTGCGGATCGGTCAATCCGTTCGCGAGATATGGCAGATTGAATGTAAGAAACGCTTGAGAAACTCAAAATTTGCGCAGTTCTGATGCTTGAAACGAATAACTAGAACGGCCTAGGGGAAAAGTGGGCATACCGTTGTAATCGGGCGAGTTTCTACTTTCAGATGCAACAGAAATTTTGCGGATCGGTAAATCCGTTCGCGAGATATGGCAGTTTGGATGCAAGAAACGCTTGAGAAAATCGAAATTTTCGCAGTTCTGATGCTCGAAACGAATAACTGGAACGGCCTAGGGGAAAACTACACATACCGTTGTAATCGGGCGAGTTTCTACTTTCAGATGCAACAGAAATTTTGCGGATTGGTCAATCCGTTCGCGAGATATGGCAGTTTGGAGGTAAGAAACGCTTGAGAAACTCAAAATTTGCGCAGTTCTGATGCTTGAAACGAATAACTAGAACGGCCTAGGGGAAAAGTGCGCATACCGTTGTAATCGGGCGAGATTCTGCTTTCAGATGCAACAGAAATTTTGCGGATTGATCTGTCCGTTCGCGAGATATGGCAGTTTGGAGATAAGAAACGCTTGAGAAACTCAAAATTTTCGCAGTTCTGATGCTCGAAACGAATAACTAGAAGGGCCCAGGGGAAAAGTGCGCATACCATTGTAATCGGGCGAGTCTCTACTTTCAGATGCAACAGTAATTTTGCGGATCGGTAAATCCGTTCGCGAGATATGGCAGTTTGGATGCAAGAAACGCTTGAGAAACTCGAAATTTTCGCAGTTCTGATTCTCGAAACGAATAACTGGAACGGCCTAGGGGAAAACTATACATACCATTGTAATCGGGCGAGTCTCTACTTTCAGATGCAACAGAAATTTTGCGGATTGGTCAATCCGTTCGCGAGATATGGCAGTTTGGAGGTAAGAAACGCTTGAGAAACTCAAAATTTGCGCAGTTCTGATGCTTGAAACGAATAACTAGAACGGCCTAGGGGATAAGTGCGCATACCGTTGTAATCGGGCGAGATTCTACTTTCAGATGCAACAGAAATTTTCCGGATTGGTCGATCCGTTCGCGAGATATGGCAGTTTGGAGGTAAGAAACGCTTGAGAATCTCAAAATTTTCGCAGTTCTGATGTTCGAAACGAATAACTAGAACGGCCCAGGGGAAAAGTGCGCATACCATTGTAATCGGGCGAGTTTCTACTTTCAAATGCAACAGAAATTTTGCGGATTGGTCAATCCGTTCGCGAGATATGGCAGTTTGGAAATAAGAAACGCTTGAGAAACTCAAAACTTTCGCAGTTCTGATGCTAGAAACGAGTAACTAGAACGGCGTAGGGGAAAAGTGCGCATACCGTTGTAATCGGGCGAGATTCTACTTTCAGATGCAACAGAAATTTTGCGGATCGGTCAATCCGTCCGCGAGATATGGCAGATTGAATGTAAGAAACGCTTGAGAAACTCAAAATTTGCGCAGTTCTGATGCTTGAAACGAATAACTAGAACGGCCTAGGGGAAAAGTGGGCATACCGTTGTAATCGGGCGAGTTTCTACTTTCAGATGCAACAGAAATTTTGCGGATCGGTAAATCCGTTCGCGAGATATGGCAGTTTGGAGATAAGAAACGCTTGAGAAACTCAAAATTTTCGCAGTTCTGATGCTCGAAACGAATAACTAGAAGGGCCTAGGGGAGAAGTACGCATACCGTTGTAATCGGGCGAGTTTCTACTTTCACAAGCAACAGAAATTTTGCGGATTGATCAATCCGTTCGCGAGAAATGGCAGTTTGGATATAAGAAACGCTTTAGAAACTCAAAATTTTCGCAGTTCTGATGCTCGAAACGAATAATTAGAACGGCCCAGGGGAAAAGTGCGCATACCATTGTAATCGGGCGAGTTTCTACTTTCAAATGCAACAGAAATTTTGCGGATTGGTCAATCCGTTCGCGAGATATGGCAGTTTGGAAATAAGAAACGCTTGAGAAACTCAAAATTTTCGCAGTTCTGATGCTAGAAACGAGTAACTAGAACGGCGTAGGGGAAAAGTGCGCATACCATTGTAATCGGGCGAGATTCTACTTTCAGATGCAACAGAAATTTTGCGGATCGGTCAATCCGTTCGCGAGATATGGCAGATTGAATGTAAGAAACGCTTGAGAAACTCAAAATTTGCGCAGTTCTGATGCTTGAAACGAATAACTAGAACGGCCTAGGGGAAAAGTGGGCATACCGTTGTAATCGGGCGAGTTTCTACTTTCAGATGCAACAGAAATTTTGCGGATCGGTAAATCCGTTCGCGAGATATGGCAGTTTGGATGCAAGAAACGCTTGAGAAACTCGAAATTTTCGCAGTTCTGTTGCTCGAAACGAATAACTGGAACGGCCTAGGGGAAAACTACACATACCGTTGTAATCGGGCGAGTCTCTACTTTCAGATGCAACAGTAATTTTGCGGATCGGTAAATCCGTTCGCGAGATATGGCAGTTTGGATGCAAGAAACGCTTGAGAAACTCGAAATTTTCGCAGTTCTGATTCTCGAAACGAATAACTGGAACGGCCTAGGGGAAAACTATACATACCTTTGTAATCGGGCGAGTCTCTACTTTCAGATGCAACAGAAATTTTGCGGATTGGTCAATCCGTTCGCGAGATATGGCAGTTTGGAGGTAAGAAACGCTTGAGAAACTCAAAATTTGCGCAGTTCTGATGCTTGAAACGAATAACTAGAACGGCCTAGGGGAAAAGTGCGCATACCGTTGTAATCGGGCGAGATTCTACTTTCAGATGCAAAAGAAATTTTGCGGATTGGTCGATCCGTTCGCGAGAAATGGCAGTTTGGATATAAGAAACGCTTTAGAAACTCAAAATTTTCGCAGTTCTGATGCTCGAAACGAATAACTAGAACGGCCCAGGGGAAAAGTGCGCATACCATTGTAATCGGGCGAGTTTCTACTTTCAAATGCAACAGAAATTTTGCGGATTGGTCAATCCGTTCGCGAGATATGGCAGTTTGGAAATAAGAAACGCTTGAGAAACTCAAAATTTTCGCAGTTCTGATGCTAGAAACGAGTAACTAGAACGGCTTAGGAGAAAAGTGCGCATACCGTTGTAATCGGGCGAGATTCTACTTTCAGATGCAACTAAATTTTGCGGATCGGTCAATCCGTTCGCGAGATATGGCAGATTGAATGTAAGAAACGCTTGAG
Organism: Ptiloglossa arizonensis; assembly: GCF_051014685.1. Classification (NCBI taxonomy): domain Eukaryota; kingdom Metazoa; phylum Arthropoda; class Insecta; order Hymenoptera; family Colletidae; genus Ptiloglossa; species Ptiloglossa arizonensis. The sequence goes on from NW_027478414.1 coordinate 1,286,068, forward strand.
AAACTCAAAATTTGCGCAGTTCTGATGCTTGAAACGAATAACTAGAACGGCCTAGGGGAAAAGTGGGCATACCGTTGTAATCGGGCGAGTTTCTACTTTCAGATGCAACAGAAATTTTGCGGATCGGTAAATCCGTTCGCGAGATATGGCAGTTTGGATGCAAGAAACGCTTGAGAAACTCGAAATTTTCGTAGTTCTGATGCTCGAAACGAATAACTGGAACGGCCTAGGGGAAAACTACACATACCGTTGTAATCGGGCGAGTCTCTACTTTCGGATGCAACAGAAATTTTGCGGATTGGTCAATCCGTTCGCGAGATATGGCAGTTTGGAGGTAAGAAACGCTTGAGAAACTCAAAATTTTCGCAGTTCTGATGCTCGAAACGAATAGCTGGAACGGCCTAGGGGAAAACTACACATACCGTTGTAATCGGGCGAGTTTCTACTTTCAGATGCAACAGAAATTTTGCGGATTGGTCAATCCGTTCGCGAGATATGGCAGTTTGGAGGTAAGAAACGCTTGAGAAACTCAAAATTTGCGCAGTTCTGATGCTTGAAACGAATAACTAGAACGGCCTAGGGGAAAAGTGCGCATACCGTTGTAATCGGGCGAGATTCTGCTTTCAGATGCAACAGAAATTTTGCGGATTGATCTATCCGTTCGCGAGATATGGCAGTTTGGAGATAAGAAACGCTTGAGAAACTCAAAATTTTCGCAGTTCTGATGCTCGAAACGAATAACTAGAAGGGCCTAGGGGAGAAGTACGCATACCGTTGTAATCGGGCGAGTTTCTACTTTCACAAGCAACAGAAATTTTGCGGATTGATCAATCCGTTCGCGAGAAATGGCAGTTTGGATATAAGAAACGCTTTAGAAACTCAAAATTTTCGCAGTTCTGATGCTCGAAACGAATAACTAGAACGGCCCAGGGGAAAAGTGCGCATACCATTGTAATCGGGCGAGTTTCTACTTTCAAATGCAACAGAAATTTTGCGGATTGGTCAATCCGTTCGCGAGATATGGCAGTTTGGAAATAAGAAACGCTTGAGAAACTCAAAATTTTCGCAGTTCTGATGCTAGAAACGAGTAACTAGAACGGCGTAGGGGAAAAGTGCGCATACCGTTGTAATCGGGCGAGTTTCTACTTTCAGATGCAACAGAAATTTTGCGGATCGGTCAATCCGTCCGCGAGATATGGCAGATTGAATGTAAGAAACGCTTGAGAAACACAAAATTTGCGCAGTTCTGATGCTTGAAACGAATAACTAGAACGGCCTAGGGGAAAAGTGGGCATACCGTTGTAATCGGGCGAGTTTCTACTTTCAGATGCAACAGAAATTTTGCGGATCAGTAAATCCGTTCGCGAGATATGGCAGTTTGGATGCAAGAAACGCTTGAGAAACTCGAAATTTTCGCAGTTCTGATGCTCGAAACGAATAACTGGAACGGCCTAGGGGAAAAGTGCGCATACCGTTGTAATCGGGCGAGATTCTACTTTCAGATGCAACAGAAATTTTGCGGATTGGTCAATCCGTTCGCGAGATATGGCAGTTTGGAGGTAAGAAACGCTTGAGAAACTCAAAATTTTCCCAGTTCTGATGCTCGAAACGAATAGCTGGAACGGCCTAGGGGAAAACTACACATACCGTTGTAATCGGGCGAGTTTCTACTTTCAGATGCAACAGAAATTTTGCGGATTGGTCAATCCGTTCGCGAGATATGGCAGTTTGGAGATAAGAAACGCTTGAGAAACTCAAAATTTTCGCAGTTCTGATGCTCGGAACGAATGACTAGAACGGCATAGGGGAAAAGTGCGCATACCGTTGTAATCGGGCGAGATTCTACTTTCAGATGCAACAGAAATTTTGCGGATCGGTCAATCCGTTCGCGAGATATGGCAGATTGAATGTAAGAAACGCTTGAGAAACTCAAAATTTTCGCAGTTCTGATGCTCGAAATGAATAACTAGAACGGCCTAGGGGAGAAGTACGCATACCGTTGTAATCGGGCGAGTTTCTACTTTCAGATGCAACAGAAATTTTGCGGATTGTTCAATCCGTTCGCGAGATATGGCAGTTTGGACATATGAAACGCTTGAGAAACTCAAAATTTTCGCAGTTCTGATGCTAGACACGAGTAACTAGAACGGCGTAGGGGAAAAGTGCGCATACCGTTGTAATCGGGCGAGATTCTACTTTCAGATGCAACAAAAATTTTGCGGATCGGTAAATCCGTTCGCGAGATATGGCAGTTTGGATGCAAGAAACGCTTGAGAAACTAGAAATTTTCGCAGTTCTGATGCTCGAAACGAATAAACGGAACGGCCTAGGGGAAAACTACACATACCGTTGTAATCGGGCGAGTTTCTACTTTCAGATGCAACAGAAATTTTGCGGATTGGTCAATCCGTTCGCGAGATATGGCAGTTTGGAAATAAGAAACGCTTGAGAAACTCAAAACTTTCGCAGTTCTGATGCTAGAAACGAGTAACTAGAACGGCGTAGGGGAAAAGTGCGCATACCGTTGAAATCGGGCGAGTTTCTACTTTCAGATGCAAAAGAAATTTTGCGGATTGGTCAATCCGTTCGCGAGATATGGCAGTTTGGAAATCAGAAACGCTTGAGAAACTCAAAACTTTCGCAGTTCTGATGCTAGAAACGAGTAACTAGAACGGCGTAGGGGAAAACTACACATACCGTTGTAATCGGGCGAGTTTCTACTTTCAGATGCAACAGAAATTTTGCGGATTGGTCAATCCGTTCGCGAGATATGGCAGTTTGGAAATAAGAAACGCTTGAGAAACTCAAAACTTTCGCAGTTCTGATGCTAGAAACGAGTAACTAGAACGGCGTAGGGGAAAAGTGCGCATACCGTTGAAATCGGGCGAGTTTCTACTTTCAGATGCAACAGAAATTTTGCGGATTGGTCAATCCGTGCGCGAGATATGGCAGTTTGGAGGTAAGAAACGCTTGAGAAACTCAAAATTTTCCCAGTTCTGATGCTCGAAACGAATAGCTGGAACGGCCTAGGGGAAAACTACACATACCGTTGTAATCGGGCGAGTTTCTACTTTCAGATGCAACAGAAATTTTGCGGATTGATCAATCCGTTCGCGAGATATGGCAGTTTGGAGATAAGAAACGCTTGAGAAACTCAAAATTTTCGCAGTTCTGATGCTCGAAACGAATGACTAGAACGGCCTAGGGGAGAAGTACGTACACCGTTGTAATCGGGCGAGTGTCTACTTTCAGATGCAACAGAAATTTTGCGGATTGGTCAATCCGTTCGCGAGATATGGCAGTTTGGAGGTAAGAAACGCTTGAGAAACTCAAAATTTTCGCAGTTCTGATGCTCGAAACGAATAGCTGGAACAGCCTAGGGGAAAACTACACATACCGTTGTAATCGGGCGAGTTTCTACTTTCACAAGCAACAGAAATTTTGCGGATTGATCAATCCGTTCGCGAGACATGGCAGTTTGGAGATAAGAAACGCTTTAGAAACTCAAAATTTTCGCAGTTCTGATGCTCGAAACGAATAACTAGAACGGCCCAGGGGAAAAGTGCGCATACCGTTGTAATCGGGCGAGTTTCTACTTTCAAATGCAAAAGAAATTTTGCGGATTGGTCAATCCGTTCGCGAGATATGGCAGTTTGGAAATAAGAAACGCTTGAGAAACTCAAAACTTTCGCAGTTCTGATGCTAGAAACGAGTAACTAGAACGGCCCAGGGGAAAAGTGCGCATACCGTTGTAATCGGGCGAGGTTCTACTTTCAAATGCAACAGAAATTTTGCGGATTGGTCAATCTGTTCGCGAGATATGGCAGTTTGGAGGTAAGAAACGCTTGAGAAACTCAAAATTTTCCCAGTTCTGATGCTCGAAACGAATAGCTGGAACGGCCTAGGGGAAGACTACACATACCGTTGTAATCGGGCGAGTTTCTACTTTCAGATGCAACAGAAATTTTGAGGATTGCTCGATCCGTTCGCGAGATATGGCAGTTTGGAGGTAAGAAACGCTTGAGAATCTCAAAATTTTCGCAGTTCTGATGCTCGAAACGAATAACTAGAACGGCCCAGGGGAAAAGTGCGCATACCATTGTAATCGGGCGAGTTTCTACTTTCAAATGCAACAGAAATTTTGCGGATTGGTCAATCCGTTCGCGAGATATGGCAGTTTGGAAATAAGAAACGCTTGAGAAACTCAAAATTTTCGCAGTTCTGATGCTAGAAACGAGTAACTAGAACGGCTTAGGAGAAAAGTGCGCATACCGTTGTAATCGGGCGAGATTCTACTTTCAGATGCAACTAAATTTTGCGGATCGGTCAATCCGTTCGCGAGATATGGCAGATTGAATGTAAGAAACGCTTGAGAAACTCAAAATTTGCGCAGTTCTGATGCTTGAAACGAATAACTAGAACGGCCTAGGGGAAAAGTGGGCATACCGTTGTAATCGGGCGAGTTTCTACTTTCAGATGCAACAGAAATTTTGCGGATCGGTAAATCCGTTCGCGAGATATGGCAGTTTGGATGCAAGAAACGCTTGAGAAACTCGAAATTTTCGTAGTTCTGATGCTCGAAACGAATAACTGGAACGGCCTAGGGGAAAACTACACATACCGTTGTAATCGGGCGAGTCTCTACTTTCGGATGCAACAGAAGTTTTGCGGATTGGTCAATCCGTTCGCGAGATATGGCAGTTTGGAGGTAAGAAACGCTTGAGAAACTCAAAATTTTCGCAGTTCTGATGCTCGAAACGAATAGCTGGAACGGCCTAGGGGAAAACTACACATACGGTTGTAATCGGGCGAGTTTCTACTTTCAGATGCAACAGAAATTTTGCGGATTGGTCAATCCGTTCGCGAGATATGGCAGTTTGGAGGTAAGAAACGCTTGAGAAACTCAAAATTTGCGCAGTTCTGATGCTTGAAACGAATAACTAGAACGGCCTAGGGGAAAAGTGCGCATACCGTTGTAATCGGGCGAGGTTCTACTTTCAAATGCAACAGAAATTTTGCGGATTGGTCAATCTGTTCGCGAGATATGGCAGTTTGGAGGTAAGAAACGCTTGAGAAACTCAAAATTTTCCCAGTTCTGATGCTCGAAACGAATAGCTGGAACGGCCTAGGGGAAGACTACACATACCGTTGTAATCGGGCGAGTTTCTACTTTCAGATGCAACAGAAATTTTGAGGATTGCTCGATCCGTTCGCGAGATATGGCAGTTTGGAGGTAAGAAACGCTTGAGAATCTCAAAATTTTCGCAGTTCTGATGCTCGAAACGAATAACTAGAACGGCCCAGGGGAAAAGTGCGCATATCATTGTAATCGGGCGAGTTTCTACTTTCAAATGCAACAGAAATTTTGCGGATTGGTCAATCCGTTCGCGAGATATGGCAGTTTGGAAATAAGAAACGCTTGAGAAACTCAAAATTTTCGCAGTTCTGATGCTAGAAACGAGTAACTAGAACGGCTTAGGAGAAAAGTGCGCATACCGTTGTAATCGGGCGAGATTCTACTTTCAGATGCAACTAAATTTTGCGGATCGGTCAATCCGTTCGCGAGATATGGCAGATTGAATGTAAGAAACGCTTGAGAAACTCAAAATTTGCGCAGTTCTGATGCTTGAAACGAATAACTAGAACGGCCTAGGGGAAAAGTGGGCATACCGTTGTAATCGGGCGAGTTTCTACTTTCAGATGCAACAGAAATTTTGCGGATCGGTAAATCCGTTCGCGAGATATGGCAGTTTGGATGCAAGAAACGCTTGAGAAACTCGAAATTTTCGTAGTTCTGATGCTCGAAACGAATAACTGGAACGGCCTAGGGGAAAACTACACATACCGTTGTAATCGGGCGAGTCTCTACTTTCGGATGCAACAGAAATTTTGCGGATTGGTCAATCCGTTCGCGAGATATGGCAGTTTGGAGGTAAGAAACGCTTGAGAAACTCAAAATTTTCGCAGTTCTGATGCTCGAAACGAATAGCTGGAACGGCCTAGGGGAAAACTACACATACGGTTGTAATCGGGCGAGTTTCTACTTTCAGATGCAACAGAAATTTTGCGGATTGGTCAATCCGTTCGCGAGATATGGCAGTTTGGAGGTAAGAAACGCTTGAGAAACTCAAAATTTGCGCAGTTCTGATGCTTGAAACGAATAACTAGAACGGCCTAGGGGAAAAGTGCGCATACCGTTGTAATCGGGCGAGATTCTGCTTTCAGATGCAACAGAAATTTTGCGGATTGATCTATCCGTTCGCGAGATATGGCAGTTTGGAGATAAGAAACGCTTGAGAAACTCAAAATTTTCGCAGTTCTGATGCTCGAAACGAATAACTAGAAGGGCCTAGGGGAGAAGTACGCATACCGTTGTAATCGGGCGAGTTTCTACTTTCACAAGCAACAGAAATTTTGCGGATTGATCAATCCGTTCGCGAGAAATGGCAGTTTGGATATAAGAAACGCTTTAGAAACTCAAAATTTTCGCAGTTCTGATGCTCGAAACGAATAACTAGAACGGCCCAGGGGAAAAGTGCGCATACCATTGTAATCGGGCGAGTTTCTACTTTCAAATGCAACAGAAATTTTGCGGATTGGTCAATCCGTTCGCGAGATATGGCAGTTTGGAAATAAGAAACGCTTGAGAAACTCAAAATTTTCGCAGTTCTGATGCTAGAAACGAGTAACTAGAACGGCGTAGGGGAAAAGTGCGCATACCGTTGTAATCGGGCGAGTTTCTACTTTCAGATGCAACAGAAATTTTGCGGATCGGTAAATCCGTTCGCGAGATATGGCAGTTTGGATGCAAGAAACGCTTGAGAAACTCGAAATTTTCGCAGTTCTGATGCTCGAAACGAATAACTGGAACGGCCTAGGGGAAAACTACACATACCGTTGTAGTCGGGCGAGTCTCTACTTTCAGATGCAACAGTAATTTTGCGGATCGGTAAATCCGTTCGCGAGATATGGCAGTTTGGATGCAAGAAACACTTGAGAAACTCGAAATTTTCGCAGTTCTGATTCTCGAAACGAATAACTGGAACGGCCTAGGGGAAAAGTGGGCATACCGTTGTAATCGGGCGAGTTTCTACTTTCAGATGCAACAGAAATTTTGCGGATTGGTCAATCCGTTCGCGAGATATGGCAGTTTGGAGATAAGAAACGCTTGAGAAACTCAAAATTTGCGCAGTTCTGATGCTTGAAACGAATAACTAGAACGGCCTAGGGGAAAAGTGCGCATACCGTTGTAATCGGGCGAGATTCTACTTTCAGATGCAACAGAAATTTTGCGGATTGGTCGATCCGTTCGCGAGATATGGCAGTTTGGAGGTAAGAAACGCTTGAGAATCTCAAAATTTTCGCAGTTCTGATGTTCGAAACGAATAACTAGAACGGCCCAGGGGAAAAGTGCGCATACCATTGTAATCGGGCGAGTTTCTACTTTCAAATGCAACAGAAATTTTGCGGATTGGTCAATCCGTTCGCGAGATATGGCAGTTTGGAAATAAGAACCGCTTGAGAAACTCAAAACTTTCGCAGTTCTGATGCCAGAAACGAGTAACTAGAACGGCGTAGGGGAAAAGTGCGCATACCGTTGTAATCGGGCGAGATTCTACTTTCAGATGCAACAGAAATTTTGCGGATCGGTCAATCCGTCCGCGAGATATGGCAGATTGAATGTAAGAAACGCTTGAGAAACACAAAATTTGCGCAGTTCTGATGCTTGAAACGAATAACTAGAACGGCCTAGGGGAAAAGTGGGCATACCGTTGTAATCGGGCGAGTTTCTACTTTCAGATGCAACAGAAATTTTGCGGATCAGTAAATCCGTTCGCGAGATATGGCAGTTTGGATGCAAGAAACGCTTGAGAAACTCGAAATTTTCGCAGTTCTGATGCTCGAAACGAATAACTGGAACGGCCTAGGGGAAAACTACACATACCGTTGTAATCGGGCGAGTCTCTACTTTCAGATGCAACAGAAATTTTGCGGATTGGTCAATCCGTTCGCGAGATATGGCAGTTTGGAGGTAAGAAACGCTTGAGAAACTCAAAATTTTCCCAGTTCTGATGCTCGAAACGAATAGCTGGAACGGCCTAGGGGAAAACTACACATACCGTTGTAATCGGGCGAGTTTCTACTTTCAGATGCAATAGAAATTTTGCGGATTGGTCAATCCGTTCGCGAGATATGGCAGTTTGGAGATAAGAAACGCTTGAGAAACTCAAAATTTTCGCAGTTCTGATGCTCGGAACGAATGACTAGAACGGCATAGGGGAAAAGTGCGCATACCGTTGTAATCGGGCGAGATTCTACTTTCAGATGCAACAGAAATTTTGCGGATCGGTCAATCCGTTCGCGAGATATGGCAGATTGAATGTAAGAAACGCTTGAGAAACTCAAAATTTTCGCAGTTCTGATGCTCGAAATGAATAACTAGAACGGCCTAGGGGAGAAGTACGCAAACCGTTGTAATCGGGCGAGTTTCTACTTTCAGATGCAACAGAAATTTTGCGGATTGTTCAATCCGTTCGCGAGATATGGCAGTTTGGACATATGAAACGCTTGAGAAACTCAAAATTTTCGCAGTTCTGATGCTAGACACGAGTAACTAGAACGGCGTAGGGGAAAAGTGCGCATACCGTTGTAATCGGGCGAGATTCTACTTTCAGATGCAACAAACATTTTGCGGATCGGTAAATCCGTTCGCGAGATATGGCAGTTTGGATGCAAGAAACGCTTGAGAAACTAGAAATTTTCGCAGTTCTGATGCTCGAAACGAATAAACGGAACGGCCTAGGGGAAAACTACACATACCGTTGTAATCGGGCGAGTTTCTACTTTCAGATGCAACAGAAATTTTGCGGATTGGTCAATCCGTTCGCGAGATATGGCAGTTTGGAAATAAGAAACGCTTGAGAAACTCAAAACTTTCGCAGTTCTGATGCTAGAAACGAGTAACTAGAACGGCGTAGGGGAAAAGTGCGCATACCGTTGAAATCGGGCGAGTTTCTACTTTCAGATGCAAAAGAAATTTTGCGGATTGGTCAATCCGTTCGCGAGATATGGCAGTTTGGAAATCAGAAACGCTTGAGAAACTCAAAACTTTCGCAGTTCTGATGCTAGAAACGAGTAACTAGAACGGCGTAGGGGAAAAGTGCGTATACCGTTGTAATCGGGCGAGTTTCTACTTTCAGATGCAACAGAAATTTTGCGGATCGGTAAATCCGTTCGCGAGATATGGCAGTTTGGATGCAAGAAACGCTTGAGAAACTCGAAATTTTCGCAGTTCTCATGCTCGAAACGAATAACTGGAACGGCCTAGGGGAAAACTACACATACTGTTGTAATCGGGCGAGTCTCTACTTTCAGATGCAACAGAAATTTTGCGGATTGGTCAATCCGTGCGCGAGATATGGCAGTTTGGAGGTAAGAAACGCTTGAGAAACTCAAAATTTTCCCAGTTCTGATGCTCGAAACGAATAGCTGGAACGGCCTAGGGGAAAACTACACATACCGTTGTAATCGGGCGAGTTTCTACTTTCAGATGCAACAGAAATTTTGCGGATTGATCAATCCGTTCGCGAGATATGGCAGTTTGGAGATAAGAAACGCTTGAGAAACTCAAAATTTTCGCAGTTCTGATGCTCGAAACGAATGACTAGAACGGCCTAGGGGAGAAGTACGTACACCGTTGTAATCGGGCGAGTGTCTACTTTCAGATGCAACAGAAATTTTGCGGATTGGTCAATCCGTTCGCGAGATATGGCAGTTTGGAGGTAAGAAACGCTTGAGAAACTCAAAATTTTCGCAGTTCTGATGCTCGAAACGAATAGCTGGAACAGCCTAGGGGAAAACTACACATACCGTTGTAATCGGGCGAGTTTCTACTTTCACAAGCAACAGAAATTTTGCGGATTGATCAATCCGTTCGCGAGACATGGCAGTTTGGAAATAAGAAACGCTTTAGAAACTCAAAATTTTCGCAGTTCTGATGCTCGAAACGAATAACTAGAACGGCCCAGGGGAAAAGTGCGCATACCGTTGTAATCGGGCGAGTTTCTACTTTCAAATGCAAAAGAAATTTTGCGGATTGGTCAATCCGTTCGCGAGATATGGCAGTTTGGAAATAAGAAACGCTTGAGAAACTCAAAACTTTCGCAGTTCTGATGCTAGAAACGAGTAACTAGAACGGCCCAGGGGAAAAGTGCGCATACCGTTGTAATCGGGCGAGGTTCTACTTTCAAATGCAACAGAAATTTTGCGGATTGGTCAATCCGTTCGCGAGATATGGCAGTTTGGAGGTAAGAAACGCTTGAGAAACTCAAAATTTTCCCAGTTCTGATGCTCGAAACGAATAGCTGGAACGGCCTAGGGGAAAACTACACATACCGTTGTAATCGGGCGAGTTTCTACTTTCAGATGCAACAGAAATTTTGAGGATTGCTCGATCCGTTCGCGAGATATGGCAGTTTGGAGGTAAGAAACGCTTGAGAATCTCAAAATTTTCGCAGTTCTGATGTTCGAAACGAATAACTAGAACGGCCCAGGGGAAAAGTGCGCATACCGTTGTAATCGGGCGAGTTTCTACTTTCAAATGCAAAAGAAATTTTGCGGATTGGTCAATCCGTTCGCGAGATATGGCAGTTTGGAGATAAGAAACGCTTGAGAAACTCAAAATTTTCGCAGTTCTGATGCTCGAAACGAATGACTAGAACGGCCTAGAGGAGAAGTACGTATACCGTTGTAATCGGGCGAGTGTCTACTTTCAGATGCAACAGAAAATTTGCGGATCGGTAAATCCGTTCGCGAGATATGGCAGTTTGGATGCAAGAAACGCTTGAGAAACTCGAAATTTTCGCAGTTCTCATGCTCGAAACGAATAACTGGAACGGCCTAGGGGAAAACTACACATACCGTTGTAATCAGGCGAGTCTCTACTTTCAGATGCAACAGAAATTTTGCGGATTGGTCAATCCGTTCGCGAGATATGGCAGTCTGGAGGTAAGAAACGCTTGAGAAACTCAAAATTTTCCCAGTTCTGATGCTCGAAACGAATAGCTGGAACGGCCTAGGGGAAAACTACACATACTGTTGTAATCGGGCGAGTCTCTACTTTCAGATGCAACAGAAATTTTGCGGATTGGTCAATCCGTGCGCGAGATATGGCAGTTTGGAGGTAAGAAACGCTTGAGAATCTCAAAATTTTCGCAGTTCTGATGTTCGAAACGAATAACTAGAACGGCCCAGGGGAAAAGTGCGCATACCGTTGTAATCGGGCGAGTTTCTACTTTCAGATGCAACAGAAATTTTGCGGATTGATCAATCCGTTCGCGAGATATGGCAGTTTGGAGATAAGAAACGCTTGAGAAACTCAAAATTTTCGCAGTTCTGATGCTCGAAACGATTGACTAGAACGGCCTAGGGGAGAAGTACGTATACCGTTGTAATCGGGCGAGTGTCTACTTTCAGATGCAACAGAAATTTTGCGGATCGGACAAACCGTTCGCGAGATATGGCAGTTTGGAGGTAAGAAACGCTTGAGAAACTCAAAATATGCGCAGTTCTGATGCTTGAAACGAATGACTAGAACGGCCTAGGGGAGAAGTACGCATACCGTTGTAATCGGGCGAGTTTCTACTTTCACAAGCAACAGAAATTTTGCGGATTGATCAATCCGTTCGCGAGACATGGCAGTTTGGAGATAAGAAACGCTTTAGAAACTTAAAATTTTCGCAGTTCTGATGCTCGAAACGAATAACTAGAACGGCCCAGGGGAAAAGTGCGCATACCGTTGTAATCGGGCGAGTTTCTACTTTCACAAGCAACAGAAATTTTGCGGATTGATCAATCCGTTCGCGAGACATGGCAGTTTGGAGATAAGAAACGCTTTAGAAACTTAAAATTTTCGCAGTTCTGATGCTCGAAACGAATAACTAGAACGGCCCAGGGGAAAAGTGCGCATACCGTTGTAATCGGGCGAGCTTCTACTTTCAAATGCAACAGAAATTTTGCGGATTGGTCAATCCGTTCGCGAGATATGGCAGTTTGGAAATAAGAAACGCTTGAGAAACTCAAAATTTTCGCAGTTATGATGCTAGAAACGAGTAAGTAGAACGGCGTAGGGTAAAAGTGGGCATACCGTTGTAATCGGGCGAGTTTCTACTTTCAGATGCAACAAAAATCTTGCGGAGCGGTAAATCCGTTCGCGAGATATGGCAGTTTGGATGCAAGAAACGCTTGAGAAACTAGAAATTTTCGCAGTTCTGATGCTCGAAACGAATAAACGGAACGGCCTAGGGGAAAACTACACATACCGTTGTAATCGGGCGAGTTTCTACTTTCAGATGCAACAGAAATTTTGCGGATTGATCAATCCGTTCGCGAGATATGGCAGTTTGGAGATAAGAAACGCTTGAGAAACTCAAAATTTTCGCAGATCTGATGCTCGAAACGAATGACTAGAACGGCCTACGGGAGAAGTACGTACACCGTTGTAATCGGGCGAGTGTCTACTTTCAGATGCAACAGAAATTTTGCGGATTGGTCAATCCGTTCGCGAGATATGGCAGTTTGGAGGTAAGAAACGCTTGAGAAACTCAAAATTTTCGCAGTTCTGATGCTCGAAACGAATAGCTGGAACGGCCTAGGGGAAAACTACACATACCGTTGTAATCGGGCGAGTTTCTACTTTCACAAGCAACAGAAATTTTGCGGATTGATCAATCCGTTCGCGAGACATGGCAGTTTGGAGATAAGAAACGCTTTAGAAACTCAAAATTTTCGCAGTTCTGATGCTCGAAACGAATAACTAGAACGGCCCAGGGGAAAAGTGCGCATACCGTTGTAATCGGGCGAGTTTCTACTTTCAAATGCAAAAGAAATTTTGCGGATTGGTCAATCCGTTCGCGAGATATGGCAGTTTGGAAATAAGAAACGTTTGAGAAACTCAAAACTTTCGCAGTTCTGATGCTAGAAACGAGTAACTAGAACGGCGTAGGGGAAAAGTGCGCATACCGTTGTAATCGGGCGAGATTCTACTTTCAGATGCAACAGAAATTTTGCGGATCGGTCAATCCGTTCGCGAGATATGGCAGATTGAATGTAAGAAACGCTTGAGAAACTCAAAATTTGCGCAGTTCTGATGCTTGAAACGAATAACTAGAACGGCCTAGGGGAAAAGTGGGCATACCGTTGTAATCGGGCGAGTTTCTACTTTCAGATGCAACAGAAATTTTGCGGATCGGTAAATCCGTTCGCGAGATATGGCAGTTTGGATGCAAGAAACGCTTGAGAAACTCGAAATTTTCGCAGTTCTGATGCTCGAAACGAATAACTGGAACGGCCTAGGGGAAAACTACACATACCGTTGTAATCGGGCGAGTCTCTACTTTCAGATGCAACAGAAATTTTGCGGATTGGTCAATCCGTTCGCGAGATATGGCAGTTTGGAGGTAAGAAACGCTTGAGAAACTCAAAATTTTCCCAGTTCTGATGCTCGAAACGAATAGCTGGAACGGCCTAGGGGAAAACTACACATACCGTTGTAATCGGGCGAGTTTCTACTTTCAGATGCAACAGAAATTTTGCGGATTGATCAATCCGTTCGCGAGATATGGCAGTTTGGATGCAAGAAACGCTTGAGAAACTAGAAATTTTCGCAGTTCTGATGCTCGAAACGAATAAACGGAACGGCCTAGGGGAAAACTACACATACCGTTTTAATCGGGCGAGTTTCTACTTTCAGATGCAACAGAAATTTTGCGGATTGCTCGATCCGTTCGCGAGATATGGCAGTTTGGAGGTAAGAAACGCTTGAGAATCTCAAAATTTTCGCAGTTCTGAAGTTCGAAACGAATAACTAGAACGGCCCAGGGGAAAAGTGCGCATACCGTTGTAATCGGGCGAGTTTCTACTTTCAAATGCAAAAGAAATTTTGCGGATTGGTCAATCCGTTCGCGAGATATGGCAGTTTGGAAATAAGAAACGTTTGAGAAACTCAAAACTTTCGCAGTTCTGATGCTAGAAACGAGTAACTAGAACGGCGTAGGGGAAAAGTGCGCATACCGTTGTAATCGGGCGAGTTTCTACTTTCAGATGCAACAGAAATTTTGCGGATCGGTAAATCCGTTCGCGAGATATGGCAGTTTGGATGCAAGAAACGCTTGAGAAACTCGAAATTTTCGCAGTTCTCATGCTCGAAACGAATAACTGGAACGGCCTAGGGGAAAACTACCCATACCGTTGTAATCGGGCGAGTCTCTACTTTCAGATGCAACAGAAATTTTGCGGATTGGTCAATCCGTGCGCGAGATATGGCAGTTTGGAGGTAAGAAACGCTTGAGAAACTCAAAATTTTCCCAGTTCTGATGCTCGAAACGAATAGCTGGAACGGCCTAGGGGAAAACTACACATACCGTTGTAATCGGGCGAGTTTCTACTTTCAGATGCAACAGAAATTTTGCGGATTGATCAATCCGTTCGCGAGATATGGCAGTTTGGAGATAAGAAACGCTTGAGAAACTCAAAATTTTCCCAGTTCTGATGCTCGAAACGAATAGCTGGAACGGCCTAGGGGAAAACTACACATACCGTTGTAATCGGGCGAGTGTCTACTTTCAGATGCAACAGAAATTTTGCGGATCGGTCAATCCGTTCGCGAGATATGGCAGTTTGGAGGTAAGAAACGCTTGAGAAACTCAAAATTTTCCCAGTTCTCTGATGCTCGAAACGAATAGCTGGAACGGCCTAGGGGAAAACTACACATACCGTTGTAATCGGGCGAGTGTCTACTTTCAGATGCAACAGAAATTTTGCGGATCGGTCAATCCGTTCGCGAGATATGGCAGTTTGGAGGTAAGAAACGCTTGAAAAACACAAAATTTTCGCAGTTCTGATGCTCGAAACGAATGACTAGAACGGCCTAGGGGAGAAGTACGCATACCGTTGTAATCGGGCGAGTTTCTACTTTCACAAGCAACAGAAATTTTGCGGATTGATCAATCCGTTCGCGAGACATGGCAGTTTGGAGATAAGAAACGCTTTAGAAACTTAAAATTTTCGCAGTTCTGATGCTCGAAACGAATAACTAGAACGGCCCAGGGGAAAAGTGCGCATACCGTTGTAATCGGGCGAGTTTCTACTTTCAAATGCAACAGAAATTTTGCGGATTGGTCAATCCGTTCGCGAGATATGGCATTTTGGAAATAAGAAACGCTTGAGAAACTCAAAATTTTCGCAGTTATGATGCTAGAAACGAGTAAGTAGAACGGCGTAGGGGAAAAGTGCGCATACCGTTGTAATCGGGCGAGATTCTACTTTCAGATGCAACAGAAATTTTGCGGATCGGTCAATCCGTTCGCGAGATATGGCAGTTTGAAGGTAAGAAACGCTTGAGAAACTCAAAATTTGCGCAGTTCTGATGCTTGAAACGAATAACTAGAACGGCCTAGGGGAAAAGTGGGCATACCGTTGTAATCGGGCGAGTTTCTACTTTCAGATGCAACAAAAATTTTGCGGAGCGGTAAATCCGTTCGCGAGATATGGCAGTTTGGATGCAAGAAACGCTTGAGAAACTAGAAATTTTCGCAGTTCTGATGCTCGAAACGAATAAACGGAACGGCCTAGGGGTAAACTACACATACCGTTGTAATCGGGCGAGTTTCTACTTTCAGATGCAACAGAAATTTTGCGGATTGATCAATCCGTTCGCGAGATATGGCAGTTTGGTGATAAGAAACGCTTGAGAAACTCAAAATTTTCGCAGATCTGATGCTCGAAACGAATGACTAGAACGGCCTAGGGGAGAAGTACGTACACCGTTGTAATCGGGCGAGTGTCTACTTTCAGATGCAACAGAAATTTTGCGGATTGGTCAATCCGTTCGCGAGATATGGCAGTTTGGAGGTAAGAAACGCTTGAGAAACTCAAAATTTTCGCAGTTCTGATGCTCGAAACGAATAGCTGGAACGGCCTAGGGGAAAACTACACATACCGTTGTAATCGGGCGAGATTCTACTTTCACAAGCAACAGAAATTTTGCGGATTGATCAATCCGTTCGCGAGACATTGCAGTTTGGAGGTAAGAAACGCTTGAGAAACTCAAAATTTTCCCAGTTCTGATGCTCGAAACGAATAGCTGGAACGGCCTAGGGGAAAACTACACATACCGTTGTAATCGGGCGAGTGTCTACTTTCAGATGCAACAGAAATTTTGCGGATCGGTCAATCCGTTCGCGAGATATGGCAGTTTGGAGATAAGAAACGCTTGAGAAACTCGAAATTTTCGCAGTTCTCATGCTCGAAACGAATAACTGGAACGGCCTAGGGGAAAACTACCCATACCGTTGTAATCGGGCGAGTCTCTACTTTCAGATGCAACAGAAATTTTGCGGATTGGTCAATCCGTGCGCGAGATATGGCAGTTTGGAGGTAAGAAACGCTTGAGAAACTCAAAATTTTCCCAGTTCTGATGCTCGAAACGAATAGCTGGAACGGCCTAGGGGAAAACTACACATACCGTTGTAATCGGGCGAGTTTCTACTTTCAGATGCAACAGAAATTTTGCGGATTGATCAATCCGTTCGCGAGATATGGCAGTTTGGAGATAAGAAACGCTTGAGAAACTCAAAATTTTCGCAGTTCTGATGCTCGAAACGAATGACTAGAACGGCCTAGGGGAGAAGTACGTACACCGTTGTAATCGGGCGAGTGTCTACTTTCAGATGCAACAGAAATTTTGCGGATTGGTCAATCCGTTCGCGAGATATGGCAGTTTGGAGGTAAGAAACGCTTGAGAAACTCAAAATTTTCGCAGTTCTGATGCTCGAAACGAATAGCTGGAACAGCCTAGGGGAAAACTACACATACCGTTGTAATCGGGCGAGTTTCTACTTTCACAAGCAACAGAAATTTTGCGGATTGATCAATCCGTTCGCGAGACATGGCAGTTTGGAGATAAGAAACGCTTTAGAAACTCAAAATTTTCGCAGTTCTGATGCTCGAAACGAATAACTAGAACGGCCCAGGGGAAAAGTGCGCATACCGTTGTAATCGGGCGAGTTTCTACTTTCAAATGCAAAAGAAATTTTGCGGATTGGTCAATCCGTTCGCGAGATATGGCAGTTTGGAAATAAGAAACGCTTGAGAAACTCAAAACTTTCGCAGTTCTGATGCTAGAAACGAGTAACTAGAACGGCCCAGGGGAAAAGTGCGCATACCGTTGTAATCGGGCGAGGTTCTACTTTCAAATGCAACAGAAATTTTGCGGATTGGTCAATCTGTTCGCGAGATATGGCAGTTTGGAGGTAAGAAACGCTTGAGAAACTCAAAATTTTCCCAGTTCTGATGCTCGAAACGAATAGCTGGAACGGCCTAGTGGAAGACTACACATACCGTTGTAATCGGGCGAGTTTCTACTTTCAGATGCAACAGAAATTTTGAGGATTGCTCGATCCGTTCGCGAGATATGGCAGTTTGGAGGTAAGAAACGCTTGAGAATCTCAAAATTTTCGCAGTTCTGATGCTCGAAACGAATAACTAGAACGGCCCAGGGGAAAAGTGCGCATACCATTGTAATCGGGCGAGTTTCTACTTTCAAATGCAACAGAAATTTTGCGGATTGGTCAATCCGTTCGCGAGATATGGCAGTTTGGAAATAAGAAACGCTTGAGAAACTCAAAATTTTCGCAGTTCTGATGCTAGAAACGAGTAACTAGAACGGCTTAGGAGAAAAGTGCGCATACCGTTGTAATCGGGCGAGATTCTACTTTCAGATGCAACTAAATTTTGCGGATCGGTCAATCCGTTCGCGAGATATGGCAGATTGAATGTAAGAAACGCTTGAGAAACTCAAAATTTGCGCAGTTCTGATGCTTGAAACGAATAACTAGAACGGCCTAGGGGAAAAGTGGGCATACCGTTGTAATCGGGCGAGTTTCTACTTTCAGATGCAACAGAAATTTTGCGGATCGGTAAATCCGTTCGCGAGATATGGCAGTTTGGATGCAAGAAACGCTTGAGAAACTCGAAATTTTCGTAGTTCTGATGCTCGAAACGAATAACTGGAACGGCCTAGGGGAAAACTACACATACCGTTGTAATCGGGCGAGTCTCTACTTTCGGATGCAACAGAAATTTTGCGGATTGGTCAATCCGTTCGCGAGATATGGCAGTTTGGAGGTAAGAAACGCTTGAGAAACTCAAAATTTTCGCAGTTCTGATGCTCGAAACGAATAGCTGGAACGGCCTAGGGGAAAACTACACATACCGTTGTAATCGGGCGAGTTTCTACTTTCAGATGCAACAGAAATTTTGCGGATTGGTCAATCCGTTCGCGAGATATGGCAGTTTGGAGGTAAGAAACGCTTGAGAAACTCAAAATTTGCGCAGTTCTGATGCTTGAAACGAATAACTAGAACGGCCTAGGGGAAAAGTGCGCATACCGTTGTAATCGGGCGAGATTCTGCTTTCAGATGCAACAGAAATTTTGCGGATTGATCTATCCGTTCGCGAGATATGGCAGTTTGGAGATAAGAAACGCTTGAGAAACTCAAAATTTTCGCAGTTCTGATGCTCGAAACGAATAACTAGAAGGGCCTAGGGGAGAAGTACGCATACCGTTGTAATCGGGCGAGTTTCTACTTTCACAAGCAACAGAAATTTTGCGGATTGATCAATCCGTTCGCGAGAAATGGCAGTTTGGATATAAGAAACGCTTTAGAAACTCAAAATTTTCGCAGTTCTGATGCTCGAAACGAATAACTAGAACGGCCCAGGGGAAAAGTGCGCATACCATTGTAATCGGGCGAGTTTCTACTTTCAAATGCAACAGAAATTTTGCGGATTGGTCAATCCGTTCGCGAGATATGGCAGTTTGGAAATAAGAAACGCTTGAGAAACTCAAAATTTTCGCAGTTCTGATGCTAGAAACGAGTAACTAGAACGGCGTAGGGGAAAAGTGCGCATACCGTTGTAATCGGGCGAGTTTCTACTTTCAGATGCAACAGAAATTTTGCGGATCGGTAAATCCGTTCGCGAGATATGGCAGTTTGGATGCAAGAAACGCTTGAGAAACTCGAAATTTTCGCAGTTCTGATGCTCGAAACGAATAACTGGAACGGCCTAGGGGAAAACTACACATACCGTTGTAGTCGGGCGAGTCTCTACTTTCAGATGCAACAGTAATTTTGCGGATCGGTAAATCCGTTCGCGAGATATGGCAGTTTGGATGCAAGAAACACTTGAGAAACTCGAAATTTTCGCAGTTCTGATTCTCGAAACGAATAACTGGAACGGCCTAGGGGAAAAGTGGGCATACCGTTGTAATCGGGCGAGTTTCTACTTTCAGATGCAACAGAAATTTTGCGGATTGGTCAATCCGTTCGCGAGATATGGCAGTTTGGAGATAAGAAACGCTTGAGAAACTCAAAATTTGCGCAGTTCTGATGCTTGAAACGAATAACTAGAACGGCCTAGGGGAAAAGTGCGCATACCGTTGTAATCGGGCGAGATTCTACTTTCAGATGCAACAGAAATTTTGCGGATTGGTCGATCCGTTCGCGAGATATGGCAGTTTGGAGGTAAGAAACGCTTGAGAATCTCAAAATTTTCGCAGTTCTGATGTTCGAAACGAATAACTAGAACGGCCCAGGGGAAAAGTGCGCATACCATTGTAATCGGGCGAGTTTCTACTTTCAAATGCAACAGAAATTTTGCGGATTGGTCAATCCGTTCGCGAGATATGGCAGTTTGGACATATGAAACGCTTGAGAAACTCAAAATTTTCGCAGTTCTGATGCTAGACACGAGTAACTAGAACGGCGTAGGGGAAAAGTGCGCATACCGTTGTAATCGGGCGAGATTCTACTTTCAGATGCAACAAAAATTTTGCGGATCGGTAAATCCGTTCGCGAGATATGGCAGTTTGGATGCAAGAAACGCTTGAGAAACTAGAAATTTTCGCAGTTCTGATGCTCGAAACGAATAAACGGAACGGCCTAGGGGAAAACTACACATACCGTTGTAATCGGGCGAGTTTCTACTTTCAGATGCAACAGAAATTTTGCGGATTGGTCAATCCGTTCGCGAGATATGGCAGTTTGGAAATAAGAAACGCTTGAGAAACTCAAAACTTTCGCAGTTCTGATGCTAGAAACGAGTAACTAGAACGGCGTAGGGGAAAAGTGCGCATACCGTTGAAATCGGGCGAGTTTCTACTTTCAGATGCAAAAGAAATTTTGCGGATTGGTCAATCCGTTCGCGAGATATGGCAGTTTGGAAATCAGAAACGCTTGAGAAACTCAAAACTTTCGCAGTTCTGATGCTAGAAACGAGTAACTAGAACGGCGTAGGGGAAAAGTGCGTATACCGTTGTAATCGGGCGAGTTTCTACTTTCAGATGCAACAGAAATTTTGCGGATCGGTAAATCCGTTCGCGAGATATGGCAGTTTGGAGGTAAGAAACGCTTGAGAAACACAAAATTTTCCCAGTTCTGATGCTCGAAACGAATAGCTGGAACGGCCTAGGGGAAAACTACACATACCGTTGTAATCGGGCGAGTTTCTACTTTCAGATGCAACAGAAATTTTGCGGATTGATCAATCCGTTCGCGAGATATGGCAGTTTGGAGATAAGAAACGCTTGAGAAACTCAAAATTTTCGCAGTTCTGATGCTCGAAACGAATGACTAGAACGGCCTAGGGGAGAAGTACGTACACCGTTGTAATCGGGCGAGTGTCTACTTTCAGATGCAACAGAAATTTTGCGGATTGGTCAATCCGTTCGCGAGATATGGCAGTTTGGAGGTAAGAAACGCTTGAGAAACTCAAAATTTTCGCAGTTCTGATGCTCGAA
This sequence comes from Ptiloglossa arizonensis, assembly GCF_051014685.1. Taxonomy (NCBI): domain Eukaryota; kingdom Metazoa; phylum Arthropoda; class Insecta; order Hymenoptera; family Colletidae; genus Ptiloglossa; species Ptiloglossa arizonensis. Next base: position 1,306,925 of record NW_027478414.1, read on the forward strand.
ACGAATAGCTGGAACAGCCTAGGGGAAAACTACACATGCCGTTGTAATCGGGCGAGTTTCTACTTTCACAAGCAACAGAAATTTTGCGGATTGATCAATCCGTTCGCGAGACATGGCAGTTTGGAAATAAGAAACGCTTTAGAAACTCAAAATTTTCGCAGTTCTGATGCTCGAAACGAATAACTAGAACGGCCCAGGGGAAAAGTGCGCATACCGTTGTAATCGGGCGAGTTTCTACTTTCAAATGCAAAAGAAATTTTGCGGATTGGTCAATCCGTTCGCGAGATATGGCAGTTTGGAAATAAGAAACGCTTGAGAAACTCAAAACTTTCGCAGTTCTGATGCTAGAAACGAGTAACTAGAACGGCCCAGGGGAAAAGTGCGCATACCGTTGTAATCGGGCGAGGTTCTACTTTCAAATGCAACAGAAATTTTGCGGATTGGTCAATCCGTTCGCGAGATATGGCAGTTTGGAGGTAAGAAACGCTTGAGAAACTCAAAATTTTCCCAGTTCTGATGCTCGAAACGAATAGCTGGAACGGCCTAGGGGAAAACTACACATACCGTTGTAATCGGGCGAGTTTCTACTTTCAGATGCAACAGAAATTTTGAGGATTGCTCGATCCGTTCGCGAGATATGGCAGTTTGGAGGTAAGAAACGCTTGAGAATCTCAAAATTTTCGCAGTTCTGATGTTCGAAACGAATAACTAGAACGGCCCAGGGGAAAAGTGCGCATACCGTTGTAATCGGGCGAGTTTCTACTTTCAAATGCAAAAGAAATTTTGCGGATTGGTCAATCCGTTCGCGAGATATGGCAGTTTGGAGATAAGAAACGCTTGAGAAACTCAAAATTTTCGCAGTTCTGATGCTCGAAACGAATGACTAGAACGGCCTAGAGGAGAAGTACGTATACCGTTGTAATCGGGCGAGTGTCTACTTTCAGATGCAACAGAAAATTTGCGGATCGGTAAATCCGTTCGCGAGATATGGCAGTTTGGATGCAAGAAACGCTTGAGAAACTCGAAATTTTCGCAGTTCTCATGCTCGAAACGAATAACTGGAACGGCCTAGGGGAAAACTACACATACCGTTGTAATCAGGCGAGTCTCTACTTTCAGATGCAACAGAAATTTTGCGGATTGGTCAATCCGTTCGCGAGATATGGCAGTTTGGAGGTAAGAAACGCTTGAGAAACTCAAAATTTTCCCAGTTCTGATGCTCGAAACGAATAGCTGGAACGGCCTAGGGGAAAACTACACATACCGTTGTAATCGGGCGAGTTTCTACTTTCAGATGCAACAGAAATTTTGCGGATTGATCAATCCGTTCGCGAGATATGGCAGTTTGGAGATAAGAAACGCTTGAGAAACTCAAAATTTTCGCAGTTCTGATGCTCGAAACGAATGACTAGAACGGCCTAGGGGAGAAGTACGTATACCGTTGTAATCGGGCGAGTGTCTACTTTCAGATGCAACAGAAATTTTGCGGATCGGACAAACCGTTCGCGAGATATGGCAGTTTGGAGGTAAGAAACGCTTGAGAAACTCAAAATATGCGCAGTTCTGATGCTTGAAACGAATGACTAGAACGGCCTAGGGGAGAAGTACGCATACCGTTGTAATCGGGCGAGTTTCTACTTTCACAAGCAACAGAAATTTTGCGGATTGATCAATCCGTTCGCGAGACATGGCAGTTTGGAGATAAGAAACGCTTTAGAAACTTAAAATTTTCGCAGTTCTGATGCTCGAAACGAATAACTAGAACGGCCCAGGGGAAAAGTGCGCATACCGTTGTAATCGGGCGAGTTTCTACTTTCACAAGCAACAGAAATTTTGCGGATTGATCAATCCGTTCGCGAGACATGGCAGTTTGGAGATAAGAAACGCTTTAGAAACTTAAAATTTTCGCAGTTCTGATGCTCGAAACGAATAACTAGAACGGCCCAGGGGAAAAGTGCGCATACCGTTGTAATCGGGCGAGCTTCTACTTTCAAATGCAACAGAAATTTTGCGGATTGGTCAATCCGTTCGCGAGATATGGCAGTTTGGAAATAAGAAACGCTTGAGAAACTCAAAATTTTCGCAGTTATGATGCTAGAAACGAGTAAGTAGAACGGCGTAGGGTAAAAGTGGGCATACCGTTGTAATCGGGCGAGTTTCTACTTTCAGATGCAACAAAAATCTTGCGGAGCGGTAAATCCGTTCGCGAGATATGGCAGTTTGGATGCAAGAAACGCTTGAGAAACTAGAAATTTTCGCAGTTCTGATGCTCGAAACGAATAAACGGAACGGCCTAGGGGAAAACTACACATACCGTTGTAATCGGGCGAGTTTCTACTTTCAGATGCAACAGAAATTTTGCGGATTGATCAATCCGTTCGCGAGATATGGCAGTTTGGAGATAAGAAACGCTTGAGAAACTCAAAATTTTCGCAGATCTGATGCTCGAAACGAATGACTAGAACGGCCTACGGGAGAAGTACGTACACCGTTGTAATCGGGCGAGTGTCTACTTTCAGATGCAACAGAAATTTTGCGGATTGGTCAATCCGTTCGCGAGATATGGCAGTTTGGAGGTAAGAAACGCTTGAGAAACTCAAAATTTTCGCAGTTCTGATGCTCGAAACGAATAGCTGGAACGGCCTAGGGGAAAACTACACATACCGTTGTAATCGGGCGAGTTTCTACTTTCACAAGCAACAGAAATTTTGCGGATTGATCAATCCGTTCGCGAGACATGGCAGTTTGGAGATAAGAAACGCTTTAGAAACTCAAAATTTTCGCAGTTCTGATGCTCGAAACGAATAACTAGAACGGCCCAGGGGAAAAGTGCGCATACCGTTGTAATCGGGCGAGATTCTACTTTCAGATGCAACAGAAATTTTGCGGATCGGTCAATCCGTTCGCGAGATATGGCAGATTGAATGTAAGAAACGCTTGAGAAACTCAAAATTTGCGCAGTTCTGATGCTTGAAACGAATAACTAGAACGGCCTAGGGGAAAAGTGGGCATACCGTTGTAATCGGGCGAGTTTCTACTTTCAGATGCAACAGAAATTTTGAGGATCGGTAAATCCGTTCGCGAGATATGGCAGTTTGGATGCAAGAAACGCTTGAGAAACTCGAAATTTTCGCAGTTCTGATGCTCGAAACGAATAACTGGAACGGCCTAGGGGAAAACTACACATACCGTTGTAATCGGGCGAGTCTCTACTTTCAGATGCAACAGAAATTTTGCGGATTGGTCAATCCGTTCGCGAGATATGGCAGTTTGGAGGTAAGAAACGCTTGAGAAACTCAAAATTTTCCCAGTTCTGATGCTCGAAACGAATAGCTGGAACGGCCTAGGGGAAAACTACACATACCGTTGTAATCGGGCGAGTTTCTACTTTCAGATGCAACAGAAATTTTGCGGATTGATCAATCCGTTCGCGAGATATGGCAGTTTGGATGCAAGAAACGCTTGAGAAACTAGAAATTTTCGCAGTTCTGATGCTCGAAACGAATAAACGGAACGGCCTAGGGGAAAACTACACATACCGTTTTAATCGGGCGAGTTTCTACTTTCAGATGCAACAGAAATTTTGCGGATTGCTCGATCCGTTCGCGAGATATGGCAGTTTGGAGGTAAGAAACGCTTGAGAATCTCAAAATTTTCGCAGTTCTGAAGTTCGAAACGAATAACTAGAACGGCCCAGGGGAAAAGTGCGCATACCGTTGTAATCGGGCGAGTTTCTACTTTCAAATGCAAAAGAAATTTTGCGGATTGGTCAATCCGTTCGCGAGATATGGCAGTTTGGAAATAAGAAACGTTTGAGAAACTCAAAACTTTCGCAGTTCTGATGCTAGAAACGAGTAACTAGAACGGCGTAGGGGAAAAGTGCGCATACCGTTGTAATCGGGCGAGTTTCTACTTTCAGATGCAACAGAAATTTTGCGGATCGGTAAATCCGTTCGCGAGATATGGCAGTTTGGATGCAAGAAACGCTTGAGAAACTCGAAATTTTCGCAGTTCTCATGCTCGAAACGAATAACTGGAACGGCCTAGGGGAAAACTACCCATACCGTTGTAATCGGGCGAGTCTCTACTTTCAGATGCAACAGAAATTTTGCGGATTGGTCAATCCGTGCGCGAGATATGGCAGTTTGGAGGTAAGAAACGCTTGAGAAACTCAAAATTTTCCCAGTTCTGATGCTCGAAACGAATAGCTGGAACGGCCTAGGGGAAAACTACACATACCGTTGTAATCGGGCGAGTTTCTACTTTCAGATGCAACAGAAATTTTACGGATTGATCAATCCGTTCGCGAGATATGGCAGTTTGGAGATAAGAAACGCTTGAGAAACTCAAAATTTTCCCAGTTCTGATGCTCGAAACGAATAGCTGGAACGGCCTAGGGGAAAACTACACATACCGTTGTAATCGGGCGAGTGTCTACTTTCAGATGCAACAGAAATTTTGCGGATCGGTCAATCCGTTCGCGAGATATGGCAGTTTGGAGGTAAGAAACGCTTGAGAAACTCAAAATTTTCCCAGTTCTGATGCTCGAAACGAATAGCTGGAACGGCCTAGGGGAAAACTACACATACCGTTGTAATCGGGCGAGTGTCTACTTTCAGATGCAACAGAAATTTTGCGGATCGGTCAATCCGTTCGCGAGATATGGCAGTTTGGAGGTAAGAAACGCTTGAAAAACACAAAATTTTCGCAGTTCTGATGCTCGAAACGAATGACTAGAACGGCCTAGGGGAGAAGTACGCATACCGTTGTAATCGGGCGAGTTTCTACTTTCACAAGCAACAGAAATTTTGCGGATTGATCAATCCGTTCGCGAGACATGGCAGTTTGGAGATAAGAAACGCTTTAGAAACTTAAAATTTTCGCAGTTCTGATGCTCGAAACGAATAACTAGAACGGCCCAGGGGAAAAGTGCGCATACCGTTGTAATCGGGCGAGTTTCTACTTTCAAATGCAACAGAAATTTTGCGGATTGGTCAATCCGTTCGCGAGATATGGCATTTTGGAAATAAGAAACGCTTGAGAAACTCAAAATTTTCGCAGTTATGATGCTAGAAACGAGTAAGTAGAACGGCGTAGGGGAAAAGTGCGCATACCGTTGTAATCGGGCGAGATTCTACTTTCAGATGCAACAGAAATTTTGCGGATCGGTCAATCCGTTCGCGAGATATGGCAGTTTGAAGGTAAGAAACGCTTGAGAAACTCAAAATTTGCGCAGTTCTGATGCTTGAAACGAATAACTAGAACGGCCTAGGGGAAAAGTGGGCATACCGTTGTAATCGGGCGAGTTTCTACTTTCAGATGCAACAAAAATTTTGCGGAGCGGTAAATCCGTTCGCGAGATATGGCAGTTTGGATGCAAGAAACGCTTGAGAAACTAGAAATTTTCGCAGTTCTGATGCTCGAAACGAATAAACGGAACGGCCTAGGGGTAAACTACACATACCGTTGTAATCGGGCGAGTTTCTACTTTCAGATGCAACAGAAATTTTGCGGATTGATCAATCCGTTCGCGAGATATGGCAGTTTGGAGATAAGAAACGCTTGAGAAACTCAAAATTTTCGCAGATCTGATGCTCGAAACGAATGACTAGAACGGCCTAGGGGAGAAGTACGTACACCGTTGTAATCGGGCGAGTGTCTACTTTCAGATGCAACAGAAATTTTGCGGATTGGTCAATCCGTTCGCGAGATATGGCAGTTTGGAGGTAAGAAACGCTTGAGAAACTCAAAATTTTCGCAGTTCTGATGCTCGAAACGAATAGCTGGAACGGCCTAGGGGAAAACTACACATACCGTTGTAATCGGGCGAGATTCTACTTTCACAAGCAACAGAAATTTTGCGGATTGATCAATCCGTTCGCGAGACATTGCAGTTTGGAGGTAAGAAACGCTTGAGAAACTCAAAATTTTCCCAGTTCTGATGCTCGAAACGAATAGCTGGAACGGCCTAGGGGAAAACTACACATACCGTTGTAATCGGGCGAGTGTCTACTTTCAGATGCAACAGAAATTTTGCGGATCGGTCAATCCGTTCGCGAGATATGGCAGTTTGGAGATAAGAAACGCTTGAGAAACTCGAAATTTTCGCAGTTCTCATGCTCGAAACGAATAACTGGAACGGCCTAGGGGAAAACTACCCATACCGTTGTAATCGGGCGAGTCTCTACTTTCAGATGCAACAGAAATTTTGCGGATTGGTCAATCCGTGCGCGAGATATGGCAGTTTGGAGGTAAGAAACGCTTGAGAAACTCAAAATTTTCCCAGTTCTGATGCTCGAAACGAATAGCTGGAACGGCCTAGGGGAAAACTACACATACCGTTGTAATCGGGCGAGTTTCTACTTTCAGATGCAACAGAAATTTTGCGGATTGATCAATCCGTTCGCGAGATATGGCAGTTTGGAGATAAGAAACGCTTGAGAAACTCAAAATTTTCCCAGTTCTGATGCTCGAAACGAATAGCTGGAACGGCCTAGGGGAAAACTACACATACCGTTGTAATCGGGCGAGTGTCTACTTTCAGATGCAACAGAAATTTTGCGGATCGGTCAATCCGTTCGCGAGATATGGCAGTTTGGAGGTAAGAAACGCTTGAGAAACTCAAAATTTTCCCAGTTCTGATGCTCGAAACGAATAGCTGGAACGGCCTAGGGGAAAACTACACATACCGTTGTAATCGGGCGAGTGTCTACTTTCAGATGCAACAGAAATTTTGCGGATCGGTCAATCCGTTCGCGAGATATGGCAGTTTGGAGGTAAGAAACGCTTGAAAAACACAAAATTTTCGCAGTTCTGATGCTCGAAACGAATGACTAGAACGGCCTAGGGGAGAAGTACGCATACCGTTGTAATCGGGCGAGTTTCTACTTTCACAAGCAACAGAAATTTTGCGGATTGATCAATCCGTTCGCGAGACATGGCAGTTTGGAGATAAGAAACGCTTTAGAAACTTAAAATTTTCGCAGTTCTGATGCTCGAAACGAATAACTAGAACGGCCCAGGGGAAAAGTGCGCATACCGTTGTAATCGGGCGAGTTTCTACTTTCAAATGCAACAGAAATTTTGCGGATTGGTCAATCCGTTCGCGAGATATGGCAGTTTGGAAATAAGAAACGCTTGAGAAACTCAAAATTTTCGCAGTTATGATGCTAGAAACGAGTAAGTAGAACGGCGTAGGGGAAAAGTGCGCATACCGTTGTAATCGGGCGAGATTCTACTTTCAGATGCAACAGAAATTTTGCGGATCGGTCAATCCGTTCGCGAGATATGGCAGTTTGAAGGTAAGAAACGCTTGAGAAACTCAAAATTTGCGCAGTTCTGATGCTTGAAACGAATAACTAGAACGGCCTAGGGGAAAAGTGGGCATACCGTTGTAATCGGGCGAGTTTCTACTTTCAGATGCAACAAAAATTTTGCGGAGCGGTAAATCCGTTCGCGAGATATGGCAGTTTGGATGCAAGAAACGCTTGAGAAACTAGAAATTTTCGCAGTTCTGATGCTCGAAACGAATAAACGGAACGGCCTAGGGGTAAACTACACATACCGTTGTAATCGGGCGAGTTTCTACTTTCAGATGCAACAGAAATTTTGCGGATTGATCAATCCGTTCGCGAGATATGGCAGTTTGGAGATAAGAAACGCTTGAGAAATTCAAAATTTTCGCAGATCTGATGCTCGAAACGAATGACTAGAACGGCCTAGGGGAGAAGTACGTACACCGTTGTAATCGGGCGAGTGTCTACTTTCAGATGCAACAGAAATTTTGCGGATTGGTCAATCCGTTCGCGAGATATGGCAGTTTGGAGGTAAGAAACGCTTGAGAAACTCAAAATTTTCGCAGTTCTGATGCTCGAAACGAATAGCTGGAACGGCCTAGGGGAAAACTACACATACCGTTGTAATCGGGCGAGATTCTACTTTCACAAGCAACAGAAATTTTGCGGATTGATCAATCCGTTCGCGAGACATTGCAGTTTGGAGGTAAGAAACGCTTGAGAAACTCAAAATTTTCCCAGTTCTGATGCTCGAAACGAATAGCTGGAACGGCCTAGGGGAAAACTACACATACCGTTGTAATCGGGCGAGTGTCTACTTTCAGATGCAACAGAAATTTTGCGGATCGGTCAATCCGTTCGCGAGATATGGCAGTTTGGAGATAAGAAACGCTTGAGAAACTCAAAATTTTCGCAGTTCTGATGCTCGAAACGAATGACTAGAACGGCCCAGGGGAAAAGTGCGCATACCGTTGTAATCGGGCGAGGTTCTACTTTCAAATGCAAAAGAAATTTTGCGGATTGGTCAATCCGTTCGCGAGATATGGCAGTTTGGAAATAAGAAACGCTTGAGAAACTCAAAACTTTCGCAGTTCTGATGCTAGAAACGAGTAACTAGAACGGCGTAGGGGAAAAGTGCGCATACCGTTGTAATCGGGCGAGATTCTACTTTCAGATGCAACAGAAATTTTGCGGATCGGTCAATCCGTTCGCGAGATATGGCAGATTGAATGTAAGAAACGCTTGAGAAACTCAAAATTTGCGCAGTTCTGATGCTTGAAACGAATAACTAGAACGGCCTAGGGGAAAAGTGGGCATACCGTTGTAATCGGGCGAGTTTCTACTTTCAGATGCAACAGAAATTTTGCGGATCGGTAAATCCGTTCGCGAGATATGGCAGTTTGGATGCAAGAAACGCTTGAGAAACTCGAAATTTTCGCAGTTCTGATGCTCGAAACGAATAACTGGAACGGCCTAGGGGAAAACTACACATACCGTTGTAATCGGGCGAGTCTCTACTTTCAGATGCAACAGAAATTTTGCGGATTGGTCAATCCGTTCGCGAGATATGGCAGTTTGGAGGTAAGAAACGCTTGAGAAACTCAAAATTTTCCCAGTTCTGATGCTCGAAACGAATAGCTGGAACGGCCTAGGGGAAAACTACACATACCGTTGTAATCGGGCGAGTTTCTACTTTCAGATGCAACAGAAATTTTGCGGATTGCGCGATCCGTTCGCGAGATATGGCAGTTTGGAGGTAAGAAACGCTTGAGAATCTCAAAATTTTCGCAGTTCTGATGTTCGAAACGAATAACTAGAACAGCCCAGGGGAAAAGTGCACATACCGTTGTAATCGGGCGAGTTTCTACTTTCAAATGCAAAAGAAATTTTGCGGATTGGTCAATCCGTTCGCGAGATATGGCAGTTTGGAAATAAGAAACGCTTGAGAAACTCAAAACTTTCGCAGTTCTGATGCTAGAAACGAGTAACTAGAACGGCGTAGGGGAAAAGTGCGCATACCGTTGTAATCGGGCGAGTTTCTACTTTCAGATGCAACAGAAATTTTGCGGATCGGTCAATCCGTTCGCGAGATATGGCAGTTTGGAGGTAAGAAACGCTTGAAAAACTCAAAATTTGCGCAGTTCTGATGCTTGAAACGAATAACTAGAACAGCCTAGGGGAAAAGTGGGCATACCGTTGTAATCGGGCGAGTTTCTACTTTCAGATGCAACAGAAATTTTACGGATTGATCAATCCGTTCGCGAGATATGGCAGTTTGGAGATAAGAAACGCTTGAGAAACTCAAAATTTTCCCAGTTCTGATGCTCGAAACGAATAGCTGGAACGGCCTAGGGGAAAACTACACATACCGTTGTAATCGGGCGAGTGTCTACTTTCAGATGCAACAGAAATTTTGCGGATCGGTCAATCCGTTCGCGAGATATGGCAGTTTGGAGGTAAGAAACGCTTGAGAAACTCAAAATTTTCCCAGTTCTGATGCTCGAAACGAATAGCTGGAACGGCCTAGGGGAAAACTACACATACCGTTGTAATCGGGCGAGTGTCTACTTTCAGATGCAACAGAAATTTTGCGGATCGGTCAATCCGTTCGCGAGATATGGCAGTTTGGAGGTAAGAAACGCTTGAAAAACACAAAATTTTCGCAGTTCTGATGCTCGAAACGAATGACTAGAACGGCCTAGGGGAGAAGTACGCATACCGTTGTAATCGGGCGAGTTTCTACTTTCACAAGCAACAGAAATTTTGCGGATTGATCAATCCGTTCGCGAGACATGGCAGTTTGGAGATAAGAAACGCTTTAGAAACTTAAAATTTTCGCAGTTCTGATGCTCGAAACGAATAACTAGAACGGCCCAGGGGAAAAGTGCGCATACCGTTGTAATCGGGCGAGTTTCTACTTTCAAATGCAACAGAAATTTTGCGGATTGGTCAATCCGTTCGCGAGATATGGCATTTTGGAAATAAGAAACGCTTGAGAAACTCAAAATTTTCGCAGTTATGATGCTAGAAACGAGTAAGTAGAACGGCGTAGGGGAAAAGTGCGCATACCGTTGTAATCGGGCGAGATTCTACTTTCAGATGCAACAGAAATTTTGCGGATCGGTCAATCCGTTCGCGAGATATGGCAGTTTGAAGGTAAGAAACGCTTGAGAAACTCAAAATTTGCGCAGTTCTGATGCTTGAAACGAATAACTAGAACGGCCTAGGGGAAAAGTGGGCATACCGTTGTAATCGGGCGAGTTTCTACTTTCAGATGCAACAAAAATTTTGCGGAGCGGTAAATCCGTTCGCGAGATATGGCAGTTTGGATGCAAGAAACGCTTGAGAAACTAGAAATTTTCGCAGTTCTGATGCTCGAAACGAATAAACGGAACGGCCTAGGGGTAAACTACACATACCGTTGTAATCGGGCGAGTTTCTACTTTCAGATGCAACAGAAATTTTGCGGATTGATCAATCCGTTCGCGAGATATGGCAGTTTGGAGATAAGAAACGCTTGAGAAACTCAAAATTTTCGCAGATCTGATGCTCGAAACGAATGACTAGAACGGCCTAGGGGAGAAGTACGTACACCGTTGTAATCGGGCGAGTGTCTACTTTCAGATGCAACAGAAATTTTGCGGATTGGTCAATCCGTTCGCGAGATATGGCAGTTTGGAGGTAAGAAACGCTTGAGAAACTCAAAATTTTCGCAGTTCTGATGCTCGAAACGAATAGCTGGAACGGCCTAGGGGAAAACTACACATACCGTTGTAATCGGGCGAGATTCTACTTTCACAAGCAACAGAAATTTTGCGGATTGATCAATCCGTTCGCGAGACATTGCAGTTTGGAGGTAAGAAACGCTTGAGAAACTCAAAATTTTCCCAGTTCTGATGCTCGAAACGAATAGCTGGAACGGCCTAGGGGAAAACTACACATACCGTTGTAATCGGGCGAGTGTCTACTTTCAGATGCAACAGAAATTTTGCGGATCGGTCAATCCGTTCGCGAGATATGGCAGTTTGGAGATAAGAAACGCTTGAGAAACTCGAAATTTTCGCAGTTCTCATGCTCGAAACGAATAACTGGAACGGCCTAGGGGAAAACTACCCATACCGTTGTAATCGGGCGAGTCTCTACTTTCAGATGCAACAGAAATTTTGCGGATTGGTCAATCCGTGCGCGAGATATGGCAGTTTGGAGGTAAGAAACGCTTGAGAAACTCAAAATTTTCCCAGTTCTGATGCTCGAAACGAATAGCTGGAACGGCCTAGGGGAAAACTACACATACCGTTGTAATCGGGCGAGTTTCTACTTTCAGATGCAACAGAAATTTTGCGGATTGATCAATCCGTTCGCGAGATATGGCAGTTTGGAGATAAGAAACGCTTGAGAAACTCAAAATTTTCCCAGTTCTGATGCTCGAAACGAATAGCTGGAACGGCCTAGGGGAAAACTACACATACCGTTGTAATCGGGCGAGTGTCTACTTTCAGATGCAACCGAAATTTTGCGGATCGGTCAATCCGTTCGCGAGATATGGCAGTTTGGAGGTAAGAAACGCTTGGGAAACTCAAAATTTTCCCAGTTCTGATGCTCGAAACGAATAGCTGGAACGGCCTAGGGGAAAACTACACATACCGTTGTAATCGGGCGAGTGTCTACTTTCAGATGCAACAGAAATTTTGCGGATCGGTCAATCCGTTCGCGAGATATGGCAGTTTGGAGGTAAGAAACGCTTGAAAAACACAAAATTTTCGCAGTTCTGATGCTCGAAACGAATGACTAGAACGGCCTAGGGGAGAAGTACGCATACCGTTGTAATCGGGCGAGTTTCTACTTTCACAAGCAACAGAAATTTTGCGGATTGATCAATCCGTTCGCGAGACATGGCAGTTTGGAGATAAGAAACGCTTTAGAAACTTAAAATTTTCGCAGTTCTGATGCTCGAAACGAATAACTAGAACGGCCCAGGGGAAAAGTGCGCATACCGTTGTAATCGGGCGAGTTTCTACTTTCAAATGCAACAGAAATTTTGCGGATTGGTCAATCCGTTCGCGAGATATGGCAGTTTGGAAATAAGAAACGCTTGAGAAACTCAAAATTTTCGCAGTTATGATGCTAGAAACGAGTAAGTAGAACGGCGTAGGGGAAAAGTGCGCATACCGTTGTAATCGGGCGAGATTCTACTTTCAGATGCAACAGAAATTTTGCGGATCGGTCAATCCGTTCGCGAGATATGGCAGTTTGAAGGTAAGAAACGCTTGAGAAACTCAAAATTTGCGCAGTTCTGATGCTTGAAACGAATAACTAGAACGGCCTAGGGGAAAAGTGGGCATACCGTTGTAATCGGGCGAGTTTCTACTTTCAGATGCAACAAAAATTTTGCGGAGCGGTAAATCCGTTCGCGAGATATGGCAGTTTGGATGCAAGAAACGCTTGAGAAACTAGAAATTTTCGCAGTTCTGATGCTCGAAACGAATAAACGGAACGGCCTAGGGGTAAACTACACATACCGTTGTAATCGGGCGAGTTTCTACTTTCAGATGCAACAGAAATTTTGCGGATTGATCAATCCGTTCGCGAGATATGGCAGTTTGGAGATAAGAAACGCTTGAGAAATTCAAAATTTTCGCAGATCTGATGCTCGAAACGAATGACTAGAACGGCCTAGGGGAGAAGTACGTACACCGTTGTAATCGGGCGAGTGTCTACTTTCAGATGCAACAGAAATTTTGCGGATTGGTCAATCCGTTCGCGAGATATGGCAGTTTGGAGGTAAGAAACGCTTGAGAAACTCAAAATTTTCGCAGTTCTGATGCTCGAAACGAATAGCTGGAACGGCCTAGGGGAAAACTACACATACCGTTGTAATCGGGCGAGATTCTACTTTCACAAGCAACAGAAATTTTGCGGATTGATCAATCCGTTCGCGAGACATTGCAGTTTGGAGGTAAGAAACGCTTGAGAAACTCAAAATTTTCCCAGTTCTGATGCTCGAAACGAATAGCTGGAACGGCCTAGGGGAAAACTACACATACCGTTGTAATCGGGCGAGTGTCTACTTTCAGATGCAACAGAAATTTTGCGGATCGGTCAATCCGTTCGCGAGATATGGCAGTTTGGAGATAAGAAACGCTTGAGAAACTCAAAATTTTCGCAGTTCTGATGCTCGAAACGAATGACTAGAACGGCCCAGGGGAAAAGTGCGCATACCGTTGTAATCGGGCGAGGTTCTACTTTCAAATGCAAAAGAAATTTTGCGGATTGGTCAATCCGTTCGCGAGATATGGCAGTTTGGAAATAAGAAACGCTTGAGAAACTCAAAACTTTCGCAGTTCTGATGCTAGAAACGAGTAACTAGAACGGCGTAGGGGAAAAGTGCGCATACCGTTGTAATCGGGCGAGATTCTACTTTCAGATGCAACAGAAATTTTGCGGATCGGTCAATCCGTTCGCGAGATATGGCAGATTGAATGTAAGAAACGCTTGAGAAACTCAAAATTTGCGCAGTTCTGATGCTTGAAACGAATAACTAGAACGGCCTAGGGGAAAAGTGGGCATACCGTTGTAATCGGGCGAGTTTCTACTTTCAGATGCAACAGAAATTTTGCGGATCGGTAAATCCGTTCGCGAGATATGGCAGTTTGGATGCAAGAAACGCTTGAGAAACTCGAAATTTTCGCAGTTCTGATGCTCGAAACGAATAACTGGAACGGCCTAGGGGAAAACTACACATACCGTTGTAATCGGGCGAGTCTCTACTTTCAGATGCAACAGAAATTTTGCGGATTGGTCAATCCGTTCGCGAGATATGGCAGTTTGGAGGTAAGAAACGCTTGAGAAACTCAAAATTTTCCCAGTTCTGATGCTCGAAACGAATAGCTGGAACGGCCTAGGGGAAAACTACACATACCGTTGTAATCGGGCGAGTTTCTACTTTCAGATGCAACAGAAATTTTGCGGATTGCGCGATCCGTTCGCGAGATATGGCAGTTTGGAGGTAAGAAACGCTTGAGAATCTCAAAATTTTCGCAGTTCTGATGTTCGAAACGAATAACTAGAACAGCCCAGGGGAAAAGTGCACATACCGTTGTAATCGGGCGAGTTTCTACTTTCAAATGCAAAAGAAATTTTGCGGATTGGTCAATCCGTTCGCGAGATATGGCAGTTTGGAAATAAGAAACGCTTGAGAAACTCAAAACTTTCGCAGTTCTGATGCTAGAAACGAGTAACTAGAACGGCGTAGGGGAAAAGTGCGCATACCGTTGTAATCGGGCGAGTTTCTACTTTCAGATGCAACAGAAATTTTGCGGATCGGTCAATCCGTTCGCGAGATATGGCAGTTTGGAGGTAAGAAACGCTTGAAAAACTCAAAATTTGCGCAGTTCTGATGCTTGAAACGAATAACTAGAACAGCCTAGGGGAAAAGTGGGCATACCGTTGTAATCGGGCGAGTTTCTACTTTCAGATGCAACAAAAATTTTGCGGATCGGTAAATCCGTTCGCGAGATATGGCAGTTTGGATGCAAGAAACGCTTGAGAAACTAGAAATTTTCGCAGTTCTGATGCTCGAAACGAATAAACGGAACGGCCTAGGGGAAAACTACACATACCGTTTTAATCGGGCGAGTTTCTACTTTCAGATGCAACAGAAATTTTGCGGATTGCTCGATCCGTTCGCGAGATATGGCAGTTTGGAGGTAAGAAACGCTTGAGAATCTCAAAATTTTCGCAGTTCTGATGTTCGAAACGAATAACTAGAACGGCCCAGGGGAAAAGTGCGCATACCGTTGTAATCGGGCGAGTTTCTACTTTCAAATGCAAAAGAAATTTTGCGGATTGGTCAATCCGTTCGCGAGATATGGCAGTTTGGAAATAAGAAACGTTTGAGAAACTCAAAACTTTCGCAGTTCTGATGCTAGAAACGAGTAACTAGAACGGCGTAGGGGAAAAGTGCGCATACCGTTGTAATCGGGCGAGTTTCTACTTTCAGATGCAACAGAAATTTTGCGGATCGGTAAATCCGTTCGCGAGATATGGCAGTTTGGATGCAAGAAACGCTTGAGAAACTCGAAATTTTCGCAGTTCTCATGCTCGAAACGAATAACTGGAACGGCCTAGGGGAAAACTACACATACCGTTGTAATCGGGCGAGTCTCTACTTTCAGATGCAACAGAAATTTTGCGGATTGGTCAATCCGTTCGCGAGATATGGCAGTTTGGAGGTAAGAAACGCTTGAGAAACTCAAAATTTTCCCAGTTCTGATGCTCGAAACGAATAGCTGGAACGGCCTAGGGGAAAACTACACATACCGTTGTAATCGGGCGAGTGTCTACTTTCAGATGCAACAGAAATTTTGCGGATTGATCAATCCGTTCGCGAGATATGGCAGTTTGGAGGTAAGAAACGCTTGAAAAACACAAAATTTCGCAGTTCTGATGCTCGAAACGAATGACTAGAACGGCCTAGGGGAGAAGTACGCATACCGTTGTAATCGGGCGAGTTTCTACTTTCACAAGCAACAGAAATTTTGCGGATTGATCAATCCGTTCGCGAGACATGGCAGTTTGGAGATAAGAAACGCTTTAGAAACTTAAAATTTTCGCAGTTCTGATGCTCGAAACGAATAACTAGAACGGCCCAGGGGAAAAGTGCGCATACCGTTGTAATCTGGCGAGTTTCTACTTTCAAATGCAACAGAAATTTTGCGGATTGGTCAATCCGTTCGCGAGATATGGCAGTTTGGAAATAAGAAACGTTTGAGAAACTCAAAACTTTCGCAGTTCTGATGCTAGAAACGAGTAACTAGAACGGCGTAGGGGAAAAGTGCGCATACCGTTGTAATCGGGCGAGTTTCTACTTTCAGATGCAACAGAAATTTTGCGGATCGGTAAATCCGTTCGCGAGATATGGCAGTTTGGATGCAAGAAACGCTTGAGAAACTCGAAATTTTCGCAGTTCTCATGCTCGAAACGAATAACTGGAACGGCCTAGGGGAAAACTACACATACCGTTGTAATCGGGCGAGTCTCTACTTTCAGATGCAACAGAAATTTTGCGGATTGGTCAATCCGTTCGCGAGATATGGCAGTTTGGAGGTAAGAAACGCTTGAGAAACTCAAAATTTTCCCAGTTCTGATGCTCGAAACGAATAGCTGGAACGGCCTAGGGGAAAACTACACATACCGTTGTAATCGGGCGAGTGTCTACTTTCAGATGCAACAGAAATTTTGTGGATCGGTCAATCCGTTCGCGAGATATGGCAGTTTGGAGTTAAGAAACGCTTGAAAAACACAAAATTTTCGCAGTTCTGATGCTCGAAACGAATGACTAGAACGGCCTAGGGGAGAAGTACGCATACCGTTGTAATCGGGCGAGTTTCTACTTTCACAAGCAACAGAAATTTTGCGGATTGATCAATCCGTTCGCGAGACATGGCAGTTTGAGATAAGAAACGCTTTAGAAACTTAAAATTTTCGCAGTTCTGATGCTCGAAACGAACAACTAGAACGGCCCAGGGGAAAAGTGCGCATACCGTTGTAATCGGGCGAGTTTCTACTTTCAAATGCAACAGAAATTTTGCGGATTGGTCAATCCGTTCGCGAGATATGGCAGTTTGGAAATAAGAAACGCTTGAGAAACTCAAATTTTCGCAGTTATGACGCTAGAAACGAGTAAGTAGAACGGCGTAGGGGAAAAGTGCGCATACCGTTGTAATCGGGCGAGATTCTACTTTCAGATGCAACAGAAATTTTGCGGATCGGTCAATCCGTTCGCGAGATATGGCAGTTTGAATGTAAGAAACGCTTGAGAAACTCAAAATTTGCGCAGTTCTGATGCTTGAAACGAATAACTAGAACGGCCTAGGGGAAAAGTGGGCATACCGTTGTAATCGGGCGAGTTTCTACTTTCAGATGCAACAAAAATTTTGCGGAGCGGTAAATCCGTTCGCGAGATATGGCAGTTTGGATGCAAGAAACGCTTGAGAAACTAGAAATTTTCGCAGTTCTGATGCTCGAAACGAATAAACGGAACGGCCTAGGGGAAAACCACGCATACCGTTGTAATCGGGCGAGTTTCTACTTTCAGATGCAACAGAAATTTTGCGGATTGATCAATCCGTTCGCGAGATATGGCAGTTTGGAGATAAGAAACGCTTGAGGAACTCAAAATTTTCGCAGATCTGATGCTCGAAACGAATGACTAGAACGGCCTAGGGGAGAAGTACGTACACCGTTGTAATCGGGCGAGTGTCTACTTTCAGATGCAACAGAAATTTTGCGGATTGGTCAATCCGTTCGCGAGATATGGCAGTTTGGAGGTAAGAAACGCTTGAGAAACTCAAAATTTTCGCAGTTCTGATGCTCGAAACGAATAGCTGGAACGGCCTAGGGGAAAACTACACATACCGTTGTAATCGGGCGAGTTTCTACTTTCACAAGCAACAGAAATTTTGCGGATTGATCATCCGTTCGCGAGACATGGCAGTTTGGAGATAAGAAACGCTTTAGAAACTCAAAATTTTCGCAGTTCTGATGCTCGAAACGAATAACTAGAACGGCCCAGGGGAAAAGTGCGCATACCGTTGTAATCGGGCGAGTTTCTACTTTCAAATGCAAAAGAAATTTTGCGGATTGGTCAATCCGTTCGCGAGATATGGCAGTTTGGAAATAAGAAACGCTTGAGAAACTCAAAACTTTCGCAGTTCTGATGCTAGAAACGAGTAACTAGAACGGCGTAGGGGAAAAGTGCGCATACCGTTGTAATCGGGCGAGATTCTACTTTCAGATGCAACAGAAATTTTGCGGATCGGTCAATCCGTTCGCGAGATATGGCAGATTGAATGTAAGAAACGCTTGAGAAACTCAAAATTTGCGCAGTTCTGATGCTTGAAACGAATAACTAGAACGGCCTAGGGGAAAAGTGGGCATACCGTTGTAATCGGGCGAGTTTCTACTTTCAGATGCAACAGAAATTTTGCGGATCGGTAAATCCGTTCGCGAGATATGGCAGTTTGGATGCAAGAAACGCTTGAGAAACTCGAAATTTTCGCAGTTCTGATGCTCGAAACGAATAACTGGAACGGCCTAGGGGAAAACTACACATACCGTTGTAATCGGGCGAGTCTCTACTTTCAGATGCAACAGAAATTTTGCGGATTGGTCAATCCGTTCGCGAGATATGGCAGTTTGGAGGTAAGAAACGCTTGAGAAACTCAAAATTTTCCCAGTTCTGATGCTCGAAACGAATAGCTGGAACGGCCTAGGGGAAAACTACACATACCGTTGTAATCGGGCGAGTTTCTACTTTCAGATGCAACAGAAATTTTGCGGATTGCTCGATCCGTTCGCGAGATATGGCAGTTTGGAGGTAAGAAACGCTTGAGAATCTCAAAATTTTCGCAGTTCTGATGTTCGAAACGAATAACTAGAACGGCCCAGGGGAAAAGTGCACATACCGTTGTAATCGGGCGAGTTTCTACTTTCAAATGCAAAAGAAATTTTGCGGATTGGTCAATCCGTTCGCGAGATATGGCAGTTTGGAAATAAGAAACGCTTGAGAAACTCAAAACTTTCGCAGTTCTGATGCTAGAAACGAGTAACTAGAACGGCGTAGGGGAAAAGTGCGCATACCGTTGTAATCGGGCGAGTTTCTACTTTCAGATGCAACAGAAATTTTGCGGATCGGTAAATCCGTTCGCGAGATATGGCAGTTTGGATGCAAGAAACGCTTGAGAAACTCGAAATTTTCGCAGTTCTCATGCTCGAAACGAATAACTGGAACGGCCTAGGGGAAAACTACACATACCGTTGTAATCGGGCGAGTCTCTACTTTCAGATGCAACAGAAATTTTGCGGATTGGTCAATCCGTTCGCGAGATATGGCAGTTTGGAGGTAAGAAACGCTTGAGAAACTCAAAATTTTCCCAGTTCTGATGCTCGAAACGAATAGCTGGAACGGCCTAGGGGAAAACTACACATACCGTTGTAATCGGGCGAGTTTCTACTTTCAGATGCAACAGAAATTTTGCGGATTGATCAATCCGTTCGCGAGATATGGCAGTTTGGAGATAAGAAACGCTTGAGAAACTCAAAATTTTCGCAGTTCTGATGCTCGAAACGAATGACTAGAACGGCCTAGGGGAGAAGTACGTACACCGTTGTAATCGAGCGAGTGTCTACTTTCAGATGCAACAGAAATTTTGCGGATTGGTCAATCCGTTCGCGAGATATGGCAGTTTGGAGGTAAGAAACGCTTGAGAAACTCAAAATTTTCGCAGTTCTGATGCTCGAAACGAATAGCTGGAACGGCCTAGGGGAAAAGTGCGCATACCGTTGTAATCGGGCGAGTTTCTACTTTCAAATGCAAAAGAAATTTTGCGGATTGGTCAATCGGTTCGCGAGATATGGCAGTTTGGAAATAAGAAACGCTTGAGAAACTCAAAACTTTCGCAGTTCTGATGCTAGAAACGAGTAACTAGAACGGCGTAGGGGAAAAGTGCGCATACCGTTGTAATCGGGCGAGATTCTACTTTCAGATGCAACAGAAATTTTGCGGATCGGTCAATCCGTTCGCGAGATATGGCAGATTGAATGTAAGAAACGCTTGAGAAACTCAAAATTTGCGCAGTTCTGATGCTTGAAACGAATAACTAGAACGGCCTAGGGGAAAAGTGGGCATACCGTTGTAATCGGGCGAGTTTCTACTTTCAGATGCAACAGAAATTTTGCGGATCGGTAAATCCGTTCGCGAGATATGGCAGTTTGGATGCAAGAAACGCTTGAGAAACTCGAAATTTTCGCAGTTCTGATGCTCGAAACGAATAACTGGAACGGCGTAGGGGAAAACTACACATACCGTTGTAATCGGGCGAGTCTCTACTTTCAGATGCAACAGAAATTTTGCGGATTGGTCAATCCGTTCGCGAGATATGGCAGTTTGGAGGTAAGAAACGCTTGAGAAACTCAAAATTTTCCCAGTTCTGATGCTCGAAACGAATAGCTGGAACGGCCTAGGGGAAAACTACACATACCGTTGTAATCGGGCGAGTTTCTACTTTCAGATGCAACAGAAATTTTGCGGATTGATCAATCCGTTCGCGAGATATGGCAGTTTGGAGATAAGAAACGCTTGAGAAACTCAAAATTTTCGCAGTTCTGATGCTCGAAACGAATGACTAGAACGGCCTAGGGGAGAAGTACGTATACCATTGTAATCGGGCGAGTGCCTACTTTCAGATGCAACAGAAATTTTGCGGATCGGTCAATCCGTTCGCGAGATATGGCAGTTTGGATGCAAGAAACGCTTGAGAAACTCGAAATTTTCGCAGTTCTCATGCTCGAAACGAATAACTGGAACGGCCTAGGGGAAAACTACACATACCGTTGTAATCGGGCGAGTCTCTACTTTCAGATGCAACAGAAATTTTGCGGATTGGTCAATCCGTTCGCGAGATATGGCAGTTTGGAGGTAAGAAACGCTTGAGAAACTCAAAATTTTCCCAGTTCTGATGCTCGAAACGAATAGCTGGAACGGCCTAGGGGAAAACTACACATACCGTTGTAATCGGGCGAGTGTCTACTTTCAGATGCAACAGAAATTTTGCGGATTGATCAATCCGTTCGCGAGATATGGCAGTTTGGAGGTAAGAAACGCTTGAAAAACACAAAATTTTCGCAGTTCTGATGCTCGAAACGAATGACTAGAACGGCCTAGGGGAGAAGTACGCATACCGTTGTAATCGGGCGAGTTTCTACTTTCACAAGCAACAGAAATTTTGCGGATTGGTCAATCCGTTCGCGAGATATGGCAGTTTGGAAATAAGAAACGTTTGAGAAACTCAAAACTTTCGCAGTTCTGATGCTAGAAACGAGTAACTAGAACGGCGTAGGGGAAAAGTGCGCATACCGTTGTAATCGGGCGAGTTTCTACTTTCAGATGCAACAGAAATTTTGCAGATCGGTAAATCCGTTCGCGAGATATGGCAGTTTGGATGCAAGAAACGCTTGAGAAACTCGAAATTTTCGCAGTTCTCATGCTCGAAACGAATAACTGGAACGGCCTAGGGGAAAACTACACATACCGTTGTAATCGGGCGAGTCTCTACTTTCAGATGCAACAGAAATTTTGCGGATTGGTCAATCCGTTCGCGAGATATGGCAGTTTGGAGGTAAGAAACGCTTGAGAAACTCAAAATTTTCCCAGTTCTGATGCTCGAAACGAATAGCTGGAACGGCCTAGGGGAAAACTACACATACCGTTGTAATCGGGCGAGTGTCTACTTTCAGATGCAACAGAAATTTTGTGGATCGGTCAATCCGTTCGCGAGATATGGCAGTTTGGAGGTAAGAAACGCTTGAAAAACACAAAATTTTCGCAGTTCTGATGCTCGAAACGAATGACTAGAACGGCCTAGGGGAGAAGTACGCATACCGTTGTAATCGGGCGAGTTTCTACTTTCACAAGCAACAGAAATTTTGCGGATTGATCAATCCGTTCGCGAGACATGGCAGTTTGAGATAAGAAACGCTTTAGAAACTTAAAATTTTCGCAGTTCTGATGCTCGAAACGAACAACTAGAACGGCCCAGGGGAAAAGTGCGCATACCGTTGTAATCGGGCGAGTTTCTACTTTCAAATGCAATAGAAATTTTGCGGATTGGTCAATCCGTTCGCGAGATATGGCAGTTTGGAAATAAGAAACGCTTGAGAAACTCAAAATTTTCGCAGTTATGACGCTAGAAACGAGTAAGTAGAACGGCGTAGGGGAAAAGTGCGCATACCGTTGTAATCGGGCGAGATTCTACTTTCAGATGCAACAGAAATTTTGCGGATCGGTCAATCCGTTCGCGAGATATGGCAGTTTGAATGTAAGAAACGCTTGAGAAACTCAAAATTTGCGCAGTTCTGATGCTTGAAACGAATAACTAGAACGGCCTAGGGGAAAAGTGGGCATACCGTTGTAATCGGGCGAGTTTCTACTTTCAGATGCAACAAAAATTTTGCGGAGCGGTAAATCCGTTCGCGAGATATGGCAGTTTGGATGCAAGAAACGCTTGAGAAACTAGAAATTTTCGCAGTTCTGATGCTCGAAACGAATAAACGGAACGGCCTAGGGGAAAACCACACATACCGTTGTAATCGGGCGAGTTTCTACTTTCAGATGCAACAGAAATTTTGCGGATTGATCAATCCGTTCGCGAGATATGGCAGTTTGGAGATAAGAAACGCTTGAGAAACTCAAAATTTTCGCAGATCTGATGCTCGAAACGAATGACTAGAACGGCCTAGGGGAGAAGTACGTACACCGTTGTAATCGGGCGAGTGTCTACTTTCAGATGCAACAGAAATTTTGCGGATTGGTCAATCCGTTCGCGAGATATGGCAGTTTGGAGGTAAGAAACGCTTGAGAAACTCAAAATTTTCGCAGTTCTGATGCTCGAAACGAATAGCTGGAACGGCCTAGGGGAAAACTACACATACCGTTGTAATCGGGCGAGTTTCTACTTTCACAAGCAACAGAAATTTTGCGGATTGATCATCCGTTCGCGAGACATGGCAGTTTGGAGATAAGAAACGCTTTAGAAACTCAAAATTTTCGCAGTTCTGATGCTCGAAACGAATAACTAGAACGGCCCAGGGGAAAAGTGCGCATACCGTTGTAATCGGGCGAGTTTCTACTTTCAAATGCAAAAGAAATTTTGCGGATTGGTCAATCCGTTCGCGAGATATGGCAGTTTGGAAATAAGAAACGCTTGAGAAACTCAAAACTTTCGCAGTTCTGATGCTAGAAACGAGTAACTAGAACGGCGTAGGGGAAAAGTGCGCATACCGTTGTAATCGGGCGAGATTCTACTTTCAGACGCAACAGAAATTTTGCGGATCGGTCAATCCGTTCGCGAGATATGGCAGATTGAATGTAAGAAACGCTTGAGAAACTCAAAATTTGCGCAGTTCTGATGCTTGAAACGAATAACTAGAACGGCCTAGGGGAAAAGTGGGCATACCGTTGTAATCGGGCGAGTTTCTACTTTCAGATGCAACAGAAATTTTGCGGATCGGTAAATCCGTTCGCGAGATATGGCAGTTTGGATGCAAGAAACGCTTGAGAAACTCGAAATTTTCGCAGTTCTGATGCTCGAAACGAATAACTGGAACGGCCTAGGGGAAAACTACACATACCGTTGTAATCGGGCGAGTCTCTACTTTCAGATGCAACAGAAATTTTGCGGATTGGTCAATCCGTTCGCGAGATATGGCAGTTTGGAGGTAAGAAACGCTTGAGAAACTCAAAATTTTCCCAGTTCTGATGCTCGAAACGAATAGCTGGAACGGCCTAGGGGAAAACTACACATACCGTTGTAATCGGGCGAGTTTCTACTTTCAGATGCAACAGAAATTTTGCGGATTGCTCGATCCGTTCGCGAGATATGGCAGTTTGGAGGTAAGAAACGCTTGAGAATCTCAAAATTTTCGCAGTTCTGATGTTCGAAACGAATAACTAGAACGGCCCAGGGGAAAAGTGCACATACCGTTGTAATCGGGCGAGTTTCTACTTTCAAATGCAAAAGAAATTTTGCGGATTGGTCAATCCGTTCGCGAGATATGGCAGTTTGGAAATAAGAAACGCTTGAGAAACTCAAAACTTTCGCAGTTCTGATGCTAGAAACGAGTAACTAGAACGGCGTAGGGGAAAAGTGCGCATACCGTTGTAATCGGGCGAGTTTCTACTTTCAGATGCAACAGAAATTTTGCGGATCGGTAAATCCGTTCGCGAGATATGGCAGTTTGGATGCAAGAAACGCTTGAGAAACTCGAAATTTTCGCAGTTCTCATGCTCGAAACGAATAACTGGAACGGCCTAGGGGAAAACTACACATACCGTTGTAATCGGGCGAGTCTCTACTTTCAGATGCAACAGAAATTTTGCGGATTGGTCAATCCGTTCGCGAGATATGGCAGTTTGGAGGTAAGAAACGCTTGAGAAACTCAAAATTTTCCCAGTTCTGATGCTCGAAACGAATAGCTGGAACGGCCTAGGGGAAAACTACACATACCGTTGTAATCGGGCGAGTTTCTACTTTCAGATGCAACAGAAATTTTGCGGATTGATCAATCCGTTCGCGAGATATGGCAGTTTGGAGATAAGAAACGCTTGAGAAACTCAAAATTTTCGCAGTTCTGATGCTCGAAACGAATGACTAGAACGGCCTAGGGGAGAAGTACGTACACCGTTGTAATCGAGCGAGTGTCTACTTTCAGATGCAACAGAAATTTTGCGGATTGGTCAATCCGTTCGCGAGATATGGCAGTTTGGAGGTAAGAAACGGTTGAGAAACTCAAAATTTTCGCAGTTCTGATGCTCGAAACGAATAGCTGGAACGGCCTAGGGGAAAACTACACATACCGTTGTAATCGGGCGAGTTTCTACTTTCACAAGCAACAGAAATTTTGCGGATTGATCAATCCGTTCGCGAGACATGGCAGTTTGGAGATAAGAAACGCTTTAGAAACTCAAAATTTTCGCAGTTCTGATGCTCGAAACGAATAACTAGAACGGCCCAGGGGAAAAGTGCGCATACCGTTGTAATCGGGCGAGTTTCTACTTTCAAATGCAAAAGAAATTTTGCGGATTGGTCAATCGGTTCGCGAGATATGGCAGTTTGGAAATAAGAAACGCTTGAGAAACTCAAAACTTTCGCAGTTCTGATGCTAGAAACGAGTAACTAGAACGGCGTAGGGGAAAAGTGCGCATACCGTTGTAATCGGGCGAGATTCTACTTTCAGATGCAACAGAAATTTTGCGGATCGGTCAATCCGTTCGCGAGATATGGCAGATTGAATGTAAGAAACGCTTGAGAAACTCAAAATTTGCGCAGTTCTGATGCTTGAAACGAATAACTAGAACGGCCTAGGGGAAAAGTGGGCATACCGTTGTAATAGGGCGAGTTTCTACTTTCAGATGCAACAGAAATTTTGCGGATTGGTCAATCCGTTCGCGAGATATGGCAGTTTGGATGTAAGAAACGCTTGAGAAACTCAAAATTTTCCCAGTTCTGATGCTCGAAACGAATAGCTGGAACGGCCTAGGGGAAAACTACACATACCGTTGTAATCGGGCGAGTTTCTACTTTCAGATGCAACAGAAATTTTGCGGATTGATCAATCCGTTCGCGAGATATGGCAGTTTGGAGATAAGAAACGCTTGAGAAACTCAAAATTTTCGCAGTTCTGATGCTCGAAACGAATGACTAGAACGGCCTAGGGGAGAAGTACGTATACCATTGTAATCGGGCGAGTGCCTACTTTCAGATGCAACAGAAATTTTGCGGATCGGTCAATCCGTTCGCGAGATATGGCAGTTTGGAGGTAAGAAACGCTTGAGAAACTCAAAATATGCGCTGTTCTGATGCTTGAAACGAATGACTAGAACGGCCTAGGGGAAAAGTGGGCATACCGTTGTAATCGGGCGAGTTTCTACTTTCAGATGCAACAAAAATTTTGCGGATCGGTAAATCCGTTCGCGAGATATGGCAGTTTGGATGCAAGAAACGCTTGAGAAACTCGAAATTTTCGCAGTTCTCATGCTCGAAACGAATAACTGGAACGGCCTAGGGGAAAACTACACATACCGTTGTAATCGGGCGAGTCTCTACTTTCAGATGCAACAGAAATTTTGCGGATTGGTCAATCCGTTCGCGAGATATGGCAGTTTGGAGGTAAGAAACGCTTGAGAAACTCAAAATTTTCCCAGTTCTGATGCTCGAAACGAATAGCTGGAACGGCCTAGGGGAAAACTACACATACCGTTGTAATCGGGCGAGTGTCTACTTTCAGATGCAACAGAAATTTTGCGGATCGGTCAATCCGTTCGCGAGATATGGCAGTTTGGAGGTAAGAAACGCTTGAAAAACACAAAATTTTCGCAGTTCTGATGCTCGAAACGAATGACTAGAACGGCCTAGGGGAGAAGTACGCATACCGTTGTAATCGGGCGAGTTTCTACTTTCACAAGCAACAGAAATTTTGCGGATTGATCAATCCGTTCGCGAGACATGGCAGTTTGGAGATAAGAAACGCTTTAGAAACTTAAAATTTTCGCAGTTCTGATGCTCGAAACGAATAACTAGAACGGCCCAGGGGAAAAGTGCGCATACCGTTGTAATCGGGCGAGTTTCTACTTTCAAATGCAACAGAAATTTTGCGGATTGGTCAATCCGTTCGCGAGATATGGCAGTTTGGAAATAAGAAACGCTTGAGAAACTCAAAATTTTCGCAGTTATGATGCTAGAAACGAGTAAGTAGAACGGCGTAGGGGAAAAGTGCGCATACCGTTGTAATCGGGCGAGTTTCTACTTTCAGATGCAACAGAAATTTTGCGGATCGGTCAATCCGTTCGCGAGATATGGCAGATTGAATGTAAGAAACGCTTGAGAAACTCAAAATTTTCGCAGTTCTGATGCTTGAAACGAATAACTAGAACGGCCTAGGGGAAAAGTGGGCATACCGTTGTAATCGGGCGAGTTTCTACTTTCAGATGCAACAAAAATTTTGCGGAGCGGTAAATCCGTTCGCGAGATATGGCAGTTTGGATGCAAGAAACGCTTGAGAAACTAGAAATTTTCGCAGTTCTGATGCTCGAAACGAATAAACGGAACGGCCTAGGGGAAAACTACACATACCGTTGTAATCGGGCGAGTTTCTACTTTCAGATGCAACAGAAATTTTGCGGATTGATCAATCCGTTCGCGAGATATGGCAGTTTGGAGATAAGAAACGCTTGAGAAACTCAAAATTTTCGCAGATCTGATGCTCGAAACGAATGACTAGAACGGCCTAGGGGAGAAGTACGTACACCGTTGTAATCGGGCGAGTGTCTACTTTCAGATGCAACAGAAATTTTGCGGATTGGTCAATCCGTTCGCGAGATATGGCAGTTTGGAGGTAAGAAACGCTTGAGAAACTCAAAATTTTCGCAGTTCTAATGCTCGAAACGAATAGCTGGAACGGCCTAGGGGAAAACTACACATTCCGTTGTAATCGGGCGAGTTTCTACTTTCACAAGCAACAGAAATTTTGCGGATTGATCAATCCGTTCGCGAGACATGGCAGTTTGGAGATAAGAAACGCTTTAGAAACTCAAGATTTTCGCAGTTCTGATGCTCGAAACGAATAACTAGAACGGCCCAGGGGAAAAGTGCGCATACCGTTGTAATCGGGCGAGTTTCTACTTTCAAATGCAAAAGAAATTTTGCGGATTGGTCAATCCGTTCGCGAGATATGGCAGTTTGGAAATAAGAAACGCTTGAGAAACTCAAAACTTTCGCAGTTCTGATGCTAGAAACGAGTAACTAGAACGGCGTTGGGGAAAAGTGCGCATACCGTTGTAATCGGGCGAGATTCTACTTTCAGATGCAACAGAAATTTTGCGGATCGGTCAATCCGTTCGCGAGATATGGCAGATTGAATGTAAGAAACGCTTGAGAAACTCAAAATTTGCGCAGTTCTGATGCTTGAAACGAATAACTAGAACGGCCTAGGGGAAAAGTGGGCATACCGTTGTAATCGGGCGAGATTCTACTTTCAGATGCAACAGAAATTTTGCGGATCGGTAAATCCGTTCGCGAGATATGGCAGTTTGGATGCAAGAAACGCTTGAGAAACTCGAAATTTTCGCAGTTCTGATGCTCGAAACGAATAACTGGAACGGCCTAGGGGAAAACTACACATACCGTTGTAATCGGGCGAGTCTCTACTTTCAGATGCAACAGAAATTTTGCGGATTGGTCAATCCGTTCGCGAGATATGGCAGTTTGGAGGTAAGAAACGCTTGAGAAACTCAAAATTTTCCCAGTTCTGATGCTCGAAACGAATAGCTGGAACGGCCTAGGGGAAAACTACACATACCGTTGTAATCGGGCGAGTTTCTACTTTCAGATGCAACAGAAATTTTGCGGATTGCTCGATCCGTTCGCGAGATATGGCAGTTTGGAGGTAAGAAACGCTTGAGAATCTCAAAATTTTCGCAGTTCTGATGTTCGAAACGAATAACTAGAACGGCCCAGGGGAAAAGTGCACATACCGTTGTAATCGGGCGAGTTTCTACTTTCAAATGCAAAAGAAATTTTGCGGATTGGTCAATCCGTTCGCGAGATATGGCAGTTTGGAAATAAGAAACGCTTGAGAAACTCAAAACTTTCGCAGTTCTGATGCTAGAAACGAGTAACTAGAACGGCGTAGGGGAAAAGTGCGCATACCGTTGTAATCGGGCGAGTTTCTACTTTCAGATGCAACAGAAATTTTGCGGATCGGTAAATCCGTTCGCGAGATATGGCAGTTTGGATGCAAGAAACGCTTGAGAAACTCGAAATTTTCGCAGTTCTCATGCTCGAAACGAATAACTGGAACGGCCTAGGGGAAAACTACACATACCGTTGTAATCGGGCGAGTCTCTACTTTCAGATGCAACAGAAATTTTGCGGATTGGTCAATCCGTTCGCGAGATATGGCAGTTTGGAGGTAAGAAACGCTTGAGAAACTCAAAATTTTCCCAGTTCTGATGCTCGAAACGAATAGCTGGAACGGCCTAGGGGAAAACTACACATACCGTTGTAATCGGGCGAGTTTCTACTTTCAGATGCAACAGAAATTTTGCGGATTGATCAATCCGTTCGCGAGATATGGCAGTTTGGAGATAAGAAACGCTTGAGAAACTCAAAATTTTCGCAGTTCTGATGCTCGAAACGAATGACTAGAACGGCCTAGGGGAGAAGTACGTACACCGTTGTAATCGGGCGAGTGTCTACTTTCAGATGCAACAGAAATTTTGCGGATTGGTCAATCCGTTCGCGAGATATGGCAGTTTGGAGGTAAGAAACGCTTGAGAAACTCAAAATTTTCGCAGTTCTGATGCTCGAAACGAATAGCTGGAACGGCCTAGGGGAAAACTACACATACCGTTGTAATCGGGCGAGTTTCTACTTTCACAAGCAACAGAAATTTTGCGGATTGATCAATCCGTTCGCGAGACATGGCAGTTTGGAGATAAGAAACGCTTTAGAAACTCAAAATTTTCGCAGTTCTGATGCTCGAAACGAATAACTAGAACGGCCCAGGGGAAAAGTGCGCATACCGTTGTAATCGGGCGAGTTTCTACTTTCAAATGCAAAAGAAATTTTGCGGATTGGTCAATCCGTTCGCGAGATATGGCAGTTTGGAAATAAGAAACGCTTGAGAAACTCAAAACTTTCGCAGTTCTGATGCTAGAAACGAGTAACTAGAACGGCGTTGGGGAAAAGTGCGCATACCGTTGTAATCGGGCGAGATTCTACTTTCAGATGCAACAGAAATTTTGCGGATCGGTCAATCCGTTCGCGAGATATGGCAGATTGAATGTAAGAAACGCTTGAGAAACTCAAAATTTGCGCAGTTCTGATGCTTGAAACGAATAACTAGAACGGCCTAGGGGAAAAGTGGGCATACCGTTGTAATCGGGCGAGTTTCTACTTTCAGATGCAACAGAAATTTTGCGGATCGGTAAATCCGTTCGCGAGATATGGCAGTTTGGATGCAAGAAACGCTTGAGAAACTCGAAATTTTCGCAGTTCTGATGCTCGAAACGAATAACTGGAACGGCCTAGGGGAAAACTACACATACCGTTGTAATCGGGCGAGTCTCTACTTTCAGATGCAACAGAAATTTTGCGGATTGGTCAATCCGTTCGCGAGATATGGCAGTTTGGAGGTAAGAAACGCTTGAGAAACTCAAAATTTTCCCAGTTCTGATGCTCGAAACGAATAGCTGGAACGGCCTAGGGGAAAACTACACATACCGTTGTAATCGGGCGAGTTTCTACTTTCAGATGCAACAGAAATTTTGCGGATTGATCAATCCGTTCGCGAGATATGGCAGTTTGGAGATAAGAAACGCTTGAGAAACTCAAAACTTTCGCAGTTCTGATGCTAGAAACGAGTAACTAGAACGGCGCTGGGGAAAAGTGCGCATACCGTTGTAATCGGGCGAGTTTCTACTTTCAGATGCAACAGAAATTTTGCGGATCGGTAAATCCGTTCGCGAGATATGGCAGTTTGGATGCAAGAAACGCTTGAGAAACTCGAAATTTTCGCAGTTCTCATGCTCGAAACGAATAACTGGAACGGCCTAGGGGAAAACTACACATACCGTTGTAATCGGGCGAGTCTCTACTTTCAGATGCAACAGAAATTTTGCGGATTGGTCAATCCGTTCGCGAGATATGGCAGTTTGGAGGTAAGAAACGCTTGAGAAACTCAAAATTTTCCCAGTTCTGATGCTCGAAACGAATAGCTGGAACGGCCTAGGGGAAAACTACACATACCGTTGTAATCGGGCGAGTTTCTACTTTCAGATGCAACAGAAATTTTGCAGATCGGTAAATCCGTTCGCGAGATATGGCAGTTTGGATGCAAGAAACGCTTGAGAAACTCGAAATTTTCGCAGTTCTGATGCTCGAAACGAATAACTGGAACGGCCTAGGGGAAAACTACACATACCGTTGTAATCGGGCGAGTCTCTACTTTCAGATGCAACAGAAATTTTGCGGATGGTCAATCCGTTCGCGAGATATGGCAGTTTGGAGGTAAGAAACGCTTGAGAAACTCAAAATTTTCCCAGTTCTGATGCTCGAAACGAATAGCTGGAACGGCCTAGGGGAAAACTACACATACCGTTGTAATCGGGCGAGTTTCTACTTTCAGATGCAACAGAAATTTTGCGGATTTCTCGATCCGTTCGCGAGATATGGCAGTTTGGAGGTAAGAAACGCTTGAGAATCTCAAAATTTTCGCAGTTCTGATGTTCGAAACGAATAACTAGAACGGCCCAGGGGAAAAGTGCACATACCGTTGTAGTCGGGCGAGTTTCTACTTTCAAATGCAAAAGAAATTTTGCGGATTGGTCAATCCGTTCGCGAGATATGGCAGTTTGGAAATAAGAAACGCTTGAGAAACTCAAAACTTTCGCAGTTCTGATGCTAGAAACGAGTAACTAGAACGGCGTAGGGGAAAAGTGCGCATACCGTTGTAATCGGGCGAGTTTCTACTTTCAGATGCAACAGAAATTTTGCGGATCGGTAAATCCGTTCGCGAGATATGGCAGTTTGGATGCAAGAAACGCTTGAGAAACTCGAAATTTTCGCAGTTCTCATGCTCGAAACGAATAACTGGAACGGCCTAGGGGAAAACTACACATACCGTTGTAATCGGGCGAGTCTCTACTTTCAGATGCAACAGAAATTTTGCGGATTGGTCAATCCGTTCGCGAGATATGGCAGTTTGGAGGTAAGAAACGCTTGAGAAACTCAAAATTTTCCCAGTTCTGATGCTCGAAACGAATAGCTGGAACGGCCTAGGGGAAAACTACACATACCGTTGTAATCGGGCGAGTTTCTACTTTCAGATGCAACAGAAATTTTGCGGATTGGTCAATCCGTTCGCGAGATATGGCAGTTTGGAGGTAAAAAACGCTTGAGAAACTCAAAATTTTCGCAGTTCTGATGCTCGAAACGAATAACTGGAACGGTCTAGGGGAAAACTACACATACCGTTGTAATCGGGCGGGTTTCTACTTTCAGATGCAACAGAAATTTTGCGGATTGGTCAATCCGTTCGCGAGATATGGCAGTTTGGAAGTAAGAAACGCTTGAGAAACTCAAAATTTTCGCAGTTCTGATGCTCGAAACGAATGACTAGAACGGCCTAGGGGAGAAGTACGCATACCGTTGTAATCGGGCGAGTTTCTACTTTCAGATGCAACAGAAATTTTGCGTATTGGTCAATCCGTTCGCGAGATATGGCAGTTTGGAGGTAAGAAACGCTTGAGAAACTCAAAATTTGCGCAGTTCTGATTCTTGAAACGAATAACTAGAACGGCCTAGGGGAAAAGTGCGCATACCGTTGTAATCGGGCGAGTTTCTACTTTCAAATGCAACAGAAATTTTGCGGATTGGTCAATCCGTTCGCGAGATATGGCAGTTTGGAGGTAAGAAACGCTTGAGAAACTCAAAATTTTCGCAGTTCTGATGCTCGAAACGAATAACAGGAACGGTCTAGGGGAAAACTACACATACCGTTGTAATCGGGCGAGTTTCTACTTTCAGATGCAACAGAAATTTTGCGGATTGGTCAATCCGTTCGCGAGATATGGCAGTTTGGATGTAAGAAACGCTTGAGAAACTCAAAATTTGCGCAGTTCTGATTCTTGAAACGAATAACTAGAACGGCCTAGGGGAAAAGTGCGCATACCGGTGTAATCGGGCGAGCTTCTACTTTCAAATGCAACAGAAATTTTGCGGATTGGTCAATCCGTTCGCGAGATATGGCAGTTTGGAGGTAAGAAACGCTTGAGAAACTCAAAATTTGCGCAGTTCTGATGCTTGAAACGAATAACCAGAACGGCCTAGGGGAAAAGTGCGCATACCGTTGTAATCGGGCGAGTTTCTACTTTCAGATGCAACAGAAATTTTGCGGATGGATCAATCCGTTCGCGAGATATGGCAGTTTGCAGGTAAGAAACGCTTGAGAAACTCAAAATATTCGCAGTTCTGATGCTCGACACGAATAACTAGAACGCCCTAGGGGAAAAGTACGCATACCGTTGTAATCGGGCGAGTTTCTACTTTCAGATGCAACAGAAATTTTGCGGATTGGTCAATCCGTTCGCGAGATATGGCAGTTTGGAGGTAATAAACGCTTGAGAAACTCAAAATTTGCGCAGTTCTGATGCTTGAAACGAATAACCAGAACGGCCTAGGGGAAAAGTGCGCATACCGTTGTAATCGGGCGAGTCTCTACTTTCAGATGTAACAGAAATTTTGCGGATTGGTCAATCCGTTCGCGAGATATGGCAGTTTGGAGGTAAGAAACGCTTGAGAAACTCAAAATTTTCGCAGTTCTGATGCTCGAAACGAATGACTAGAACGGCCTAGGGGAGAAGTACGCATACCGTTGTAATCGGGCGAGTTTCTACTTTCAGAAGCAACAGAAATTTTGCGGATTGGTCAATCCGTTCGCGAGATATGGCAGTTTGGAGGTAAGAAACGCTTAAGAAACTCAAAATTTTCGCAGTTCTGATGCTCTAAACGAATAACTAGAACGGCCCAGGGGAAAAGTGCGCATACCGTTGTAATCGGGCGAGTTTCTACTTTCAAATGCAACAGAAATTTTGCGGATTGGTCAATCCGTTCGCGAGATATGGCAGTTTGGAGGTAAAAAACGCTTGAGAAACTCAAAATTTTCGCAGTTCTGATGCTCGAAACGAATAACTGGAACGGTCTAGGGGAAAACTACACATACCGTTGAAATCGGGCGGGTTTCTACTTTCAGATGCAACAGAAATTTTGCGGATTGGTCAATCCGTTCGCGAGATATGGCAGTTTGGAGGTAAGAAACGCTTGAGAAACTCAAAATTTGCGCAGTTCTGATGCTTGAAACGAATAACCAGAACGGCCTAGGGGAAAAGTGCGCATACCGTTGTAATCGGGCGAGTCTCTACTTTCAGATGTAACAGAAATTTTGCGGATTGGTCAATCCGTTCGCGAGATATGGCAGTTTGGAGGTAAGAAACGCTTGAGAAACTCAAAATTTTCGCAGTTCTGATGATCGAAACGAATGACTAGAACGGCCTAGGGGAGAAGTACACATACCGTTGTAATCGGGCGAGTTTCTACTTCCAGATGCAACAGAAATTTTGCGGATTGGTCGATCCGTTCGCGAGATGTGGCAGTTTGGAAGTAAGAAACGCTTGAGGAATTCAAAATTTTCGCAGTTCTGATGCTCGCAACGAATAACTAGGACCGCCTAGGGGAAAAGTGCGCATACCGTTGTAATCGGGCGAGTTTCTTCTTTCAGATGCAACAGAAACTTTGCGGATTGATCAATCCGTTCGCGAGATATGTCAGTTTGGAGATAAGAAACGCTTTAGAAACTCAAAATTTTCGCAGTTCTGATGCTCGAAACGAATAACTAGAACGGCCCAGGGGAAAAGTGCGGATACCGTTGTAATCGGGCGAGTTTCTACTTTCAGATGCAACAGAAATTTTGCGGATTGGTCAATCCGTTCGCGAGATATGGCAGTTTGGAGGTAAGAAACGCTTGAGAAACTCAAAATTTGCGCAGTTCTGATGCTTGAAACGAATAACCAGAACGGCCTAGGGGAAAAGTGCGCATACCGTTGTAATCGGGCGAGTCTCTACTTTCAGATGTAACAGAAATTTTGCGGATTGGTCAATCCGTTCGCGAGATATGGCAGTTTGGAGGTAAGAAACGCTTGAGAAACTCAAAATTTTCGCAGTTCTGATGCTCGAAACGAATAACTGGAACGTCCTAGGGGAAAACTACACATACCGTTGTAATCGGGCGAGTTTCTACTTTCAGAAGCAACAGAAATTTTGCGGATTGGTCAATCCGTTCGCGAGATATGGCAGTTTGGAAGTAAGAAACGCTTGAGAAACTCAAAATTTTCGCAGTTCTGATGCTCGAAACGAATGACTAGAACGGCCTAGGGGAGAAGTACGCATACCGTTGTAATCGGGCGAGTTTCTACTTTCAGATGCAACAGAAATTATGCGGATCGGTCAATCCGTTCGCGAGATATGGCAGTTTGGATGTAAGAAACGCTTGAGAACCTCAAAATTTTCGCAGTTCTGATGCTCGAAGCGAATGACTAGAACGCCCTAGGGGAAAAGTGCGCATACCGTTGTAATCGGGCGAGTTTCTACTTTCAGATGCAACAGAAATTATACGGATTGTTCAAGCCGTTCGCGAGATATGGCCGTTTGGATGTAAGAAACGCTTGAGAAACTCAAAATTTTCGCAGTTCTGATGCTCGAAACGAATAACTAGGACGGCCTAGGGGAAAACTACACCTACCGTTGTAATCGGGCGAGTTTCTACTTTCAGATGCAACAGAAATTTTGCGGATTGATCAATCCTTTCGCGAGATATGGCAGTTTGGAGGTAAGAAACGCTTGAGAAACTCAAAATTTTCGCAGTTCTGATGCTCGACACGAATAACTAGAACGCCCTAGGGGAAAAGTGCGCATACCGTTGTAATCGGGCGAGTTTCTACTTTCAGATGCAACAGAAATTTTGCGGATTGGTCGATCCGTTCGCGAGATGTGGCAGTTTGGATGTAAGAAACGCTTGAGAAACTCAAAATTTGCGCAGTTCTGATGCTTGAAACGAATAACTAGAACGGCCTAGGGGAAAAGTGCGCATACCGTTGTAATCGGGCGAGTTTCTACTTCAGATGCAACAGAAATTTTGCGGATCGGTCAATCCGTTCGCGAGATATGGCAGTTTGGATGTAAGAAACGCTTGAGAAACTCAAAATTTTCGCAGTTCTGATGCTCGAAACGAATAACTGGAACGGCCTATGGGAAAACTACACATACCGTTGTAATCGGGCGAGTTTCTACTTTCAGATGCAGCAGAAATTTTGTGGATTGGTCAACCCGTTCGCGAGATATGGCAGTTTGGAGGTAAGAAACGCATGAGAAACTCAAAATTGCGCAGTTCTGATGCTTGAAACGAATAACTAGAACGGCCTAGGGTAAAAGTGCGCATACCGTTGTAATCGGGCGAGTTTCTACTTCAGATGCAACAGAAATTTTGCGGATCGGTCAATCCGTTCGCGAGATATGGCAGTTTGGATGTAAGAAACGCTTGAGAAACTCAAAATTTTCGCAGTTCTAATGCTCGAAACGAATAACTGGAACGTCCTAGGGGAAAACTACACATACCGTTGTAATCGGGCGAGTTTCTACTTTCAGATGCAACAGAAATTTTGCGGATTGGTCGATCCGTTCGCGAGATGTGGCAGTTTGGAAGTAAGAAACGCTTGAGAAACTCAAAATTTTCGCAGTTCTGATGCTCGAAACGAATAACTAGAACGGCCTAGGGGAAAACTACACCTACCGTTGTAATCGGGCGAGTTTCTACTTTCAGATGCAACAGAAATTTTGCGGATTGGTCGATCCGTTCGCGAGATGTGGCAGTTTGGAAGTAAGAAACGCTTGAGAAACTCAAAATTTTCGCAGTTCTGATGCTCGAAACCAATAACTAGAACGGCCTCGGGGAAAACCACACCTACCGTTGTAATCGGGCGAGTTTCTACTTTCAGATGCAACAGAAATTTTGCGGATTGATCAATCCGTTCGCGAGATATGGCAGTTTGGAGGTAAGAAACGCTTGAGAAACTCAAAATTTTCGCAGTTCTGATGCTCGACACGAATAACTAGAACGCCCTAGGGGAAAAGTACGCATACCGTTGTAATCGGCGAGTTTCTACTTTCAGATGCAACAGAAATTTTACGGATTGGTCAATGCGTTCGCGAGATATGGCAGTTTGGAGGTAAGAAACGCTTGAGAAACTCAAAATTTGCGCTGTTCTGATGCTCGAAACGAATAACTGGAACGGCCTAGGGGAAAACTACACATAACCGTTGTAATCGGGCGAGTTTCTACTTTCAGATGCAACAGAAATTTTGCGGATTGGTCAATCCGTTCGCGAGATATGGCAGTTTGGAGGTAAGAAACGCTTGAGAAACTCAAAATTTTCGCAGTTCTAATGCTCGAAACGAATAACTGGAACGGCCTAGGGGAAAACTACACATACCGTTGTAATCGGGCGAGTTTCTACTTTCAGATGCAACAGAAATTTTGCGGATTGGTCAACCCGTTCGCGAGATATGGCAGTTTGGAGGTAAGAAACGCATGAGAAACTCAAAATTTGCGCAGTTCTGATGCTTGAAACGAATAACTAGAACGGCCTAGGGTAAAAGTGCGCATACCGTTGTAATCGGGCGAGTTTCTACTTCAGATGCAACAGAAATTTTGCGGATCGGTCAATCCGATCGCGAGATATGGCAGTTTGGATGTAAGAGACGCTTGAGAACCTCAAAATTTTCGCAGTTCTGATACTCGAAGCGAATGACTAGAACGCCCTAGGGGAAAAGTGCGCATACCGTTGTAATCGGGCGAGTTTCTACTTTCAGATGCAACAGAAATTATACGGATTGTTCAATCCGTTCGCGAGATATGGCCGTTTGGATGTAAGAAACGCTTGAGAAACTCAAAATTTTCGCAGTTCTGATGCTCGAAACGAATAACTAGGACGGCCTAGGGGAAAACTACACCTACCGTTGTAATCGCGCGAGTTTCTACTTTCAGATGCAACAGAAATTTTGCGGATTGGTCAATCCGTTCGCGAGATATGGCAGTTTGGAGGTAAGAAACGCTTGCGAAACTCAAAATTTGCGCAGTTCTGATGCTTGAAACGAATAACTAGAACGGCCTAGGGGAAAAGTGCGCATACCGTTGTAATCGGGCGAGTTTCTACTTTCAAATGCAACAGAAATTTTGCGGATTGTTCAATCCGTTCGCGAGATATGGCAGTTTGGAGGTAAGAAACGCTTGAGAAACTCAAAATTTACGCAGTTCTGATGCTCGAAACGAATGACTAGAACGGCCTAGGGGAGAAGTACGCATACCGTTGTAATCGGGCGAGTTTCTACTTTCAGATGCAACAGAAATTTTGCAGATTGATCAATCCGTTCGCGAGATATGGCAGTTTGGAGGTAAGAAACGCTTGAGAAACTCAAAATTTTCGCAGTTCTGATGCTCGACACGAATGACTAGAACGGCCTAGGGGAAAACTACACATACCGTTGTAATCGGGCGAGTTTCTACTTTCAGATGCAAAAGAAATTTTGCGGATTGGTCGATCCGTTCGCGAGATGTGGCAGTTTGGAAGTAAGAAACGCTTGAGAAACTCAAAATTTTCGCAGTTCTGATGCTCGAAACGAATAACTAGAACGGCCTAGGGGAAAACTACACCTACCGTTGTAATCGGGCGAGTTTCTACTTTCAGATGCAACAGAAATTTTGCAGATTGTTCAATCCGTTCGCGAGATATGGCAGTTTGGAGGTAAGAAACGCTTGAGAAACTCAAAATTTTCGCAGTTCTGATGCTCGAAACGAATGACTAGAACGGCCTAGGGGAGAAGTACGCATACCGTTGTAATCGGGCAAGTTTCTACTTTCAGATGCAACAGAAATTTTGCAGATTGATCAATCCGTTCGCGAGATATGGCAGTTTGGAGGTAAGAAACGCTTGGGAAACTCAAAATTTTCGCAGTTCTGATGCTCGAAACGAGTAACTAGAACGGCCTAGGGGAGAAGTGCGCATAGCGTTGTAATCGGTCGAGATTCTACTTTCAGGTGCAACAGAAATTTTGCGGATCGGTCAATTCGTTCGCGAGATATGGCAGTTTGGATGTAAGAAACGCTAGAGAAACTCGAAATTTTCGCAGTTCTGATGCTCGAAACGAATAACTGGAACGGCCTTGGGGAAAACTACACATAACCGTTGTAATCGGGCGAGTTTCTACTTTCAGATGCAACAGAAATTTTGCGGATTTGTCGATCCGTTCGCGAGATATGGCAGTTTGGAAATAAGAAACGCTTGAGAAACTCAAAATTTTCGCAGTTCTGATGCTAGAAACGAGTAACTAGAACGGCGTAGGGGAAAAATGCGCATAGGGTTGTAATCGGTCGAGATTCTACTTTCAGATGCAACAGAAATTTTGCGGATCGGTCAATCCGTTCGCGAGATATGGCAGTTTGAAGGTAAGAAACGCTTGAGAAACTCAAAATTTGCGCAGTTCTGATGCTTGAACCGAATAACTAGAACGGCCTAGGGGAAAAGTGGGCATACCGTTGTAATCGGGCGAATGTCTACTTTCAGATGCAACAGAAATTTTGCGGATCGGTCAATCCGTTCGCGAGATATGGCAGTTTGGATGCAAGAAACGCTTGAGAAACTCGAAATTTTCGCAGTTCTGATGCTCGAAACGAATAACTGGAACGGCCTAGGGTAAAACTACACATACCGTTGTAATCGGGCGAGTCTCTACTTTCGGATGCAACAGAAATTTTGCGGATTGGTCAATACGTTCGCGAGATATATCAGTTTGGATGTAAGAAACGCTTGAGAAACTCAAAATTTTCGCAGTTCTGATGCTCGAAACGAATAGCTGGAACGGCCTAGGGGAACACTACACATTACCGTTGTAATCGGGCGAGTTTCTACTTTCAGATGCAAAAGAAATTTTGCGGATTGGTCGATCCGTTCGCGAGATGAGGCAGTTTGGAAGTAAGAAACGCTTGAGAAACTCAAAATTTTCGCAGTTCTGGTGCTCGAAACGAATAACTAGAACGGCCTAGGGGAAAACTACACCTACCGTTGTAATCGGGCGAGTTTCTACTTTCAGATGCAACAGAAATTTTGCGGATTGGTCAATCCGTTCGCGAGATATGGCATTTTGGAGGTAAGAAACGCTGAGAAACTCAAAATTTTCGCAGTTCTGATGCTCGAAACGAATAACTAGAACCGCCTAGGGAAAAGTGCGCATACCGTTGTAATCGGGCGAGTTTCTACTTTCAGATGCAACAGAAATTTTTCGGATTGATCAATCCGTTCGCGGGATATGGCAGTTTGGAGATAAGAAACACTTGAGAAACTCAAAATTTTCGCAGTTCTGATGCTCGAAACGAATGACTAGAACGGCCTAGGGGAGAAGTACGTATACCGTTGTAATCGGGCGAGTGTCTACTTTCAGATGCAACAGAAATTTTGCGGATCGGTCAATCCGTTCGCGAGATATGGCAGTTTGGATGTAAGAAACGCTAGAGAAACTCGAAATTCTCGCAGTTCTGATGCTCGAAACGAATAACTGGAACGGCCTTGGGGAAAGCTACACATACCGTTGTAATCGGGCGAGTTTCTACTTTCAGATGCAACAGAAATTTTGCGGATTTGTCGATCCGTTCGCGAGATATGGCAGTTTGGAAATAAGAAACGCTTGAGAAACTCAAAATTTTCGCAGTTCTGATGCTAGAAACGAGTAACTAGAACGGCGTAGGGGAAGAGTGCGCATAGCGTTGTAATCGGTCGAGATTCTACTTTCAGATGCAACAGAAATTTTGCGGATCGGTCAATCCGTTCGCGAGATATGGCAGTTTGGAGGTAAGAAACGCTTGAGAAACTCAAAATTTTCGCAGTTCTGATGGTCGAAACGAATAGCTGGAACGGCCTAGGGGAAAACTACACATACCGTTGTAATCGGGCGAGTTTCTACTTTCAGATGCAACAGAAATTTTGCGGATTGGTCGATACGTTCGCGAGATGCGGCAGTTTGGAAGTAAGAAACGCTTGAGAAACTCATAATTTTCGCAGTTCTGGTGCTCGAAACGAATAACTAGAACGGCCGAGGGGAAAACTACACCTACCGTTGTAATCGGGCGAGTTTCTACTTTCAGATGCAACAGAAATTTTGCGGATTGGTCAATCCGTTCGCGAGATATGGCAGTTTGAAGGTAAGAAACGCTTGAGAAACTCAAAATTTGCGCAGTTCTGATGCTTGAACCGAATAACTAGAACGGCCTAGGGGAAAAGTGGGCATACCGTTGTAATCGGGCGAATGTCTACTTTCAGATGCAACAGAAATTTTGCGGATCGGTCAATCCGTTCGCGAGATATGGCAGTTTGGATGCAAGAAACGCTTGAGAAACTCAAAATTTTCGCAGTTCTGATGCTCGAAACGAATAGCTGGAACGGCCTAGGGGAACACTACACATACCGTTGTAATCGGGCGAGTTTCTACTTTCAGATGCAAAAGAAATTTTGCGGATTGGTCGATCCGTTCGCGAGATGAGGCAGTTTGGAAGTAAGAAACGCTTGAGAAACTCAAAATTTTCGCAGTTCTGATGCGAGAAACGAATAACTAGTACGGCCTAGGGGAAAACTACACCTACCGTTGTAATCGGGCGAGTTTCTGCTTTCAGATGCAACAGAAATTTTGCGGATTGGTCAATCCGTTCGCGAGATATGGCAGTTTGGAGGTAAGAAACGCTTGGGAAACTCAAAATTTTCGCAGTTCTGATGCTCGAAACGAATAACTAGGACGGCCTAGGGGAAAAGTGCGCATACCGTTGTAATCGGGCGAGTTTCTACTTTTAGATGCAACAGAAATTTTTCGGATTAATCAATCCGTTCGCGAGATATGGCAGTTTGGAGATAAGAAACACTTGAGAAACTCAAAATTTTCGCAGTTCTGATGCTCGAAACGAATGACTAGAATGGCCTAGGGGAGAAGTACGTATACCGTTGTAAGCGGGCGAGTGTCTACTTTCAGATGCAACAGAAATTTTGCGGATCGGTCAATCCGTTCGCGAGATATGGCAGTTTGGATGTAAGAAACGCTAGAGAAACTCGAAATTTTCGCAGTTCTGATGCTCGAAACGAATAACTGGAACGGCCTTGGGGAAAACTACACATACCGTTGTAATCGGGCGAGTTTCTACTTTCAGATGCAACAGAAATTTTGCGGATCGGTCAATCCGTTCGCGAGATATGGCAGTTTGGATGTAAGAAACGCTAGAGAAACTCGAAATTTTCGCAGTTCTGATGCTCGAAACGAATAACTGGAACGGCCTTGGGGAAAACTACACATACCGTTGTAATCGGGCGAGTTTCTACTTTCAGATGCAACAGAAATTTTGCGGATTTGTCGATCCGTTCGAGAGATATGGCAGTTTGGAAATAAGAAACGCTTGAGAAACTCAAAATTTTCGCAGTTCTGATGCTCGAAACGAATAACTGGAACGGCCTTGGGGAAAACTACACATACCGTTGTAATCGGGCGAGTTTCTACTTTCAGATGCAACAGAAATTTTGCGGATCGGTCAATCCGTTCGCGAGATATTGCAGTTTGGAGATAAGAAACACTTGAGAAACTCAAAATTTTCGCAGTTCTGATGCTCGAAACGAATGACTAGAACGGCCTAGGGGAGAAGTACGTATACCGTTGTAATCGGGCGAGTGTCTACTTTCAGATGCAACAGAAATTTTGCGGATCGGTCAATCCGTTCGCGAGATATGGCAGTTTGGATGTAAGAAACGCTAGAGAAACTCGAAATTTTCGCAGTTCTGATGCTCGAAACGAATAACTGGAACGGCCTTGGGGAAAACTACACATACCGTTGTAATCGGGCGAGTTTCTACTTTCAGATGCAACAGAAATTTTGCGGATTGATCAATCCGTTCGTGAGATATGGCAGTTTGGAAATAAGAAACGCTTGAGAAACTCAAAATTTTCGCAGTTCTGATGCGAGAAACGAGTAACTAGAACGGCGTAGGGGAAAAGTGCGCATACCGTTGTAATCGGGCGAGTTTCTACTTTCAGATGCAACAGAAATTTTGCGGATCGGTCAATCCGTTCGCGAGATATGGCAGATTGGATGCAAGAAACGCTTGAGAAACTCAAAATTTTCGCAGTTCTGATGCTCGAAACGAATAACTAGAACCGCCTAGGGGAAAAGTGCGCATACCGTTGTAATTGGGCGAGTTTCTACTTTCAGATGCAAGAGAAATTTTT
This sequence comes from Ptiloglossa arizonensis, assembly GCF_051014685.1. NCBI lineage: Eukaryota > Metazoa > Arthropoda > Insecta > Hymenoptera > Colletidae > Ptiloglossa > Ptiloglossa arizonensis. The sequence goes on from NW_027478414.1 coordinate 1,349,700, forward strand.
CGGATTGATCAATCCGTTCGCGAGATATGGCAGTTTGGAGATAAGAAACACTTGAGAAACACAAAATTTTCGCAGTTCTGATGCTCGAAACGAATGACTAGAACGGCCTAGATGAGAAGTACGTATACCGTTGTAATCGGGCGAGTGTCTACTTTCAGATGCAACAGAAATTTTGCGGATCGGTCAATCCGTTCGCGAGATATGGCAGTTTGGATGTAAGAAACGCTAGAGAAACTCGAAATTTTCGCAGTTCTGATGCTCGAAACGAATAACTGGAACGGCCTTGGGGAAAACTACACATACCGTTGTAATCGGGCGAGTTTCTACTTTCAGATGCAACAGAAATTTTGCGGATCGGTCAATCCGTTCGCGAGATATGGCAGTTTGGAGGTAAGAAACGCTTGAGAAACTCAAAATTTTCGCTGTTCTAATGCTCGAAACGAATAACTAGAACGGCCTAGGGGAAAAGTGCGCACACCGTTGTAATCGGGCGAGTTTCTACTTTCAGATGCAACAGAAATTTTGCGGATCGGTCACTCCGTTCGCGAGATATGGCAGTTTGGATGCAAGAAACGCTTGAGAAACTCAAAATTTTCGCAGTTCTGATGCTCGAAACGAATAACTAGAACGGCCTAGGGGAGAAGTACGTATACCGTTGTAATCGGGCGAGTGTCTACTTTCAGATGCAACAGAAATTTTGCGGATCGGTCAATCCGTTCGCGAGAAATGGCAGTTTGGATGTAAGAAACGCTAGAGAAACTCGAAATTTTCGCAGTTCTGATGCTCGAAACGAATAACTGGAACGGCCTTGGGGAAAACTACACATACCGTTGTAATCGGGCGAGTTTCTACTTTCAGAGGCAACAGAAATTTTGCGGATTTGTCGATCCGTTCGCGAGATATGGCAGTTTGGAAATAAGAAACGCTTGAGAAACTCAAAATTTTCGCAGTTCTGATGCTAGAAACGAGTAACTAGAACGGCCTAGAGGAGAAGTGCGCATAGCGTTGTAATCGGTCGAGATTCTACTTTCAGATGCAACAGAAATTTTGCGGATCGGTCAATCCGTTCGCGAGATATGGCAGTTTAGATGTAAGAAACGCTAGAGAAACTCGAAATTTTCGCAGTTCTGATGCTCGAAACGAATAACTGGAACGGCCTTGGGGAAAACTACACATACCGTTGTAATCGGGCGAGTTTCTACTTTCAGATGCAACAGAAATTTTGCGGATTTGTCGATCCGTTCGCGAGATATGGCAGTTTGGAAATAAGAAACGCTTGAGAAACTCAAAATTTTCGCAGTTCTGATGCTAGAAACGAGTAACTAGAACGGCGTAGGGGAAAAGTGCGCATAGCGTTGTAATCGGTCGAGATTCTACTTTCAGATGCAACAGAAATTTTGCGGATCGGTCAATCCGTTCGCGAGATATGGCAGTTTGAAGGTAAGAAACGCTTGAGAAACTCAAAATTTGCGCAGTTCTGATGCTTGAACCGAATAACTAGAACGGCCTAGGGGAAAAGTGGGCATACCGTTGTAATCGGGCGAATGTCTACTTTCAGATGCAACAGAAATTTTGCGGATCGGTCAATCCGTTCGCGAGATATGGCAGTTTGGATGCAAGAAACGCTTGAGAAACTCGAAATTTTCGCAGTTCTGATGCTCGAAACGAATAACTGGAACGGCCTAGGGTAAAACTACACATACCGTTGTAATCGGGCGAGTCTCTACTTTCGGATGCAACAGAAATTTTGCGGATTGGTCAATACGTTCGCGAGATATATCAGTTTGGATGTAAGAAACGCTTGAGAAACTCAAAATTTTCGCAGTTCTGATGCTCGAAACGAATAGCTGGAACGGCCTAGGGGAACACTACACATTACCGTTGTAATCGGGCGAGTTTCTACTTTCAGATGCAAAAGAAATTTTGCGGATTGGTCGATCCGTTCGCGAGATGAGGCAGTTTGGAAGTAAGAAACGCTTGAGAAACTCAAAATTTTCGCAGTTCTGGTGCTCGAAACGAATAACTAGAACGGCCTAGGGGAAAACTACACCTACCGTTGTAATCGGGCGAGTTTCTACTTTCAGATGCAACAGAAATTTTGCGGATTGGTCAATCCGTTCGCGAGATATGGCATTTTGGAGGTAAGAAACGCTTGAGAAACTCAAAATTTTCGCAGTTCTGATGCTCGAAACGAATAACTAGAACCGCCTAGGGGAAAAGTGCGCATACCGTTGTAATCGGGCGAGTTTCTACTTTCAGATGCAACAGAAATTTTTCGGATTGATCAATCCGTTCGCGGGATATGGCAGTTTGGAGATAAGAAACACTTGAGAAACTCAAAATTTTCGCAGTTCTGATGCTCGAAACGAATGACTAGAACGGCCTAGGGGAAAACTACACCTACCGTTGTAATCGGGCGAGTTTCTACTTTCAGATGCAACAGAAATTTTGCGGATTGGTCAATCCGTTCGCGAGATATGGCAGTTTGGAGGTAAGAAACGCTTGAGAAACTCATAATTTTCGCAGTTCTGATGCTCGAAACGAATAACTGGAACGGCCTTGGGGAAAGCTACACATACCGTTGTAATCGGGCGAGTTTCTACTTTCAGATGCAACAGAAATTTTGCGGATTTGTCGATCCGTTCGCGAGATATGGCAGTTTGGAAATAAGAAACGCTTGAGAAACTCAAAATTTTCGCAGTTCTGATGCTAGAAACGAGTAACTAGAACGGCGTAGGGGAAAAGTGCGCATAGCGTTGTAATAGGTCGAGATTCTACTTTCAGATGCAACAGAAATTTTGCGGATCGGTCAATCCGTTCGCGAGATATGGCAGTTTGGAGGTAAGAAACGCTTGAGAAACTCAAAATTTTCGCAGTTCTGATGCTCGAAACGAATAGCTGGAACGGCCTAGGGGAACACTACACATTACCGTTGTAATCGGGCGAGTTTCTACTTTCAGATGCAAAAGAAATTTTGCGGATTGGTCGATCCGTTCGCGAGATGAGGCAGTTTGGAAGTAAGAAACGCTTGAGTAACTCAAAATTTTCGCAGTTCTGGTGCTCGAAACGAATAACTAGAACGGCCTAGGGGAAAACTACACCTACCGTTGTAATCGGGCGAGTTTCTACGTTCAGATGCAACAGAAATTTTGGGGATTGGTCAATCCGTTCGCGAGATATGGCATTTTGGAGGTAAGAAACGCTTGAGAAACTCAAAATTTTCGCAGTTCTGATGCTCGAAACGAATAACTAGAACCGCCTAGGGGAAAAGTGCGCATACCGTTGTAATCGGGCGAGTTTCTACTTTCAGATGCAACAGAAATTTTTCGGATTGATCAATCCGTTCGCGGGATATGGCAGTTTGGAGATAAGAAACACTTGAGAAACTCAAAATTTTCGCAGTTCTGATGCTCGAAACGAATGACTAGAACGGCCTAGGGGAGAAGTACGTATACCGTTGTAATCGGGCGAGTGTCTACTTTCAGATGCAACAGAAATTTTGCGGATCGGTCAATCCGTTCGCGAGATATGGCAGTTTGGATGTAAGAAACGCTAGAGAAACTCGAAATTCTCGCAGTTCTGATGCTCGAAACGAATAACTGGAACGGCCTTGGGGAAAGCTACACATACCGTTGTAATCGGGCGAGTTTCTACTTTCAGATGCAACAGAAATTTTGCGGATTTGTCGATCCGTTCGCGAGATATGGCAGTTTGGAAATAAGAAACGCTTGAGAAACTCAAAATTTTCGCAGTTCTGATGCTAGAAACGAGTAACTAGAACGGCGTAGGGGAAAAGTGCGCATAGCGTTGTAATCGGTCGAGATTCTACTTTCAGATGCAACAGAAATTTTGCGGATCGGTCAATCCGTTCGCGAGATATGGCAGTTTGGAGGTAAGAAACGCTTGAGAAACTCAAAAAATTTTCGCAGTTCTAATGCTCGAAACGAATAACTAGAACGGCCTAGGGGAAAAGTGCGCATAACGTTGTAATCGGTCGAGTTTCTACTTTCAGATGCAACAGAAATTTTGCGGATCGGTCAATCCGTTCGCGAGATATGGCAGTTTGGATGCAAGAAACGCTTGAGAAACTCAAAATTTTCGCAGTTCTGATGCTCGAAACGAATAGCTGGAACGGCCTAGGGGAAAACTACACATACCGTTGTAATCGGGCGAGTTTCTACTTTCAGATGCAACAGAAATTTTGCGGATTGGTCGATACGTTCGCGAGATGCGGCAGTTTGGAAGTAAGAAACGCTTGAGAAACTCATAATTTCGCAGTTCTGGTGCTCGAAACGAATAACTAGAACGGCCTAGGGGAAAACTACACCTACCGTTGTAATCGGGCGAATGTCTACTTTCAGATGCAACAGAAATTTTGCGGATCGGTCAATCCGTTCGCGAGATATGGCAGTTTGGATGCAAGAAACGCTTGAGAAACTCGAAATTTTCGCAGTTCTGATGCTCGAAACGAATAACTGGAACGGCCTAGGGGAAAACTACACATACCGTTGTAATCGGCGAGTCTCTACTTTCAGATGCAACAGAAATTTTGCGGATTGGTCAATACGTTCGCGAGATATACCAGTTTGGATGTAAGAAACGCTTGAGAAACTCAAAATTTTCGCAGTTCTGATGCTCGAAACGAATAGCTGGAACGGCCTAGGGGAAAACTACACATACCGTTGTAATCGGGCGAGTTTCTACTTTCAGATGCAAAAGAAATTTTGCGGATTGGTCGATCCGTTCGCGAGATGAGGCAGTTTGGAAGTAAGAAACGCTTGAGAAACTCAAAATTTTCGCAGTTCTGATGCGAGAAACGAATAACTAGTACGGCCTATGGGAAAACTACACCTACCGTTGTAATCGGGCGAGTTTCTGCTTTCAGATGCAACAGAAATTTTGCGGATTGGTCAATCCGTTCGCGAGATATGGCAGTTTGGAGGTAAGAAACGCTTGAGAAACTCAAAATTTTCGCAGTTCTGATGCTCGAAACGAATAACTAGAACCGCCTAGGGGAAAAGTGCGCATACCGTTGTAATTGGGCGAGTTTCTACTTTCAGATGCAAGAGAAATTTTTCGGATTGATCAATCTGTTCGCGAGATATGGCAGTTTGGAGATAAGAAACACTTGAGAAACACAAAATTTTCGCAGTTCTGATGCTCGAAACGAATGACTAGAACGGCCTAGGGGAGAAGTACGTATACCGTTGTAATCGGGCGAGTGTCTACTTTCAGATGCAACAGAAATTTTGCGGATCGGTCAATCCGTTCGCGAGATATGGCAGTTTGGATGTAAGAAACGCTAGAGAAACTCGAAATTTCGCAGTTCTGATGCTCGAAACGAATAACTGGAACGGCCTTGGGGAAAACTACACATACCGTTGTAATCGGGCGAGTTTCTACTTTCAGATTCAACAGAAATTTTGCGGATCGGTCAATCCGTTCGCGAGATATGGCAGTTTGGAGGTAAGAAACGCTTGAGAAACTCAAAATTTTCGCTGTTCTAATGCTCGAAACGAATAACTAGAACGGCCTAGGGGAAAAGTGCGCACACCGTTGTAATCGGGCGAGTTTCTACTTTCAGATGCAACAGAAATTTTGCGGATCGGTCAATCCGTTCGCGAGATATGGCAGTTTGGATGCAAGAAACGCTTGAGAAACTCAAAATTTTCGCAGTTCTGATGCTCGAAACGAATAACTAGAACGGCCTAGGGGAAAAGTGGGCATACCGTTGTAATCGTGCGAATGTCTACTTTCAGATGCAACAGAAATTTTGCTGATCGGTCAATCCGTTCGCGAGATATGGCAGTTTGGATGCAAGAAACGCTTGAGAAACTCAAAATTTTCGCAGTTCTGATGCTCGAAACGAATGACTAGAACGGCCTAGGGGAGAAGTACGTATACCGTTGTAATCGGGCGAGTGTCTACTTTCAGATGCAACAGAAATTTTGCGGATCGGTCAATCCGTTCGCGAGAAATGGCAGTTTGGATGTAAGAAACGCTAGAGAAACTCGAAATTTTCGCAGTTCTGATGCTCGAAACGAATAACTGGAACGGCCTTGGGGAAAACTACACATACGTTGTAATCGGGCGAGTTTCTACTTTCAGAGGCAACAGAAATTTTGCGGATTTGTCGATCCGTTCGCGAGATATGGCAGTTTGGAAATAAGAAACGCTTGAGAAACTCAAAATTTTCGCAGTTCTGATGCTAGAAACGAGTAACTAGAACGGCCTACGGGAGAAGTGCGCATAGCGTTGTAATCGGTCGAGATTCTACTTTCAGATGCAACAGAAATTTTGCGGATCGGTCAATCCGTTCGCGAGATATGGCAGTTTGGATGTAAGAAACGCTAGAGAAACTCGAAATTTTCGCAGTTCTGATGCTCGAAACGAATAACTGGAACGGCCTTGGGGAAAACTACACATACCGTTGTAATCGGGCGAGTTTCTACTTTCAGATGCAACAGAAATTTGCGGATTTGTCGATCCGTTCGCGAGATATGGCAGTTTGGAAATAAGAAACGCTTGAGAAACTCAAATTTTCGCAGTTCTGATGCTAGAAACGAGTAACTAGAACGGCGTAGGGGAAAAGTGCGCATAGCGTTGTAATCGGTCGAGATTCTACTTTCAGATGCAACAGAAATTTTGCGGATCGGTCAATCCGTTCGCGAGATATGGCAGTTTGAAGGTAAGAAACGCTTGAGAAACTCAAAATTTGCGCAGTTCTGATGCTTGAACCGAATAACTAGAACGGCCTAGGGAAAACTACACATACCGTTGTAATCGGCGAGTCTCTACTTTCGGATGCAACAGAAATTTTGCGGATTGGTCAATACGTTCGCGAGATATATCAGTTTGGATGTAAGAAACGCTTGAGAAACTCAAAATTTTCGCAGTTCTGATGCTCGAAACGAATAGCTGGAACGGCCTAGGGGAACACTACACATTACCGTTGTAATCGGGCGAGTTTCTACTTTCAGATGCAAAAGAAATTTTGCGGATTGGTCGATCCGTTCGCGAGATGAGGCAGTTTGGAAGTAAGAAACGCTTGAGAAACTCAAAATTTTCGCAGTTCTGGTGCTCGAAACGAATAACTAGAACGGCCTAGGGGAAAACTACACCTACCGTTGTAATCGGGCGAGTTTCTACTTTCAGATGCAACAGAAATTTTGCGGATTGGTCAATCCGTTCGCGAGATATGGCATTTTGGAGGTAAGAAACGCTTGAGAAACTCAAAATTTTCGCAGTTCTGATGCTCGAAACGAATAACTAGAAGCGCCTAGGGGAAAAGTGCGCATACCGTTGTAATCGGGCGAGTTTCTACTTTCAGATGCAACAGAAATTTTTCGGATTGATCAATCCGTTCGCGGGATATGGCAGTTTGGAGATAAGAAACACTTGAGAAACTCAAAATTTTCGCAGTTCTGATGCTCGAAACGAATGACTAGAACGGCCTAGGGGAGAAGTACGTATACCGTTGTAATCGGGCGAGTGTCTACTTTCAGATGCAACAGAAATTTTGCGGATCGGTCAATCCGTTCGCGAGATATGGCAGTTTGGATGTAAGAAACGCTAGAGAAACTCGAAATTCTCGCAGTTCTGATGCTCGAAACGAATAACTGGAACGGCCTTGGGAAAGCTACACTTACCGTTGTAATCGGGCGAGTTTCTACTTTCAGATGCAACAGAAATTTTGCGGATTTGTCTATCCGTTCGCGAGATATGGCAGTTTGGAAATAACAAACGCTTGAGAAACTCAAAATTTTCGCAGTTCTGATGCTAGAAACGAGTAACTAGAACGGCGTAGGGGAAAAGTGCGCATAGCGTTGTAATCGGTCGAGATTCTACTTTCAGATGCAACAGAAATTTTGCGGATCGGTCAATCCGTTCGCGAGATATGGCAGTTTGGAGGTAAGAAACGCTTGAGAAACTCAAAATTTTCGCAGTTCTGATGCTCGAAACGAATAGCTGGAACGGCCTAGGGGAAAACTACACATACCGTTGTAATCGGGCGAGTTTCTACTTTCAGATGCAACAGAAATTTTGCGGATTGGTCGATACGTTCGCGAGATGCGGCAGTTTGGAAGTAAGAAACGCTTGAGAAACTCATAATTTTCGCAGTTCTGGTGCTCGAAACGAATAACTAGAACGGCCGAGGGGAAAACTACACCTACCGTTGTAATCGGGCGAGTTTCTACTTTCAGATGCAACAGAAATTTTGCGGATTGGTCAATCCGTTCGCGAGATATGGCAGTTTGAAGGTAAGAAACGCTTGAGAAACTCAAAATTTGCGCAGTTCTGATGCTTGAACCGAATAACTAGAACGGCCTAGGGGAAAAGTGGGCATACCGTTGTAATCGGGCGAATGTCTACTTTCAGATGCAACAGAAATTTTGCGGATCGGTCAATCCGTTCGCGAGATATGGCAGTTTGGATGCAAGAAACGCTTGAGAAACTCGAAATTTTCGCAGTTCTGATGCTCGAAACGAATAACTGGAACGGCCTAGGGGAAAACTACACATACCGTTGTAATCGGGCGAGTCTCTACTTTCAGATGCGACAGAAATTTTGCGGATTGGTCAATACGTTCGCGAGATATATCAGTTTGGATGTAAGAAACGCTTGAGAAACTCAAAATTTTCGCAGTTCTGATGCTCGAAACGAATAGCTGGAACGGCCTAGGGGAACACTACACATACCGTTGTAATCGGGCGAGTTTCTACTTTCAGATGCAAAAGAAATTTTGCGGATTGGTCGATCCGTTCGCGAGATGAGGCAGTTTGGAAGTAAGAAACGCTTGAGAAACTCAAAATTTTCGCAGTTCTGATGCTCGAAACGAATAACTAGGACCGCCTAGGGGAAAAGTGCGCATACCGTTGTAATCGGGCGAGTTTCTACTTTTAGATGCAACAGAAATTTTTCGGATTAATCAATCCGTTCGCGAGATATGGCAGTTTGGAGATAAGAAACACTTGAGAAACTCAAAATTTTCGCAGTTCTGATGCTCGAAACGAATGACTAGAATGGCCTAGGGGAGAAGTACGTATACCGTTGTAATCGGGCGAGTGTCTACTTTCAGATGCAACAGAAATTTTGCGGATCGGTCAATCCGTTCGCGAGATATGGCAGTTTGGATGTAAGAAACGCTAGAGAAACTCGAAATTTTCGCAGTTCTGATGCTCGAAACGAATAACTGGAACGGCCTTGGGGAAAACTGCACATACCGTTGTAATCGGGCGAGTTTCTACTTTCAGATGCAACAGAAATTTTGCGGATTGGTCAATCCGTTCCCGAGATGTGGCAGTTTGGAGGTAAGAAACGCTTGAGAAACACAAAATTTGCGCAGTTCTGATGCTTGAAACGAATAACTAGAACGGCCTAGGGGAAAACTACACCTACCGTTGTAATCGGGCGAGTTTCTACTTTCAGCTGCAACAGAAATTTTGCGGATCGGTCAATCCGTTCACGAGATATGGCAGTTTGAAGGTAAGAAAAGCTTGAGAAACTCAAAATTTGCGCAGTTCTGATGCTTGAAACGAATAACTAGAACGGCCTAGGGGAAAAGTGGGCATACCGTTGTAATCGGGTGAATGTCTACTTTCAGATGCAACAGAAATTTTGCGGATCGGTAAATCCGTTCGCGAGATATGGCAGTTTGGATGCAAGAAACGCTTGAGAAACTCGAAATTTTCGCAGTTCTGATGCTCGAAACGAATAACTGGAACGGCCTAGGGGAAAACTACACATACCGTTGTAATCGGGCGAGTCTCTACTTTCAGATGCGACAGAAATTTTGCGGATTGGTCAATACGTTCGCGAGATATATCAGTTTGGATGTAAGAAACGCTTGAGAAACTCAAAATTTTCGCAGTTCTGATGCTCGAAACGAATAGCTGGAACGGCCTAGGGGAACACTACACATACCGTTGTAATCGGGCGAGTTTCTACTTTCAGATGCAAAAGAAATTTTGCGGATTGGTCGATCCGTTCGCGAGATGAGGCAGTTTGGAAGTAAGAAACGCTTGAGAAACTCAAAATTTTCGCAGTTCTGATGCTCGAAACGAATAACTAGGACCGCCTAGGGGAAAAGTGCGCATACCGTTGTAATCGGGCGAGTTTCTACTTTTAGATGCAACAGAAATTTTTCGGATTAATCAATCCGTTCGCGAGATATGGCAGTTTGGAGATAAGAAACACTTGAGAAACTCAAAATTTTCGCAGTTCTGATGCTCGAAACGAATGACTAGAATGGCCTAGGGGAGAAGTACGTATACCGTTGTAATCGGGCGAGTGTCTACTTTCAGATGCAACAGAAATTTTGCGGATCGGTCAATCCGTTCGCGAGATATGGCAGTTTGGATGTAAGAAACGCTAGAGAAACTCGAAATTTTCGCAGTTCTGATGCTCGAAACGAATAACTGGAACGGCCTTGGGGAAAACTGCACATACCGTTGTAATCGGGCGAGTTTCTACTTTCAGATGCAACAGAAATTTTGCGGATTGGTCAATCCGTTCCCGAGATGTGGCAGTTTGGAGGTAAGAAACGCTTGAGAAACACAAAATTTGCGCAGTTCTGATGCTTGAAACGAATAACTAGAACGGCCTAGGGGAAAACTACACCTACCGTTGTAATCGGGCGAGTTTCTACTTTCAGCTGCAACAGAAATTTTGCGGATCGGTCAATCCGTTCACGAGATATGGCAGTTTGAAGGTAAGAAAAGCTTGAGAAACTCAAAATTTGCGCAGTTCTGATGCTTGAAACGAATAACTAGAACGGCCTAGGGGAAAAGTGGGCATACCGTTGTAATCGGGTGAATGTCTACTTTCAGATGCAACAGAAATTTTGCGGATCGGTAAATCCGTTCGCGAGATATGGCAGTTTGGATGCAAGAAACGCTTGAGAAACTCGAAATTTTCGCAGTTCTGATGCTCGAAACGAATAACTGGAACGGCCTAGGGGAAAACTACACATACCGTTGTAATCGGGCGAGTCTCTACTTTCAGATGCAACAGAAATTTTGCGGATTGGTCAATCCGTTCGCGAGATATGGCAGTTTGGATGTAAGAAACGCTTGAGAAACTCAAAATTTTCGCAGTTCTGATGCTCGAAACGAATAGCTGGAACGGCCTAGGGGAAAACTACACATACCGTTGTAATCGGGCGAGTTTCTACTTTCAGATGCAACAGAAATTTTGCGGATTGGTCGATCCGTTCGCGAGATGCGGCAGTTTGGAAGTAAGAAACGCTTGAGAAACTCAAAATTTTCGCAGTTCTGATGCTCGAAACGAATAACTAGAACGGCCTAGGGGAAAACTACACCTACCGTTGTAATCGGGCGAGTTTCTACTTTCAGATGCGACAGAAATTTTGCGGATTGGTCAACCCGTTCGCGAGATATGGCAGTTTGGAGGTAAGAAACGCTTGAGAAACTCAAAATTTTCGCAGTTCTGATGCTCGAAACGAATAACTAGAACGGCCTAGGGGAAAACTACACCTACCGTTGTAGTCGGGCGAGTTTCTACTTTCAGATGCAACAGAAATATTGCGGAGTGGTCAATCCGTTCGCGAGATATGGCAGTTTGGAGGTAAGAAACGCTTGAGAAACTCAAAATTTTCGCACTTCTGATGCTCGAAACGAATAACTGGAACGGCCTTGGGGAAAACTACACATACCGTTGTAATCGGGCGAGTTTCTACTTTCAGATGCAACAGAACTTTTGCGGATTGGTCGATCCGTTCGCGAGATATGGCAGTTTGGAAATAAGAAACGCTTGAGAAACTCAAAATTTTCGCAGTTCTGATGCTAGAAACGAGTAACTAGAACGGCGTAGGGGAAAAGTGCGCATAGCGTTGTAATCGGTCGAGATTCTACTTTCAGATGCAACAGAAATTTTGCGGATCGGTCACTCCGTTCGCGAGGTATGGCAGTTTGAATGTAAGAAACGCTTGAGAAACTCGAAATTTGCGCAGTTCTGATGCTTGAAACGAATAACTAGAACGGCCTAGGGGAAAAGTGGGCATACCGTTGTAATCGGGCGAATGTCTACTTTCAGATGCTACAGAAATTTTGCGGATCGGTCAATCCGTTCGCGAGATATGGCAGTTTGGATGCAAGAAACGCTTGAGAAACTCAAAATTTTCGCAGTTCTGATGCTCGAAACGAATAGCTGGAACGGCCTAGGGGAAAACTACACATACCGTTGTAATCGGGCGAGTTTCTACTTTCAGATGCAACAGAAATTTTGCGGATTGGTCGATCCGTTCGCGAGATGAGGCAGTTTGGAAGTAAGAAACGCTTGAGAAACTCAAAATTTTCGCAGTTCTGATGCGAGAAACGAATAACTAGAACGGCCTAGGGGAAAAGTGCGCACACCGTTGTAATCGGGCGAGTTTCTACTTTCAGATGCAACAGAAATTTTGCGGATTGGTCGATCCGTTCGCGAGATGAGGCAGTTTGGAAGTAAGAAACGCTTGAGAAACTCAAAATTTTCGCAGTTCTGATGCGAGAAACGAATAACTAGAACGGCCTAGGGGAAAAGTGCGCACACCGTTGTAATCGGGCGAGTTTCTACTTTCAGATGCAACAGAAATTTTGCGGATCGGTCAATCCGTTCGCGAGATATGGCAGTTTGGATGCAAGAAACGCTTGAGAAACTCAAAATTTTCGCAGTTCTGATGCTCGAAACGAATAACTAGAACGGCCTAGGGGAAAAGTGGGCATACCGTTGTAATCGGGCGAATGTCTACTTTCAGATGCAACAGAAATTTTGCGGATCGGTCAATCCGTTCGCGAGATATGGCAGTTTGGATGTAAGAAACGCTAGAGAAACTCGAAATTTTCGCAGTTCTGATGCTCGAAACGAATAACTGGAACGGCCTTGGGGAAAACTACACATACCGTTGTAATCGGGCGAGTTTCTACTTTCAGATGCAACAGCAATTTTGCGGATTGGTCAATCCGTTCGCGAGATATGGCAGTTTGGATGTAAGAAACGCTTGAGAAACTCAAAATTTTCGCAGTTCTGATGCTCGAAACGAATAGCTGGAACGGCCTAGGGGAAAACTACACATACCGTTGTAATCGGGCGAGTTTCTACTTTCAGATGTAACAGAAATTTTGCGGATCGGTCAATCCGTTCGCGAGATATGGCAGTTTGGATGTAAGAAACGCTAGAGAAACTCAAAATTTTCGCAGTTCTGATGCTCGAAACGAATAACTGGAACGGCCTTGGGGAAAACTACACATACCGTTGTAATCGAGCGAGTTTCTACTTTCAGATGCAACAGCAATTTTGCGGATTGGTCAATCCGTTCGCGAGATGTGGCAGTTTGAAGGTAAGAAACGCTTGAGAAACTCAAAATTTGCGCAGTTCTGATGCTTGAAACGAATAACTAGAACGGCCTAGGGGAAAAGTGGGCATACCGTTGTAATCGGGCGAATGTCTACTTTCAGATGCAACAGAAATTTTGCGGATCGGTAAATCCGTTCGCGAGATATGGCAGTTTGGATGCAAGAAACGCTTGAGAAACTCGAAATTTTCGCAGTTCTGATGCTCGAAACGAATAACTGGAACGGCCTAGGGGAAAACTACACATACCGTTGTAATCGGGCGAGTCTCTACTTTCAGATGCAACAGAAATTTTGCGGATTGGTCAATCCGTTCGCGAGATATGGCAGTTTGGATGTAAGAAACGCTTGAGAAACTCAAAATTTTCGCAGTTCTGATGCTCGAAACGAATAGCTGGAACGGCCTAGGGGAAAACTACACATACCGTTGTAATCGGGCGAGTTTCTACTTTCAGATGCAACAGAACTTTTGCGGATTGGTCGATCCGTTCGCGAGATATGGCAGTTTGGAAATAAGAAACGCTTGAGAAACTCAAAATTTTCGCAGTTCTGATGCTAGAAACGAGTAACTAGAACGGCGTAGGGGAAAAGTGCGCATAGCGTTGTAATCGGTCGAGATTCTACTTTCAGATGCAACAGAAATTTTGCGGATCGGTCAATCCGTTCGCGAGGTATGGCAGTTTGAATGTAAGAAACGCTTGAGAAACTCGAAATTTGCGCAGTTCTGATGCTTGAAACGAATAACTAGAACGGCCTAGGGGAAAAGTGGGCATACCGTTGTAATCGGGCGAATGTCTACTTTCAGATGCTACAGAAATTTTGCGGATCGGTCAATCCGTTCGCGAGATATGGCAGTTTGGATGCAAGAAACGCTTGAGAAACTCAAAATTTTCGCAGTTCTGATGCTCGAAACGAATAGCTGGAACGGCCTAGGGGAAAACTACACATACCGTTGTAATCGGGCGAGTTTCTACTTTCAGATGCAACAGAAATTTTGCGGATTGGTCGATCCGTTCGCGAGATGAGGCAGTTTGGAAGTAAGAAACGCTTGAGAAACTCAAAATTTTCGCAGTTCTGATGCGAGAAACGAATAACTAGAACGGCCTAGGGGAAAAGTGCGCACACCGTTGTAATCGGGCGAGTTTCTACTTTCAGATGCAACAGAAATTTTGCGGATTGGTCGATCCGTTCGCGAGATGAGGCAGTTTGGAAGTAAGAAACGCTTGAGAAACTCAAAATTTTCGCAGTTCTGATGCGAGAAACGAATAACTAGAACGGCCTAGGGGAAAAGTGCGCACACCGTTGTAATCGGGCGAGTTTCTACTTTCAGATGCAACAGAAATTTTGCGGATCGGTCAATCCGTTCGCGAGATATGGCAGTTTGGATGCAAGAAACGCTTGAGAAACTCAAAATTTTCGCAGTTCTGATGCTCGAAACGAATAACTAGAACGGCCTAGGGGAAAAGTGGGCATACCGTTGTAATCGGGCGAATGTCTACTTTCAGATGCAACAGAAATTTTGCGGATCGGTCAATCCGTTCGCGAGATATGGCAGTTTGGATGTAAGAAACGCTAGAGAAACTCGAAATTTTCGCAGTTCTGATGCTCGAAACGAATAACTGGAACGGCCTTGGGGAAAACTACACATACCGTTGTAATCGGGCGAGTTTCTACTTTCAGATGCAACAGCAATTTTGCGGATTGGTCAATCCGTTCGCGAGATGTGGCAGTTTGGAGGTAAGAAACGCTTGAGAAACTCAAAATTTGCGCAGTTCTGATGCTTGAAACGAATAACTAGAACGGCGTAGGGGAAAACTACACATACCGTTGTAATCGGGCGAGTTTCTACTTTCAGATGTAACAGAAATTTTGCGGATCGGTCAATCCGTTCGCGAGATATGGCAGTTTGGATGTAAGAAACGCTAGAGAAACTCAAAATTTTCGCAGTTCTGATGCTCGAAACGAATAACTGGAACGGCCTTGGGGAAAACTACACATACCGTTGTAATCGAGCGAGTTTCTACTTTCAGATGCAACAGCAATTTTGCGGATTGGTCAATCCGTTCGCGAGATGTGGCAGTTTGAAGGTAAGAAACGCTTGAGAAACTCGAAATTTGCGCAGTTCTGATGCTTGAAACGAATAACTAGAACGGCCTAGGGGAAAAGTGGGCATACCGTTGTAATCGGGCGAATGTCTACTTTCAGATGCTACAGAAATTTTGCGGATCGGTCAATCCGTTCGCGAGATATGGCAGTTTGGATGCAAGAAACGCTTGAGAAACTCAAAATTTTCGCAGTTCTGATGCTCGAAACGAATAGCTGGAACGGCCTAGGGGAAAACTACACATACCGTTGTAATCGGGCGAGTTTCTACTTTCAGATGCAACAGAAATTTTGCGGATTGGTCGATCCGTTCGCGAGATGAGGCAGTTTGGAAGTAAGAAACGCTTGAGAAACTCAAAATTTTCGCAGTTCTGATGCGAGAAACGAATAACTAGAACGGCCTAGGGGAAAAGTGCGCATAGCGTTGTAATCGGTCGAGATTCTACTTTCAGATGCAACAGAAATTTTGCGGATCGGTCAATCCGTTCGCGAGGTATGGCAGTTTGAATGTAAGAAACGCTTGAGAAACTCGAAATTTGCGCAGTTCTGATGCTTGAAACGAATAACTAGAACGGCCTAGGGGAAAAGTGGGCATACCGTTGTAATCGGGCGAATGTCTACTTTCAGATGCTACAGAAATTTTGCGGATCGGTCAATCCGTTCGCGAGATATGGCAGTTTGGATGCAAGAAACGCTTGAGAAACTCAAAATTTTCGCAGTTCTGATGCTCGAAACGAATAGCTGGAACGGCCTAGGGGAAAACTACACATACCGTTGTAATCGGGCGAGTTTCTACTTTCAGATGCAACAGAAATTTTGCGGATTGGTCGATCCGTTCGCGAGATGAGGCAGTTTGGAAGTAAGAAACGCTTCAGAAACTCAAAATTTTCGCAGTTCTGATGCGAGAAACGAATAACTAGAACGGCCTAGGGGAAAAGTGCGCACACCGTTGTAATCGGGCGAGTTTCTACTTTCAGATGCAACAGAAATTTTGCGGATTGGTCGATCCGTTCGCGAGATGAGGCAGTTTGGAAGTAAGAAACGCTTGAGAAACTCAAAATTTTCGCAGTTCTGATGCGAGAAACGAATAACTAGAACGGCCTAGGGGAAAAGTGCGCACACCGTTGTAATCGGGCGAGTTTCTACTTTCAGATGCAACAGAAATTTTGCGGATCGGTCAATCCGTTCGCGAGATATGGCAGTTTGGATGCAAGAAACGCTTGAGAAACTCAAAATTTTCGCAGTTCTGATGCTCGAAACGAATAACTAGAACGGCCTAGGGGAAAAGTGGGCATACCGTTGTAATCGGGCGAATGTCTACTTTCAGATGCAACAGAAATTTTGCGGATCGGTCAATCCGTTCGCGAGATATGGCAGTTTGGATGTAAGAAACGCTAGAGAAACTCGAAATTTTCGCAGTTCTGATGCTCGAAACGAATAACTGGAACGGCCTTGGGGAAAACTACACATACCGTTGTAATCGGGCGAGTTTCTACTTTCAGATGCAACAGCAATTTTGCGGATTGGTCAATCCGTTCGCGAGATGTGGCAGTTTGGAGGTAAGAAACGCTTGAGAAACTCAAAATTTGCGCAGTTCTGATGCTTGAAACGAATAACTAGAACGGCGTAGGGGAAAACTACACATACCGTTGTAATCGGGCGAGTTTCTACTTTCAGATGTAACAGAAATTTTGCGGATCGGTCAATCCGTTCGCGAGATATGGCAGTTTGGATGTAAGAAACGCTAGAGAAACTCAAAATTTTCGCAGTTCTGATGCTCGAAACGAATAACTGGAACGGCCTTGGGGAAAACTACACATACCGTTGTAATCGAGCGAGTTTCTACTTTCAGATGCAACAGCAATTTTGCGGATTGGTCAATCCGTTCGCGAGATGTGGCAGTTTGAAGGTAAGAAACGCTTGAGAAACTCAAAATTTGCGCAGTTCTGATGCTTGAAACGAATAACTAGAACGGCCTAGGGGAAAAGTGGGCATACCGTTGTAATCGGGCGAATGTCTACTTTCAGATGCAACAGAAATTTTGCGGATCGGTCAATCCGTTCGCGAGGTATGGCAGTTTGGATGCAAGAAACGCTTGAGAAACTCGAAATTTTCGCAGTTCTGATGCTCGAAACGAATAACTGGAACGGCCTAGGGGTAAACTACACCTACCGTTGTAATCGGGCGAGTCTCTACTTTCAGATGCAACAGAAATTTTGCGGATTGGTCAATCCGTTCGCGAGATATGGCAGTTTGGATGTAAGAAACGCTTGAGAAACTCAAAATTTTCGCAGTTCTGATGCTCGAAACGAATAGCTGGAACGGCCTAGGGGAAAACTACACATACCGTTGTAATCGGGCGAGTTTCTACTTTCAGATGCAACAGAAATTTTGCGGATTGGTCGATCCGTTCGCGAGATGCGGCAGTTTGGAAGTAAGAAACGCTTGAGAAACTCAAAATTTTCGCAGTTCTGATGCTCGAAACGAATAACTAGAACGGCCTAGGGGAAAACTACACCTACCGTTGTAATCGGGCGAGTTTCTACTTTCAGATGCAACAGAAATTTTTCGGATTGATCAACCCGTTCGCGAGATATGGCAGTTTGGAGATAAGAAACACTTGAGGAACTCAAAATTTTCGCAGTTCTGATGCTCGAAACGAATGACTACAACGGCCTAGGGGAGAAGTACGTATACCGTTGTAATCGGGCGAGTGACTACTTTCAGATGCAACAGAAATTTTGAGGATCGGTCAATCCGTTCGCGAGATATGGCAGTTTGGATGTAAGAAACGCTAGAGAAACTCGAAATTTTCGCAGTTCTGATGCTCGAAACGAATAACTGGAACGGCCTTGGGGAAAACTACACATACCGTTGTAATCGGGCGAGTTTCTACTTTCAGATGCAACAGAAATTTTGCGGATTGGTCGATCCGTTCGCGAGATATGGCAGTTTGGAAATAAGAAACACTTGAGAAACACAAAATTTGCGCAGTTCTGATGCTAGAAACGAGTAACTAGAACGGCGTAGGGGAAAAGTGGGCATACCGTTGTAATCGGGCGAATGTCTACTTTCAGATGCAACAGAAATTTTGCGGATCGGTCAATCCGTTCGCGAGATATGGCAGTTTGGATGCAAGAAACGCTTGAGAAACTCGAAATTTTCGCAGTTCTGATGCTCGAAACGAATAACTGGAACGGCCTAGGGGAAAACTACACATACCGTTGTAATCGGGCGAGTCTCTACTTTCAGATGCAACAGAAATTTTGCGGATTGGTCAATCCGTTCGCGAGATATGGCAGTTTGGATGTAAGAAACGCTTGAGAAACTCAAAATTTTCGCAGTTCTGATGCTCGAAACGAATAGCTGGAACGGCCTAGGGGAAAACTACACATACCGTTGTAATCGGGCGAGTTTCTACTTTCAGATGCAACAGAAATTTTGCGGATTGGTCGATCCGTTCGCGAGATGCGGCAGTTTGGAAGTAAGAAACGCTTGAGAAACTCAAAATTTTCGCAGTTCTGACGCTCGAAACGAATAACTAGAACGGCCTAGGGGAAAACTACACCTACCGTTGTAATCGGGCGAGTTTCTACTTTCAGATGCAACAGAAATTTTGCGGATTGGTCAATCCGTTCGCGAGATATGGCAGTTTGGAGGTAAGAAACGCTTGAGAAACTCATAATTTTCGCAGTTCTGATGCTCGAAACGAATAACTGGAACGGCCTAGGGGAGAAGTACGTATACCGTTGTAATCGGGCGAATGACTAGTTTCAGATGCAACAGAAATTTTGAGGATCGGTCAATCCGTTCGCGAGATATGGCAGTTTGGATGTAAGAAACGCTAGAGAAACTCGAAATTTTCGCAGTTCTGATGCTCGAAACGAATAACTGGAACGGCCTTGGGGAAAACTACACATACCGTTGTAATCGGGCGAGTTTCTACTTTCAGATGCAACAGAAATTTTGCGGATTGGTCGATCCGTTCGCGAGATATGGCAGTTTGGAAATAAGAAACGCTTGAGAAACACAAAATTTTCGCAGTTCTGATGCTAGAAACGAGTAACTAGAACGGCGTAGGGGAAAAGTGGGCATACCGTTGTAATCGGGCGAATGTCTACTTTCAGATGCAACAGAAATTTTGCGGATCGGTCAATCCGTTCGCGAGATATGGCAGTTTGGATGCAAGAAACGCTTGAGAAACTCGAAATTTTCGCAGTTCTGATGCTCGAAACGAATAACTGGAACGGCCTAGGGGAAAACTACACATACCGTTGTAATCGGGCGAGTCTCTACTTTCAGATGCAACAGAAATTTTGCGGATTGGTCAATCCGTTCGCGAGATATGCAGTTTGGATGTAAGAAACGCTTGAGAAACTCAAAATTTTCGCAGTTCTGATGCTCGAAACGAATAGCTGGAACGGCCTAGGGGAAAACTACACATACCGTTGTAATCGGGCGAGTTTCTACTTTCAGATGCAACAGAAATTTTGCGGATTGGTCGATCCGTTCGCGAGATGCGGCAGTTTGGAAGTAAGAAACGATTGAGAAACTCAAAATTTTCGCAGTTCTGACGCTCGAAACGAATAACTAGAACGGCCTAGGGGAAAACTACACCTACCGTTGTAATCGGGCGAGTTTCTACTTTCAGATGCAACAGAAATTTTGCGGATTGGTCAATCCGTTCGCGAGATATGGCAGTTTGGAGGTAAGAAACGCTTGAGAAACTCATAATTTTCGCAGTTCTGATGCTCGAAACGAATAACTGGAACGGCCTTGGAGAAAAACTACACATACCGTTGTAATCGGGCGAGTTTCTACTTTCAGATGCAACAGCAATTTTGCGGATTGGTCAATCCGTTCGCGAGATGTGGCAGTTTGGAGGTAAGAAACGCTTGAGAAACTCAAAATTTGCGCAGTTCTGATGCTTGAAACGAATAACTAGAACGGCGTAGGGGAAAACTACACATACCGTTGTAATCGGGCAAGTTTCTACTTTCAGATGTAACAGAAATTTTGCGGATCGGTCGATCCGTTCGCGAGATATGGCAGTTTGAATGTAAGAAACGCTAGAGAAACTCAAAATTTTCGCAGTTCTGATGCTCGAAACGAATAACTGGAACGGCCTTGGGGAAAACTACACATACCGTTGTAATCGAGCGAGTTTCTACTTTCAGATGCAACAGCAATTTTGCGGATTGGTCAATCCGTTCGCGAGATGTGGCAGTTTGAAGGTAAGAAACGCTTGAGAAACTCAAAATTTGCGCAGTTCTGATGCTTGAAACGAATAACTAGAACGGCCTAGGGGAAAAGTGGGCATACCGTTGTAATCGGGCGAATGTCTACTTTCAGATGCAACAGAAATTTTGCGGATCGGTCAATCCGTTCGCGAGGTATGGCAGTTTGGATGCAAGAAACGCTTGAGAAACTCGAAATTTTCGCAGTTCTGATGCTCGAAACGAATAACTGGAACGGCCTAGGGGTAAACTACACCTACCGTTGTAATCGGGCGAGTCTCTACTTTCAGATGCAACAGAAATTTTGCGGATTGGTCAATCCGTTCGCGAGATATGGCAGTTTGGATGTAAGAAACGCTTGAGAAACTCAAAATTTTCGCAGTTCTGATGCTCGAAACGAATAGCTGGAACGGCCTAGGGGAAAACTACACCTACCGTTGTAATCGGGCGAGTTTCTACTTTCAGATGCAACAGAAATTTTGCGGATTGGTCAATCCGTTCGCGAGATATGGCAGTTTGGAGGTAAGAAACGCTTGAGGAACTCAAAATTTTCGCAGTTCTGATGCTCGAAACGAATGACTACAACGGCCTAGGGGAGAAGTACGTATACCGTTGTAATCGGGCGAGTGACTACTTTCAGATGCAACAGAAATTTTGAGGATCGGTCAATCCGTTCGCGAGATATGGCAGTTTGGATGTAAGAAACGCTAGAGAAACTCGAAATTTTCGCAGTTCTGATGCTCGAAACGAATAACTGGAACGGCCTTGGGGAAAACTACACATACCGTTGTAATCGGGCGAGTTTCTACTTTCAGATGCAACAGAAATTTTGCGGATTGGTCGATCCGTTCGCGAGATATGGCAGTTTGGAAATAAGAAACGCTTGAGAAACACAAAATTTTCGCAGTTCTGATGCTAGAAACGAGTAACTAGAACGGCGTAGGGGAAAAGTGGGCATACCGTTGTAATCGGGCGAATGTCTACTTTCAGATGCAACAGAAATTTTGCGGATCGGTCAATCCGTTCGCGAGATATGGCAGTTTGGATGCAAGAAACGCTTGAGAAACTCGAAATTTTCGCAGTTCTGATGCTCGAAACGAATAACTGGAACGGCCTAGGGGAAAACTACACATACCGTTGTAATCGGGCGAGTCTCTACTTTCAGATGCAACAGAAATTTTGCGCATTGGTCAATCCGTTCGCGAGATATGGCAGTTTGGATGTAAGAAACGCTTGAGAAACTCAAAATTTTCGCAGTTCTGATGCTCGAAACGAATAGCTGGAACGGCCTAGGGGAAAACTACACATACCGTTGTAATCGGGCGAGTTTCTACTTTCAGATGCAACAGAAATTTTGCGGATTGGTCGATCCGTTCGCGAGATGCGGCAGTTTGGAAGTAAGAAACGCTTGAGAAACTCAAAATTTTCGCAGTTCTGACGCTCGAAACGAATAACTAGAACGGCCTAGGGGAAAACTACACCTACCGTTGTAATCGGGCGAGTTTCTACTTTCAGATGCAACAGAAATTTTGCGGATTGGTCAATCCGTTCGCGAGATATGGCAGTTTGGAGGTAAGAAACGCTTGAGAAACTCATAATTTTCGCAGTTCTGATGCTCGAAACGAATAACTAGAACCGCCTAGGGGAAAAGTGCGCATACCGTTGTAATCGGGCGGGTTTCTACTTTCAGATGCAACAGAAATTTTTCGGATTGATCAATCCGTTCGCGAGATATGGCAGTTTGGAGATAAGAAACACTTGAGGAACTCAAAATTTTCGCAGTTCTGATGCTCGAAACGAATGACTAGAACGGCCTAGGGGAGAAGTACGTATACCGTTGTAATCGGGCGAGTGTCTACTTTCAGATGCAACAGAAATTTTGAGGATCGGTCAATCCGTTCGCGAGATATGGCAGTTTGGATGTAAGAAACGCTAGAGAAACTCGAAATTTTCGCAGTTCTGATGCTCGAAACGAATAACTGGAACGGCCTTGGGGAAAACTACACATACCGTTGTAATCGGGCGAGTCTCTACTTTCAGATGCAACAGAAATTTTGCGGATTGGTCAATCCGTTCGCGAGATATGGCAGTTTGGATGTAAGAAACGCTTGAGAAACTCAAAATTTTCGCAGTTCTGATGCTCGAAACGAATAGCTGGAACGGCCTAGGGGAAAACTACACATACCGTTGTAATCGGGCGAGTTTCTACTTTCAGATGCAACAGAAATTTTGCGGATTGGTCGATCCGTTCGCGAGATGCGGCAGTTTGGAAGTAAGAAACGCTTGAGAAACTCAAAATTTTCGCAGTTCTGATGCTCGAAACGAATAACTAGAACGGCCTAGGGGAAAACTACACATACCGTTGTAATCGGGCGAGTTTCTACTTTCAGATGCAACAGAAATTTTGCGGATTGGTCAATCCGTTCGCGAGATATGGCAGTTTGGTGGTAAGAAACGCTTGAGAAACTCATAATTTTCGCAGTTCTGATGCTCGAAACGAATAACTAGAACCGCCTAGGGGAAAAGTGCGCATACCGTTGTAATCGGGCGAGTTTCTACTTTCAGATGCAACAGAAATTTTTCGGATTGATCAATCCGTTCGCGAGATATGGCAGTTTGGATGTAAGAAACGCTTGAGAAACTCAAAATTTTCGCAGTTCTGATGCTCGAAACGAATAGCTGGAACGGCCTAGGGGAAAACTACACATACCGTTGTAATCGGGCGAGTTTCTACTTTCAGATGCAACAGAAATTTTGCGGATTGGTCGATCCGTTCGCGAGATGCGGCAGTTTGGAAGTAAGAAACGCTTGAGAAACTCAAAATTTTCGCAGTTCTGATGCTCGAAACGAATAACTAGAACGGCCTAGGGGAAAACTACACCTACCGTTGTAATCGGGCGAGTTTCTACTTTCAGATGCATCAGAAATTTTTCGGATTGATCAACCCGTTCGCGAGATATGGCAGTTTGGAGATAAGAAACACTTGAGGAACTCAAAATTTTCGCAGTTCTGATGCTCGAAACGAATGACTACAACGGCCTAGGGGAGAAGTACGTATACCGTTGTAATCGGGCGAGTGACTACTTTCAGATGCAACAGAAATTTTGAGGATCGGTCAATCCGTTCGCGAGATATGGCAGTTTGGATGTAAGAAACGCTAGAGAAACTCGAAATTTTCGCAGTTCTGATGCTCGAAACGAATAACTGGAACGGCCTTGGGGAAAACTACACATACCGTTGTAATCGGGCGAGTTTCTACTTTCAGATGCAACAGAAATTTTGCGGATTGGTCGATCCGTTCGCGAGATATGGCAGTTTGGAAATAAGAAACGCTTGAGAAACACAAAATTTTCGCAGTTCTGATGCTAGAAACGAGTAACTAGAACGGCGTAGGGGAAAAGTGGGCATACCGTTGTAATCGGGCGAATGTCTACTTTCAGATGCAACAGAAATTTTGCGGATCGGTCAATCCGTTCGCGAGATATGGCAGTTTGGATGCAAGAAATGCTTGAGAAACTCGAAATTTTCGCAGTTCTGATGCTCGAAACGAATAACTGGAACGGCCTAGGGGAAAACTACACATACCGTTGTAATCGGGCGAGTCTCTACTTTCAGATGCAACAGAAATTTTGCGGATTGGTCAATCCGTTCGCGAGATATGGCAGTTTGGATGTAAGAAACGCTTGAGAAACTCAAAATTTTCGCAGTTCTGATGCTCGAAACGAATAGCTGGAACGGCCTAGGGGAAAACTACACATACCGTTGTAATCGGGCGAGTTTCTACTTTCAGATGCAACAGAAATTTTGCGGATTGGTCGATCCGTTCGCGAGATGCGGCAGTTTGGAAGTAAGAAACGCTTGAGAAACTCAAAATTTTCGCAGTTCTGACGCTCGAAACGAATAACTAGAACGGCCTAGGGGAAAACTACACCTACCGTTGTAATCGGGCGAGTTTCTACTTTCAGATGCAACAGAAATTTTGCGGATTGGTCAATCCGTTCGCGAGATATGGCAGTTTGGAGGTAAGAAACGCTTGAGAAACTCATAATTTTCGCAGTTCTGATGCTCGAAACGAATAACTGGAACGGCCTTGGAGAAAACTACACATACCGTTGTAATCGGGCGAGTTTCTACTTTCAGATGCAACAGCAATTTTGCGGATTGGTCAATCCGTTCGCGAGATGTGGCAGTTTGGAGGTAAGAAACGCTTGAGAAACTCAAAATTTGCGCAGTTCTGATGCTTGAAACGAATAACTAGAACGGCGTAGGGGAAAACTACACATACCGTTGTAATCGGGCAAGTTTCTACTTTCAGATGTAACAGAAATTTTGCGGATCGGTCAATCCGTTCGCGAGATATGGCAGTTTGGATGTAAGAAACGCTAGAGAAACTCAAAATTTTCGCAGTTCTGATGCTCGAAACGAATAACTGGAACGGCCTTGGGGAAAACTACACATACCGTTGTAATCGAGCGAGTTTCTACTTTCAGATGCAACAGCAATTTTGCGGATTGGTCAATCCGTTCGCGAGATGTGGCAGTTTGAAGGTAAGAAACGCTTGAGAAACTCAAAATTTGCGCAGTTCTGATGCTTGAAACGAATAACTAGAACGGCCTAGGGGAAAAGTGGGCATACCGTTGTAATCGGGCGAATGTCTACTTTCAGATGCAACAGAAATTTTGCGGATCGGTCAATCCGTTCGCGAGGTATGGCAGTTTGGATGCAAGAAACGCTTGAGAAACTCGAAATTTTCGCAGTTCTGATGCTCGAAACGAATAACTGGAACGGCCTAGGGGTAAACTACACCTACCGTTGTAATCGGGCGAGTCTCTACTTTCAGATGCAACAGAAATTTTGCGGATTGGTCAATCCGTTCGCGAGATATGGCAGTTTGGATGTAAGAAACGCTTGAGAAACTCAAAATTTTCGCAGTTCTGATGCTAGAAACGAGTAACTAGAACGGCGTAGGGGAAAACTACACATACCGTTGTAATCGGGCGAGTTTCTACTTTCAGATGCAACAGAAATTTTGCGGATTGGTCGATCCGTTCGCGAGATGCGGCAGTTTGGAAGTAAGAAACGCTTGAGAAACTCAAAATTTTCGCAGTTCTGACGCTCGAAACGAATAACTAGAACGGCCTAGGGGAAAACTACACCTACCGTTGTAATCGGGCGAGTTTCTACTTTCAGATGCAACAGAAATTTTGCGGATTGGTCAATCCGTTCGCGAGATATGGCAGTTTGGAGGTAAGAAACGCTTGAGAAACTCATAATTTTCGCAGTTCTGATGCTCGAAACGAATAACTAGAACCGCCTAGGGGAAAAGTGCGCATACCGTTGTAATCGGGCGAGTTTCTACTTTCAGATGCAACAGAAATTTTTCGGATTGATCAATCCGTTCGCGAGATATGGCAGTTTGGAGATAAGAAACACTTGAGGAACTCAAAATTTTCGCAGTTCTGATGCTCGAAACGAATGACTAGAACGGCCTAGGGGAGAAGTACGTATACCGTTGTAATCGGGCGAGTGTCTACTTTCAGATGCAACAGAAATTTTGAGGATCGGTCAATCCGTTCGCGAGATATGGCAGTTTGGATGTAAGAAACGCTAGAGAAACTCGAAATTTTCGCAGTTCTGATGCTCGAAACGAATAACTGGAACGGCCTTGGGGAAAACTACACATACCGTTGTAATCGGGCGAGTCTCTACTTTCAGATGCAACAGAAATTTTGCGGATTGGTCAATCCGTTCGCGAGATATGGCAGTTTGGATGTAAGAAACGCTTGAGAAACTCAAAATTTTCGCAGTTCTGATGCTCGAAACGAATAGCTGGAACGGCCTAGGGGAAAACTACACATACCGTTGTAATCGGGCGAGTTTCTACTTTCAGATGCAACAGAAATTTTGCGGATTGGTCGATCCGTTCGCGAGATGCGGCAGATTGGAAGTAAGAAACGCTTGAGAAACTCAAAATTTTCGCAGTTCTGATGCTCGAAACGAATAACTAGAACGGCCTAGGGGAAAACTACACCTACCGTTGTAATCGGGCGAGTTTCTACTTTCAGATGCAACAGAAATTTTGCTGATTGGTCAATCCGTTCGCGAGATATGGCAGTTTGGTGGTAAGAAACGCTTGAGAAACTCATAATTTTCGCAGTTCTGATGCTCGAAACGAATAACTAGAACCGCCTAGGGGAAAGTGCGCATACCGTTGTAATCGGGCGGGTTTCTACTTTCAGATGCAACAGAAATTTTTCGGATCGGTCAATCCGTTCGCGAGATATGGCAGTTTGGATGCAAGAAACGCTTGAGAAACTCGAAATTTTCGCAGTTCTGATGCTCGAAACGAATAGCTGGAACGGCCTAGGGGAAAACTACACATACCGTTGTAATCGGGCGAGTTTCTACTTTCAGATGCAACAGAAATTTTGCGGATTGGTCGATCCGTTCGCGAGATGCGGCAGTTTGGAAATAAGAAACGCTTGAGAAACTCAAAATTTTCGCAGTTCTGATGCTAGAAACGAGTAACTAGAACGGCGTAGGGGAAAAGTGGGCATACCGTTGTAATCGGGCGAATGTCTACTTTCAGATGCAACAGAAATTTTGCGGATCGGTCAATCCGTTCGCGAGATATGGCAGTTTGGATGCAAGAAACGCTTGAGAAACTCGAAATTTTCGCAGTTCTGATGCTCGAAACGAATAGCTGGAACGGCCTAGGGGAAAACTACACATACCGTTGTAATCGGGCGAGTTTCTACTTTCAGATGCAACAGAAATTTTGCGGATTGGTCGATCCGTTCGCGAGATGCGGCAGTTTGGAAGTACGAAACGCTTGAGAAACTCAAAATTTTCGCAGTTCTGATGCTCGAAACGAATAACTAGAACGGCCTAGGGGAAAAGTGCGCATACCGTTGTAATCGGGCGAGTTTCTACTTTCAGATGCAACAGAAATTTTTCGGATTGATCAATCCGTTCGCGAGATATGGCAGTTTGGAGATAAGAAACACTTGAGGAACTCAAAATTTTCGCAGTTCTGATGCTCGAAACGAATGACTAGAACGGCCTAGGGGAGAAGTACGTATACCGTTGTAATCGGGCGAGTGTCTACTTTCAGATGCAACAGAAATTTTGAGGATCGGTCAATCCGTTCGCGAGATATGGCAGTTTGGATGTAAGAAACGCTAGAGAAACTCGAAATTTTCGCAGTTCTGATGCTCGAAACGAATAACTGGAACGGCCTTGGGGAAAACTACACATACCGTTGTAATCGGGCGAGTCTCTACTTTCAGATGCAACAGAAATTTTGCGGATTGGTCAATCCGTTCGCGAGATATGGCAGTTTGGATGTAAGAAACGCTTGAGAAACTCAAAATTTACGCAGTTCTGATGCTCGAAACGAATAGCTGGAACGGCCTAGGGGAAAACTACACATACCGTTGTAATCGGGCGAGTTTCTACTTTCAGATGCAACAGAAATTTTGCGGATTGGTCGATCCGTTCGCGAGATGCGGCAGTTTGGAAGTAAGAAACGCTTGAGAAACTCAAAATTTTCGCAGTTCTGATGCTCGAAACGAATAACTAGAACGGCCTAGGGGAAAAGTGCGCATACCGTTGTAATCGGGCGAGTTTCTAATTTCAGATGCAACAGAAATTTTTCGGATTGATCAATCCGTTCGCGAGATATGGCAGTTTGGAGGTAAGAAACACTTGAGGAACTCAAAATTTTCGCAGTTCTGATGCTCGAAACGAATGACTAGAACGGCCTAGGGGAGAAGTACGTATACCGTTGTAATCGGGCGAGTGTCTACTTTCAGATGCAACAGAAATTTTGAGGATCGGTCAATCCGTTCGCGAGATATGGCAGTTTGGATGTAAGAAACGCTAGAGAAACTCGAAATTTTCGCAGTTCTGATGCTCGAAACGAATAACTGGAACGGCCTTGGGGAAAACTACACATACCGTTGTAATCGGGCGAGTTTCTACTTTCAGATGCAACAGAAATTTTGCGGATTGGTCGATCCGTTCGCGAGATATGGCAGTTTGGAAATAAGAAACGCTTGAGAAACTCAAAATTTTCGCAGTTCTGATGCTCGAAACGAATGACTAGAACGGCCTAGGGGAGAAGTACGTATACCGTTGTAATCGGGCGAGTGTCTACTTTCAGATGCAACAGAAATTTTGCGGATCGGTCAATCCGTTCGCGAGATATGGCAGTTTGGATGCAAGAAACGCTTGAGAAACTCGAAATTTTCGCAGTTCTGATGCTCGAAACGAATAACTGGAACGGCCTTGGGGAAAACTACACATACCGTTGTAATCGGGCGAGTCTCTACTTTCAGATGCAACAGAAATTTTGCGGATTGGTCAATCCGTTCGCGAGATATGGCAGTTTGGATGAAAGAAACGCTTGAGAAACTCAAAATTTACGCAGTTCTGATGCTCGAAACGAATAGCTGGAACGGCCTAGGGGAAAACTACACATACCGTTGTAATCGGGCGAGTTTCTACTTTCAGATGCAACAGAAATTTTGCGGATTGGTCGATCCGTTCGCGAGATGCGGCAGTTTGGAAGTAAGAAACGCTTGAGAAACTCAAAATTTTCGCAGTTCTGATGCTCGAAACGAATAACTAGAACGGCCTAGGGGAAAAGTGCGCATACCGTTGTAATCGGGCGAGTTTCTAATTTCAGATGCAACAGAAATTTTTCGGATTGATCAATCCGTTCGCGAGATATGGCAGTTTGGAGGTAAGAAACACTTGAGGAACTCAAAATTTTCGCAGTTCTGATGCTCGAAACGAATGACTAGAACGGCCTAGGGGAGAAGTACGTATACCGTTGTAATCGGGCGAGTGTCTACTTTCAGATGCAACAGAAATTTTGAGGATCGGTCAATCCGTTCGCGAGATATGGCAGTTTGGATGTAAGAAACGCTAGAGAAACTCGAAATTTTCGCAGTTCTGATGCTCGAAACGAATAACTGGAACGGCCTTGGGGAAAACTACACATACCGTTGTAATCGGGCGAGTTTCTACTTTCAGATGCAACAGAAATTTTGCGGATTGGTCGATCCGTTCGCGAGATATGGCAGTTTGGAAATAAGAAACGCTTGAGAAACTCAAAATTTTCGCAGTTCTGATGCTCGAAACGAATGACTAGAACGGCCTAGGGGAGAAGTACGTATACCGTTGTAATCGGGCGAGTGTCTACTTTCAGATGCAACAGAAATTTTGCGGATCGGTCAATCCGTTCGCGAGATATGGCAGTTTGGATGCAAGAAACGCTTGAGAAACTCGAAATTTTCGCAGTTCTGATGCTCGAAACGAATAACTGGAACGGCCTAGGGGAAAACTACACATACCGTTGTAATCGGGCGAGTCTCTACTTTCAGATGCAACAGAAATTTTGCGGATTGGTCAATCCGTTCGCGAGATATGGCAGTTTGGATGTAAGAAACGCTTGAGAAACTCAAAATTTTCGCAGTTCTGATGCTCGAAACGAATAGCTGGAACGGCCTAGGGGAAAACTACACATACCGTTGTAATCGGGCGAGTTTCTACTTTCAGATGCAACAGAAATTCTGCGGATTGGTCAATCCGTTCGCGAGATGTGGCAGTTTGGAGGTAAGAAACGCTTGAGAAACTCAAAATTTTCGTAGTTCTGATGCTCGAAACGAATGACTAGAACGGCCTAGGGGAGAAGTACGCATACCGTTGTAATCGGGCGAGTTTCTTCTTTCACAAGCAACAGAAATTATGCGGATTGATCAATCCGTTCGCGAGATATGGCAGTTTGGAAATAAGAAACGCTTGAGAAACTCAAAATTTTCGCAGTTCTGATGCTAGAAACGAGTAACTAGAACGGCGTAGGGGAAAAGTGCGCATACCGTTGTAATTGGGCGAGATTCTACTTTCAGATGCAACAGAAATTTTGCGGATCGGTCAATCCGTTCGCGAGATATGGCAGTTTGAAGGTAAGAAACGCTTGAGAAACTAAAAATTTGCGCAGTTCTGATGCTTGAAACGATAACTAGAACGGCCTAGGGGAAAAGTGGGCATACCGTTGTGATCGGGCGAGTTTCTACTTTCAGATGCAACAGAAATTTTGCGGATCGGTCAATCCGTTCGCGAGATATGGCAGTTTGGATGCAAGAAACGCTTGAGAAACTCGAAATTTTCGCAGTTCTAATGCTCGAAACGAATAACTGGAACGGCCTAGGGGTAAACTACACCTACCGTTGTAATCGGGCGAGTCTCTACTTTCAGATGCAACAGAAATTTTGCGGATTGGTCAATCCGTTCGCGAGATATGGCAGTTTGGAGGTAAGACACGCTTGAGAAACTCAAAATTTTCGCAGTTCTGATGCTCAAAACGAATAGCTGGAACGGCCTAGGGGAAAAGTGCGTATACCGTTGTAATCGGGCGAGTTTCTACTTTCAGATGCAACAGAAATTTTGCGGATTGATCAATCCGTTCGCGAGATATGGCAGTTTGGAGATAAGAAACACTTGAGAAACTCAAAATTTTCGCAGTTCTGATGCTCCAAACGAATGACTAGAACGGCCTAGGGGAGAAGTACGTATACCGTTGTAATCGGGCGAGTGTCTACTTTCAGATGCAACAGAAATTTTGCGGATCGGTCAATCCGTTCGCGACATATGGCAGTTTGGATGTAAGAAACGCTAGAAAAACTCGAAATTTTCGCAGTTCTGATGCTCGAAACGAATAACTAGAACCGCCTAGGGGAAAAGTGCGCATACCGTTGTAATCGGGCGAGTTTCTACTTTCACATGCAACAGAAATTTTTCGGATTGATCAATCCGTTCGCGAGATATGGCAGTTTGGAGATAAGAAACACTTGAGAAACTCAAAATTTTCGCAGTTCTGATGCTCGAAACGAATGACTAGAACGGCCTGGGGGAGAAGTACGTATACCGTTGTAATCGGGCGAGTGTCTACTTTCAGATGCAACAGAAATTTTGCGGATCGGTCAATCCGTTCGCGAGATATGGCAGTTTGGATGTAAGAAACGCTAGAGAAACTCGAAATTTTCGCAGTTCTGATGCTTGAAACGAATAACTAGAACGGCCTTGGGGAAAACTACACATACCGTTGTAATCGGGCGAGTTTCTACTTTCAGATGCAACAGAAATTTTGCGGATCGGTCAATCCGTTCGCGAGATATGGCAGTTTGAAGGTAAGAAACGCTAGAAAAACTCGAAATTTTCGCAGTTCTGATGCTCGAAACGAATAACTAGAACCGCCTAGGGGAAAAGTGCGCATACCGTTGTAATCGGGCGAGTTTCTACTTTCAGATGCAACAGAAATTTTTCGGATTGATCAATCCGTTCGCGAAATATGGCAGTTTGGAGATAAGAAACACTTGAGAAACTCAAAATTTTCGCAGTTCTGATGCTCGAAACGAATGACTAGAACGGCCTAGGGGAGAAGTACGTATACCGTTGTAATCGGGCGAGTGTCTACTTTCAGATGCAACAGAAATTTTGCGGATCGGTCAATCCGTTCGCGAGATATGGCAGTTTGGATGTAAGAAACGCTAGAGAAACTCGAAATTTTCGCAGTTCTGATGCTCGAAACGAATAACTGGAACGGCCTTGGGGAAAACTACACATACCTTTGTAATCGGGCGAGTTTCTACTTTCAGATGCAACAGAAATTTTGCGGATTGGTCGATCCGTTCGCGAGATGTGGCAGTTTGGAGGTAAGAAACGCTTGAGAAACTCAAAATTTGCGCAGTTCTGATGCTCGAAACGAATGACTAGAACGGCCTAGGGGAGAAGTACGCATACCGTTGTAATCGGGCGAGTTTCTTCTTTCACAAGCAACAGAAATTTTGCGGATTGGTCAATCCGTTCGCGAGATATGGCAGTTTGGAGGTAAGAAACGCTTGAGAAACTCAAAATTTTCGCAGTTCTGATGCTCGAAACGAATAACTAGAACCGCCTAGGGGAAAAGTGCGCATACCGTTGTAATCGGGCGAGTTTCTACTTTCAGATGCAACAGAAATTTTTCGGATTGATCAATCCGTTCGCGAGATATGGCAGTTTGGAGATAAGAAACACTTGAGAAACTCAAAATTTTCGCAGTTCTGATGCTCGAAACGAATGACTAGAACGGCCTGGGGGAGAAGTACGTATACCGTTGTAATCGGGCGAGTGTCTACTTTCAGATGCAACAGAAATTTTGCGGATCGGTCAATCCGTTCGCGAGATATGGCAGTTTGGATGTAAGAAACGCTAGAGAAACTCGAAATTTTCGCAGTTCTGATGCTTGAAACGAATAACTAGAACGGCCTTGGGGAAAACTACACATACCGTTGTAATCGGGCGAGTTTCTACTTTCAGATGCAACAGAAATTTTGCGGATCGGTCAATCCGTTCGCGAGATATGGCAGTTTGAAGGTAAGAAACGCTTGAGAAACTCAAAATTTGCGCAGTTCTGATGCTCGAAACGAATGAATAGAACGGCCTAGGGGAGAAGTACGCATACCGTTGTAATCGGGCGAGTTTCTTCTTTCACAAGCAACAGAAATTTTGCGGATTGGTCAATCCGTTCGCGAGATATGGCAGTTTGGAGGTAAGAAACGCTTGAGAAACTCAAAATTTTCGCAGTTCTGATGCTCGAAACGAATAACTAGAACCGCCTAGGGGAAAAGTGCGCATACCGTTGTAATCGGGCGAGTTTCTACTTTCAGATGCAACAGAAATTTTTCGGATTGATCAATCCGTTCGCGAGATATGGCAGTTTGGAGATAAGAAACACTTGAGAAACTCAAAATTTTCGCAGTTCTGATGCTCGAAACGAATGACTAGAACGGCCTAGGGGAGAAGTACGTATACCGTTGTAATCGGGCGAGTGTCTACTTTCAGATGCAACAGAAATTTTGCGGATCGGTCAATCCGATCGCGAGATATGGCAGTTTGGATGTAAGAAACGCTAGAGAAACTCGAAATTTTCGCAGTTCTGATGCTCGAAACGAATAATTGGAACGGCCTTGGGGAAAACTACACATACCGTTGTAATCGGGCGAGTTTCTACTTTCAGATGCAACAGAAATTTTGCGGATTGGTCGATCCGTTCGCGAGATATGGCAGTTTGGAAATAAGAAACGCTTGAGAAACTCAAAATTTTCGCAGTTCTGATGCTAGAAACGAGTAACTAGAACGGCGTAGGGGAAAAGTGCGTATAGCGTTGTAATCGGGCGAATGTCTACTTTCAGATGCAACAGAAATTTTGCGGATCGGTCAATCCGTTCGGGAGATATGGCAGTTTGGAAGTAAGAAACGCTTGAGAAACTCAAAATTTTCGCAGTTCTGATGCTCGAAACGAATAACTAGAACGGCCTAGGGGAGAAGTACGCATACCGTTGTAATCGGGCGAGTTTCTTCTTTCACAAGCAACAGAAATTATGCGGATTGATCAATCCGTTCGCGAGATATGGCAGTTTGGAAATAAGAAACGCTTGAGAAACTCAAAATTTTCGCAGTTCTGATGCTAGAAACGAGTAACTAGAACGGCGTAGGGGAAAAGTGCGCATACCGTTGTAATCGGGCGAGATTCTACTTTCAGATGCAACAGAAATTTTGCGGATCGGTCAATCCGTTCGCGAGATATGGCAGTTTGGAGGTAAGACACGCTTGAGAAACTCAAAATTTTCGCAGTTCTGATGCTCGAAACGAATGACTAGAATGGCCTAGGGGAGAAGTACGTATACCGCTGTAATCGGGCGAGTGTCTACTTTCAGATGCAACAGAAATTTTGCGGATCGGTCAATCCGTTCGCGAGATATGGCAGTTTGGATGTAAGAAACGCTAGAGAAACTCGAAATTTTCGCAGTTCTGATGCTCGAAACGAATAACTGGAACGGCCTTGGGGAAAACTACACATACCGTTGTAATCGGGCGAGTTTCTACTTTCAGATGCAACAGCAATTTTGCGGATTGGTCAATCCGTTCGCGAGATGTGGCAGTTTGGAGGTAAGAAACGCTTGAGAAACTCAAAATTTGCGCAGTTCTGATGCTTGAAACGAATAACTAGAACGGCGTAGGGGAAAACTACACATACCGTTGTAATCGGGCGTGTTTCTACTTTCAGATGCAACAGAAATTTTGCGGATCGGTCAATCCGTTCGCGAGATATGGCAGTTTGAACGTAAGAAACGCTTGAGAAACTCAAAATTTGCGCAGTTCTGATGCTTGAAACGAATAACAAGAACGGCCTAGGGGAAAAGTGGGCACACCGTTGTAATCGGGCGAATGTCTACTTTCAGATGCAACAGAAATTTTGCGGATCGGTCAATTCGTTCGCGAGATATGGCAGTTTGGATGCAAGAAACGCTTGAGAAACTCGAAATTTTCGCAGTTCTGATGCTCGAAACGAATAACTGGAACGGCCTAGGGGAAAACTACACATACCGTTGTAATCGGGCGAGTCTCTACTTTCAGATGCAACAGAAATTTTGAGGATTGGTCAATCCGTTCGCGAGATATGGCAGTTTGGATGTAAGAAACGCTTGAGAAACTCAAAATTTTCGCAGTTCTGATGCTCGAAACGAATAACTAGAACCGCCTAGGGGAAAAGTGCGCATACCGTTGTAATCGGGCGAGTTTCTACTTTCAGATGCAACAGAAATTTTTCGGATTGATCAATCCGTTCGCGAGATATGGCAGTTTGGAGATAAGAAACACTTGAGGAACTCAAAATTTTCGCAGTTCTGATGCTCGAAACGAATGACTAGAACGGCCTAGGGGAGAAGTACGTATACCGTTGTAATCGGGCGAGTGTCTACTTTCAGATGCAACAGAAATTTTGAGGATCGGTCAATCCGTTCGCGAGATATGGCAGTTTGGATGTAAGAAACGCTAGAGAAACTCGAAATTTTCGCAGTTCTGATGCTCGAAACGAATAACTGGAACGGCCTTGGGGAAAACTACACATACCGTTGTAATCGGGCGAGTTTCTACTTTCAGATGCAACAGAAATTTTGCGGATTGGTCGATCCGTTCGCGAGATATGGCAGTTTGGAAATAAGAAACGCTTGAGAAACTCAAAATTTTCGCAGTTCTGATGCTAGAAACGAGTAACTAGAACGGCGTAGGGGAAAAGTGCGCATAGCGTTGTAATCGGTCGAGATTCTACTTTCAGATGCAACAGAAATTTTGCGGATCGGTCAATCCGTTCGCGAGATATGGCAGTTTGAAGGTAAGAAACGCTTGAGAAACTCAAAATTTGCGCAGTTCTGATGCTTGAAACGAATAACTAGAACGGCCTAGGGGAAAAGTGGGCATACCGTTGTAATCGGGCGAATGTCTACTTTCAGATGCAACAGAAACTTTGCGGATCGGTCAATCCGTTCGCGAGATATGGCAGTTTGGATGCAAGAAACGCTTGAGAAACTCGAAATTTTCGCAGTTCTGATGCTCGAAACGAATAACTGGAACGGCCTAGGGGAAAACTACACACACCGTTGTAATCGGGCGAGTCTCTACTTTCAGATGCAACAGAAATTTTGCGGATTGGTCAATCCGTTCGCGAGATATGGCAGTTTGGATGTAAGAAACGCTTGAGAAACTCAAAATTTTCGCAGTTCTGATGCTCGAAACGAATAGCTGGAACGGCCTAGGGGAAAACTACACATACCGTTGTAATCGGGCGAGTTTCTACTTTCAGATGCAACAGAAATTTTGCGGATTGGTCGATCCGTTCGCGAGATGCGGCAGTTTGGAAGTAAGAAACGCTTGAGAAACTCAAAATTTTCGCAGTTCTGATGCTCGAAACGAATAACTAGAACGGCCTAGGGGAAAACTACACCTACCGTTGTAATCGGGCGAGTTTCTACTTTCAGATGCAACAGAAATTTTGCGGATCGGTCAATCCGTTCGCGAGATATGGCAGTTTGGATGTAAGAAACGCTAGAGAAACTCGAAATTTTCGCAGTTCTGATGCTCGAAACGAATAATTGGAACGGCCTTGGGGGAAAACTACACATACCGTTGTAATCGGGCGAGTTTCTACTTTCAGATGCAACAGAAATTTTGCGGATTGGTCGATCCGTTCGCGAGATATGGCAGTTTGGAAATAAGAAACGCTTGAGAAACTCAAAATTTTCGCAGTTCTGATGCTAGAAACGAGTAACTAGAACGGCGTAGGGGAAAAGTGCGTATAGCTTTGTAATCGGTCGAGATTCTACTTTCAGATGCAACAGAAATTTTGCGGATCGGTCAATCCGTTCGCGAGATATGGCAGTTTGAAGGTAAGAAACGCTTGAGGAACTCAAAATTTGCGCAGTTCTGATGCTTGAAACGAATAACTAGAACGGCGTAGGGGAAAACTACACATACCGTTGTAATCGGGCGAGTTTCTACTTTCAGATGCAACAGAAATTTTGCGGATCGGTCAATCCGTTCGCGAGATATGGCAGTTTGAAGGTAAGAAACGCTTGAGAAACTCAAAATTTGCGCAGTTCTGATGCTTGAAACGAATAACAAGAACGGCCTAGGGGAAAAGTGGGCACACCGTTGTAATCGGGCGAATGTCTACTTTCAAATGCAATAGAAATTTTGCGGATCGGTCAATCCGTTCGCGAGATATGGCAGTTTGGATGCAAGAAAGGCTTGAGAAACTCGAAATTTCGCAGTTCTGATGCTCGAAACGAATAACTGGAACGGCCTAGGGGAAAACTACACATACCGTTGTAATCGGGCGAGTCTCTACTTTCAGATGCAACAGAAATTTTGCGGATTGGTCAATCCGTTCGCGAGATATGGCAGTTTGGATGTAAGAAACGCTTGAGAAACTCAAAATTTTCGCAGTTCTGATGCTCGAAACGAATAGCTGGAACGGCCTAGGGGAAAACTACACATACCGTTGTAATCGGGCGAGTTTGTACTTTCAGATGCAACAGAAATTTTGCGGATTGGTCGATCCGTTCGCGAGATGCGGCAGTTTGGAAGTAAGAAACGCTTGAGAAACTCAAAATTTTCGCAGTTCTGATGCTCGAAACGAATAACTAGAACGGCCTAGGGGAAAACTACACCTACCGTTGTAATCGGGCGAGTTTCTACTTTCAGATGCAACAGAAATTTTGCGGATTGGTCAATCCGTTCGCGAGATATGGCAGTTTGGATGTAAGAATCGCTTGAGAAACTCAAAATTTTCGCAGTTCTGATGCTCGAAACGAATAACTGGAACGGCCTTGGGGAAAACTACACATACCGTTGTAATCGGGCGAGTTTCTACTTTCAGATGCAACAGAAATTTTGCGGATTGGTCGATCCGTTCGCGAGATATGGCAGTTTGGAATAAGAAACGCTTGAGAAACTCAAAATTTTCGCAGTTCTGATGCTAGAAACGAGTAACTAGAACGGCGTAGGGGAAAAGTGCGCATAGCGTTGTAATCGGTCGAGATTCTACTTTCAGATGCAACAGAAATTTTGCGGATCGGTCAATCCGTTCGCGCGATATGGCAGTTTGAAGGTAAGAAACGCTTGAGAAACTCAAAATTTGCGCAGTTCTGATGCTTGAAACGAATAACTAGAACGGCCTAGGGGAAAAGTGGGCATACCGTTGTAATCGGGCGAGTTTCTACTTTCAGATGCAACAGAAATTTTGCGGATTGGTCAATCCGTTCGCGAGATATGGCAGTTTGGATGTAAGAAACGCTTGAGAAACTCAAAATTTTCGCAGTTCTGATGCTCGAAACGAATAACTGGAACGGCCTAGGGGAAAACTACACACACCGTTGTAATCGGGCGAGTCTCTACTTTCAGATGCAACAGAAATTTTGCGGATTGGTCAATCCGTTCGCGAGATATGGCAGTTTGGATGTAAGAAACGCTTGAGAAACTCAAAATTTTCGCAGTTCTGATGCTCGAAACGAATAGCTGGAACGGCCTAGGGGAAAACTACACATACCGTTGTAATCGGGCGAGTTTCTACTTTCAGATGCAACAGAAATTTTGCGGATTGG
The DNA here is from genome assembly GCF_051014685.1 of Ptiloglossa arizonensis. Taxonomy (NCBI): domain Eukaryota; kingdom Metazoa; phylum Arthropoda; class Insecta; order Hymenoptera; family Colletidae; genus Ptiloglossa; species Ptiloglossa arizonensis. The sequence goes on from NW_027478414.1 coordinate 1,388,376, forward strand.
TCGATCCGTTCGCGAGATGCGGCAGTTTGGAAGTAAGAAACGCTTGAGAAACTCAAAATTTTCGCAGTTCTGATGCTCGAAACGAATAACTAGAACGGCCTAGGGGAAAACTACACCTACCGTTGTAATCGGGCGAGTTTCTACTTTCAGATGCAACAGAAATTTTGCGGAGTGGTCAATCCGTTCGCGAGATATGGCAGTTTGGAGGTAAGAAACGCTTGAGAAACTCATAATTTTCGCAGTTCTGATGCTCGAAACGAATAACTAGAACCGCCTAGGGGAAAAGTGCGCATACCGTTGTAATCGGGCGAGTTTCTACTTTCAGATGCAACAGAAATTTTTCGGATTGATCAATCCGTTCGCGAGATATGGCAGTTTGGAGATAAGAAACACTTGAGGAACTCAAAATTTTCGCAGTTCTGATGCTCGAAACGAATGACTAGAACGGCCTAGGGGAGAAGTACGTATACCGTTGTAATCGGGCGAGTGTCTACTTTCAGATGCAACAGAAATTTTGAGGATCGGTCAATCCGTTCGCGAGATATGGCAGTTTGGATGTAAGAAACGCTAGAGAAACTCGAAATTTTCGCAGTTCTGATGCTCGAAACGAATAACTGGAACGGCCTTGGGGAAAACTACACATACCGTTGTAATCGGGCGAGTTTCTACTTTCAGATGCAACAGAAATTTTGCGGATCGGTCAATCCGTTCGCGAGATATGGCAGTTTGGATGTAAGAAACGCTAGAGAAACTCGAAATTTTCGCAGTTCTGATGCTCGAAACGAATAATTGGAACGGCCTTGGGGAAAACTACACATACCGTTGTAATCGGGCGAGTTTCTACTTTCAGATGCAACAGAAATTTTGCGGATTGGTCGATCCGTTCGCGAGATATGGCAGTTTGGAAATAAGAAACGCTTGAGAAACTCAAAATTTTCGCAGTTCTGATGCTAGAAACGAGTAACTAGAACGGCGTAGGGGAAAAGTGCGTATAGCGTTGTAATCGGTCGAGATTCTACTTTCAGATGCAACAGAAATTTTGCGGATCGGTCAATCCGTTCGCGAGATATGGCAGTTTGAAGGTAAGAAACGCTTGAGGAACTCAAAATTTGCGCAGTTCTGATGCTTGAAACGAATAACTAGAACGGCCTAGGGGAAAAGTGGGCATACCGTTGTAATCGGGCGAATGTCTACTTTCAGATGCAACAGAAATTTTGCGGATCGGTCAATCCGTTCGCGAGATATGGCAGTTTGGAAGTAAGAAACGCTTGAGAAACTCAAAATTTTCGCAGTTCTGATGCTCGAAACGAATAACTAGAACGGCCTAGGGGAGAAGTACGCATACCGTTGTAATCGGGCGAGTTTCTTCTTTCACAAGCAACAGAAATTATGCGGATTGATCAATCCGTTCGCGAGATATGGCAGTTTGGAAATAAGAAACGCTTGAGAAACTCAAAATTTTCGCAGTTCTGATGCTAGAAACGAGTAACTAGAACGGCGTAGGGGAAAAGTGCGCATACCGTTGTAATCGGGCGAGATTCTACTTTCAGATGCAACAGAAATTTTGCGGATCGGTCAATCCGTTCGCGAAATATGGCAGTTTGGAGGTAAGACACGCTTGAGAAACTCAAAATTTTCGCAGTTCTGATGCTCGAAACGAATGACTAGAATGGCCTAGGGGAGAAGTACGTATACCGCTGTAATCGGGCGAGTGTCTACTTTCAGATGCAACAGAAATTTTGCGGATCGGTCAATCCGTTCGCGAGATATGGCAGTTTGGATGTAAGAAACGCTAGAGAAACTCGAAATTTTCGCAGTTCTGATGCTCGAAACGAATAACTGGAACGGCCTTGGGGAAAACTGCACATACCGTTGTAATCGGGCGAGTTTCTACTTTCAGATGCAACAGCAATTTTGCGGATTGGTCAATCCGTTCGCGAGATGTGGCAGTTTGGAGGTAAGAAACGCTTGAGAAACTCAAAATTTGCGCAGTTCTGATGCTTGAAACGAATAACTAGAACGGCGTAGGGGAAAACTACACATACCGTTGTAATCGGGCGAGTTTCTACTTTCAGATGCAACAGAAATTTTGCGGATCGGTCAATCCGTTCGCGAGATATGGCAGTTTGAAGGTAAGAAACGCTTGAGAAACTCAAAATTTGCGCAGTTCTGATGCTTGAAACGAATAACAAGAACGGCCTAGGGGAAAAGTGGGCACACCGTTGTAATCGGGCGAATGTCTACTTTCAGATGCAACAGAAATTTTGCGGATCGGTCAATCCGTTCGCGAGATATGGCAGTTTGGATGCAAGAAACGCTTGAGAAACTCGAAATTTTCGCAGTTCTGATGCTCGAAACGAATAACTGGAACGGCCTAGGGGAAAACTACACATACCGTTGTAATCGGGCGAGTTTCTACTTTCAGATGCAACAGAAATTTTGCGGATTGGTCGATCCGTTCGCGAGATGCGGCAGTTTGGAAGTAAGAAACGCTTGAGAAACTCAAAATTTTCGCAGTTCTGATGCTCGAAACGAATAACTAGAACGGCCTAGGGGAAAACTACACCTACCGTTGTAATCGGGCGAGTTTCTACTTTCAGATGCAACAGAAATTTTGCGGATCGGTCAATCCGTTCGCGAGATATGGCAGTTTGAAGGTAAGAAACGCTTGAGAAACTCAAAATTTGCGCAGTTCTGATGCTTGAAACGAATAACAAGAACGGCCTAGGGGAAAAGTGGGCATACCGTTGTAATCGGGCGAATGTCTACTTTCAGATGCAACAGAAATTTTGCGAATCGGTCAATCCGTTCGCCAGATATGGCAGTTTGGATGCAAGAAACGCTTGAGAAACTCGAAATTTTCGCAGTTCTGATGCTCGAAACGAATAACTGGAACGGCCTAGGGGAAAACTACACATACCGTTGTAATCGGGCGAGTCTCTACTTTCAGATGCAACAGAAATTTTGCGGATTGGTCAATCCGTTCGCGAGATATGGCAGTTTGGATGTAAGAAACGCTTGAGAAACTCAAAATTTTCGCAGTTCTGATGCTCGAAACGAATAACTAGAACCGCCTAGGGGAAAAGTGCGCATACCGTTGTAATCGGGCGAGTTTCTACTTTCAGATGCAACAGAAATTATGCGGATTGATCAATCCGTTCGCGAGATATGGCAGTTTGGATATAAGAAACGCTTGAGAAACTCGAAGTTTTCGCAGTTCTGATGCTCGAAACGAATAACTGGAACGGCCTAGGGGTAAACTACACATACCGTTGTAATCGGGCGAGTCTCTACTTTCAGATGCAACAGAAATTTTGCGGATTGGTCAACCCGTTCGCGAGATATGGCAGTTTGGAGGTAAGACACGCTTGAGAAACTCAAAATTTTCGCAGTTCTGATGCTCGAAACGAATAGCTGGAACGGCCTAGGCGAAAACTACACATACCGTTGTAATCGGGCGAGTTTCTACTTTCAGATGCAACAGAAATTTTGCGGATTGGTCGATCCGTTCGCGAGATGCGGCAGTTTGGAAGTAAGAAACGCTTGAGAAACTCAAAATTTTCGCAGTTCTGATGCTCGAAATGAATAACTAGAACGGCCTAGGGGAAAACTATACCTACCGTTGTAATCGGGCGAGTTTCTACTTTCACAAGCAACAGAAATTATGCGGATTGATCAATCCGTTCGCGAGATATGGCAGTTTGGATATAAGAAACGCTTGAGAAACTCAAAATTTTCGCAGTTCTGATGCTAGAAACGAGTAACTAGAACGGCGTAGGGGAAAAGTGCGCATACCGTTGTAATCGGGCGAGATTCTACTTTCAGATTCAACAGAAATTTTGCGGATCGGTCAATCCGTTCGCGAGATATGGCAGTTTGAAGGTAAGAGACGCTTGAGAAACTCAAAATTTGCGCAGATCTGATGCTTGAAACGAATAACTAGAACCGCCTAGGGGAAAAGTGCGCATACCGTTGTAATCGGGCGAGTGTCTACTTTCAGATGCAACAGAAATTTTGCGGATCGGTCAATCCGTTCGCGAGATATGGCAGTTTGGATGCAAGAAACGCTTGAGAAACTCAAAATTTTCGCAGTTCTGATGCTCGAAACGAATAGCTGGAACGGCCTAGGGGAAAACTACACATACCGTTGTAACCGGGCGAGTTTCTACTTTCAGATGCAACAGAAATTTTGCGGATTGGTCGATCCGTTCGCGAGATGCGGCAGTTTGGAAGTAAGAAACGCTTGAGAAACTCAAAATTTTCGCAGTTCTGATGCTCGAAACGAATAACTAGAACGGCCTAGGGGAAAACTACACCTACCTTTGTAATCGGGCGAGTTTCTACTTTCAGATGCAACAGAAATTTTGCGGATTGGTCAATCCGTTCGCGAGGTATGGCAGTTTGGAGGTAAGAAACGCTTGAGAAACTCAAAATTTTCGTAGTTCTGATGCTCGAAACGAATAACTAGAACCGCCTAGGGGAAAAGTGCGCATACCGTTGTAATCGGGCGAGTTTCTACTTTCAGATGCAACAGAAATTTTTCGGATTGATCAATCCGTTCGCGAGATATGGCAGTTTGGAGATAAGAAACAGTTGAGAAACTCAAAATTTTCGCAGTTCTGATGCTCGAAACGAATGACTAGAACGGCCTAGGGGAGAAGTACGTATACCGTTGTAATCGGGCGAGTGTCTACTTTCAGATGCAACAGAAATTTTGCGGATCGGTCAATCCGTTCGCGACATATGGCAGTTTGGATGTAAGAAACGCTAGAGAAACTCGAAATTTTCGCAGTTCTGATGCTCGAAACGAAAACAGGAACGGCCTTGGGGAAAACTACACATACCGTTGTAATCGGGCGAGTTTCTACTTTCAGATGCAACAGAAATTTTGCGGATCGGTCAATCCGTTCGCGAGATATGGCAGTTTGGAGGTAAGAAACGCTTGAGAAACTCAAAATTTTCGCTGTTCTGATGCTCGAAACGAATATCTAGAACCGCCTAGGGGAAAAGTGCGCATACCGTTGTAATCGAGCGAGTTTCTACTTTCAGATGCAACAGAAATTTTGCGGATCGGTCAATCCGTTCGCGAGATATGGCAGTTTGGATGCAAGAAACGCTTGAGAAACTCGAAATTTTCGCAGTTCTGATGCTCGAAACGAATAACTGGAACGGCCTAGGGGTAAACTACACATACCGTTGTAATCGGGCGAGTTTCTACTTTCAGATGCAACAGAAATTTTGCCGATTGGTCGATCCGTTCGCGAGATGCGGCAGTTTGGAAGTAAGAAACGCTTGAGAAACTCAAAATTTTCGCAGTTCTGATGCTCGAAACGAATAACTAGAACGGCCTAGGGGAAAACTACACCTACCGTTGTAATCGGGCGAGTTTCTACTTTCAGATGCAACAGAAATTTTGCGGATTGATCAATCCGTTCGCGAGATATGGCAGTTTCGAGATAAGAAACGCTTGAGAAACTCAAAATTTTCGCTGTTCAGATGCTCGAAACGAATGACTAGAACGGCCTAGGGGAGAAGTACGCATACCATTGTAATCGGGCGAGTTTCTACTTTCAGATGCAACAGAAATTTTGCGGATTGATCAATCCGTTCGCGAGAAATGGCAGTTTGGATGTAAGAAACGCTAGAGAAAGTCGAAATTTTCGCTGTTCTGATGCTCGAAACGAATAACTGGAACGGCCTAGGGGAAAACTACACATACCGTTGTAGTCGGGCGAGTCTCTACTTTCAGATGCAACAGAAATTTTGCGGACTGATCAATCCGTTCGCGAGATATGGCAGTTTGGAGATAAGAAACGCTTGAGAAACTCAAAATTTTCGCAGTTCTGATGCTCGAAACGAATAACTGGAACGGCCTAGAGGAAAACTACACATACCGTTGTAATTGGGCGAGTCTCTACTTTCAGATGCAACAGAAATTTTGCGGATTGGTCAATCCGTTCGCAAGATATGGCAGTTTGGATGTAAGAAACGCTTGAGAAACTCGAAATTTTCGCAGTTCTGATGCTCGAAACGAATAACTGAAACGGCCTAGGGGAAAACTACACATACCGTTGTAATCGGGCGAGTTTCTACTTTCAGATGCAACAGAAATTTTCCGGATTGGTCAATCCGTTCGCGAGATATGGCAGTTTGGAGGTAAGAAACGCTTGAGAAACTCAAAATTTGCGCTTTTCTGATGCTTGAAACGAATAACAAGAACGGCCTAGGGGAAAAGTGCGCATACCGTTGTAATCGGGCGAGTGTCTACTTTCAGATGCAACAGAAATTTTGCGGATTGATCAATCCGTTCGCGAGATATGGCAGTTTGGAGATAAGAAAAGCTTGAGAAACTCAAAATTTTCGCAGTTCTGATGCTCGAAACGAATGACTAGAACGGCCTAGGGGAGAAGTACGCATACCGTTGTAATCGGGCGAGTTTCTACTTTCACAAGCAACAGAAATTTTGCGGATTGATCAATCCGTTCGCGAGAAATGGCAGTTTGGAGATAAGAAACGCTTTAGAAACTCAAAATTTTCGCAGTTCTGATGCTCGAAACGAATAACTAGAACGGCCCAGGGGAAAAGTGCGCATACCGTTGTAATCGGGCGAGTTTCACTTTCAAATGCAACAGAAATTTTGCGGATTGGTCAATCCGTTCGCGAGATATGGCAGTTTGGAAATAAGAAACACTTGAGAAACTCAAAATTTTCGTAGTTCTGATGCTAGAAACGAGTAACTAGAACGGCGTAGGGGAAAAGTGCGCATACCGTTGTAATCGGGCGAGATTCTACTTTCAGATGCAACAGGAATTTTGCGGATTGGTCAATCCGTTCGCAAGATATGGCAGTTTGGATGTAAGAAACGCTTGAGAAACTCGAAATTTTCGCAGTTCTGATGCTCGAAACGAATAACTGAAACGGCCTAGGGGAAAACTACACATACCGTTGTAATCGGGCGAGTTTCTACTTTCAGATGCAACAGAAATTTTCCGGATTGGTCAATCCGTTCGCGAGATATGGCAGTTTGGAGGTAAGAAACGCTTGAGAAACTCAAAATTTGCGCTTTTCTGATGCTTGAAACGAATAACAAGAACGGCCTAGGGGAAAAGTGCGCATACCGTTGTAATCGGGCGAGTGTCTACTTTCAGATGCAACAGAAATTTTGCGGATTGATCAATCCGTTCGCGAGATATGGCAGTTTGGAGATAAGAAAAGCTTGAGAAACTCAAAATTTTCGCAGTTCTGATGCTCGAAACGAATGACTAGAACGGCCTAGGGGAGAAGTACGCATACCGTTGTAATCGGGCGAGTTTCTACTTTCACAAGCAACAGAAATTTTGCGGATTGATCAATCCGTTCGCGAGAAATGGCAGTTTGGAGATAAGAAACGCTTTAGAAACTCAAAATTTTCGCAGTTCTGATGCTCGAAACGAATAACTAGAACGGCCCAGGGGAAAAGTGCGCATACCGTTGTAATCGAGCGAGTTTCTACTTTCAAATGCAACAGAAATTTTGCGGATTGGTCAATCCGTTCGCGAGATATGGCAGTTTGGAAATAAGAAACGCTTGAGAAACTCAAAATTTTCGTAGTTCTGATGCTAGAAACGAGTAACTAGAACGGCGTAGGGGAAAAGTGCGCATACCGTTGTAATCGGGCGAGATTCTACTTTCAGATGCAACAGGAATTTTGCGGATCGGTCAGTCCGTTCGCGAGATATAGCAGTTTGAAGGTAAGAAACGCTTGAGAAACTCAAAATTTGCGCAGTTCTGATGCTTGAAACGAATAACTGGAACGGCCTAGGGGAGAAGTACGCATACCGTTGTAATCGGGCGAGTGTCTACTTTCGGATGCAACAGAAATTTTGCGGATCGGTAAATCCGTTCGCGAGATATGGCAGTTTGGAGGTAAGAAACGCTTGAGAAACTCAAAATTTTCGCAGTTCTGATGCTCGAAACGAATAGCTGGAACGGCCTAGGGGAAAACTACACATACCGTTGTAATCGGGCGAGTTTCTACTTTCAGATGCAACAGAAATTTTGCGGATTGGTCAATCCGTTCGCGAGATATGGCATTTTGGAGGTAAGAAACGCTTGAGAAACTCAAAATTTGCGCAGTTCTGATGCTTGAAACGAATAACTAGAACGGCCTAGGGGAGAAGTACGCATACCATTGTAATCGGGCGAGTTTCTACTTTCAGATGCAACAGAAATTTTGCGGATTGATCAATCCGTTCGCGGGAAATGGCAGTTTGGATGTAAGAAACGCTAGAGAAACTCAAAATTTTCGCAGTTCTGATGCTAGAAACGAGTAACTAGAACGGCGTAGGGGAAAAGTGCGCATACCGTTGTAATCGGGCGAGATTCTACTTTCACATGCAACAGAAATTTTGCGGATCGGTCAATCCGTTCGCGAGATATGGCAGTTTGAAGGTAAGAAACGCTTGAGAAACTAAAAATTTGCGCAGTTCTGATGCTTGAAACGAATAACTAGAACGGCCTAGGGGAAAAGTGGGCATACCGTTGTGATCGGGCGAGTTTCTACTTTCAGATGCAACAGAAAGTTTGCGGATCGGTCAATCCGTTCGTGAGATATGGCAGTTTGGATGCAAGAAACGCTTGAGAAACTCGAAATTTTCGCAGTTCTGATGCTCGAAACGAATAACTGGAACGGCCTAGGGGTAAACTACACATACCGTTGTAATCGGGCGAGTCTCTACTTTGAGATGCAACAGAAATTTTGCGGATTGGTCAATCCGTTCGCGAGATATGGCAGTTTGGAGGTAAGACACGCTTGAGAAACTCAAAATTTTCGCAGTTCTGATGCTCGAAACGAATAGCTGGAACGGCCTAGGCGAAAACTACACATACCGTTGTAATCGGGCGAGTTTCTACTTTCAGATGCAACAGAAATTTTGCGGATTGGTCGATCCGTTCGCGAGATGCGGCAGTTTGGAAGTAAGAAACGCTTGAGAAACTCAAAATTTTCGCAGTTCTGATGCTCGAAACGAATAACTAGAACGGCCTAGGGGAAAACTACACCTACCGTTGTAATCGGGCGAGTTTCTACTTTCAGATGCAACAGAAATTTTGCGGATTGGTCAATCCGTTCGCGAGGTATGGCAGTTTGGAGGTAAGAAACGCTTGAGAAACTCAAAATTTTCGTAGTTCTGATGCTCGAAACGAATAACTAGAACGGCCTAGGGGAAAACTACACCTACCGTTGTAATTGGGCGAGTTTCTACTTTCACAAGCAACAGAAATTATGCGGATTGATCAATCCGTTCGCGAGATATGGCAGTTTGGATATAAGAAACGCTTGAGAAACTCAAAATTTTCGCAGTTCTGATGCTAGAAACGAGTAACTAGAACGGCGTAGGGGAAAAGTGCGCATACCGTTGTAATCGGGCGAGATTCTACTTTCAGATGCAACAGACATTTTGCGGATCGGTCAATCCGTTCGCGAGATATGGCAGTTTGAAGGTAAGAGACGCTTGAGGAACTCAAAATTTGCGCAGATCTGATGCTTGAAACGAATAACTAGAACCGCCTAGGGGAAAAGTGCGCATACCGTTGTAATCGGGCGAGTGTCTACTTTCAGATGCAACAGAAATTTTGCGGATCGGTCAATCCGTTCGCGAGATATGGCAGTTTGGATGCAAGAAACGCTTGAGAAACTCAAAATTTTCGCAGTTCTGATGCTCGAAACGAATAGCTGGAACGGCCTAGGGGAAAACTACACATACCGTTGTAACCGGGCGAGTTTCTAGTTTCAGATGCAACAGAAATTTTGCGGATTGGTCGATCCGTTCGCGAGATGCGGCAGTTTGGAAGTAAGAAACGCTTGAGAAACTCAAAATTTTCGCAGTTCTGATGCTCGAAACGAATAACTAGAACGGCCTAGGGGAAAACTACACCTACTTTTGTAATCGGGCGAGTTTCTACTTTCAGATGCAACAGAAATTTTGCGGATTGGTCAATCATTTCGCGAGGTATGGCAGTTTGGAGGTAAGAAACGCTTGAGAAACTCAAAATTTTCGTAGGTCTGATGCTCGAAACGAATAACTAGAACCGCCTAGGGGAAAAGTGCGCATACCGTTGTAATCGGGCGAGTTTCTACTTTCAGATGCAACAGAAATTTTTCGGATTGATAAATCCGTTCGCGAGATATGGCAGTTTTGAGATAAGAAACAGTTGAGAAACTCAAAATTTTCGCAGTTCTGATGCTCGAAACGAATGACTAGAACGGCCTAGAGGAGAAGTACGTATACCGTTGTAATCGGGCGAGTGTCTACTTTCAGATGCAACAGAAATTTTGCGGATCGGTCAATCCGTTCGCGACATATGGCAGTTTGGATGTAAGAAACGCTAGAGAAACTCGAAATTTTCGCAGTTCTGATGCTCGAAACGAAAACAGGAACGGCCTTGGGGAAAACTACACATACCGTTGTAATCGGGCGAGTTTCTATTTTCAGATGCAACAGAAATTTTGCGGATTGGTCAATCCGTTCGCGAGATGTGGCAGTTTGGATGTAAGAAACGTTTGAGAAACTCAAAATTTGCGCAGTTCTGATGCTTGAAACGAATAACTAGAACGGCCTAGGGGAAAACTACACATACCGTTGTAATCGGGCGAGTTTCTACTTTCAGATGCAACAGAAATTTTGCGGATTGGTCGATCCGTTCGCGAGATGCGGCAGTTTGGAAGTAAGAAACGCTTGAGAAACTCAAAATTTTCGCAGTTCTGATGCTCGAAACGAATAACTAGAACGGCCTAGGGGAAAACTACACCTACCGTTGTAATCGGGCGAGTTTCTACTTTCAGATGCAACAGAAATTTTGCGGATTGGTCAATCCGTTCGCGAGGTATGGCAGTTTGGAGGTAAGAAACGCTTGAGAAACTCAAAATTTTCGTAGTTCTGATGCTCGAAACGAATAACTAGAACGGCCTAGGGGAAAACTACACCTACCGTTGTAATCGGGCGAGTTTCTACTTTCACAAGCAACAGAAATTATGCGGATTGATCAATCCGTTCGCGAGATATGGCAGTTTGGATATAAGAAACGCTTGAGAAACTCAAAATTTTCGCAGTTCTGATGCTAGAAACGAGTAACTAGAACGGCGTAGGGGAAAAGTGCGCATACCGTTGTAATCGGGCGAGATTCTACTTTCAGATGCAACAGACATTTTGCGGATCGGTCAATCCGTTCGCGAGATATGGCAGTTTGAAGGTAAGAGACGCTTGAGAAACTCAAAATTTGCGCAGATCTGATGCTTGAAACGAATAACTAGAACCGCCTAGGGGAAAAGTGCGCATACCGTTGTAATCGGGCGAGTGTCTACTTTCAGATGCAACAGAAATTTTGCGGATCGGTCAATCCGTTCGCGAGATATGGCAGTTTGGATGCAAGAAACGCTTGAGAAACTCAAAATTTTCGCAGTTCTGATGCTCGAAACGAATAGCTGGAACGGCCTAGGGGAAAACTACACATACCGTTGTAACCGGGCGAGTTTCTAGTTTCAGATGCAACAGAAATTTTGCGGATTGGTCGATCCGTTCGCGAGATGCGGCAGTTTGGAAGTAAGAAACGCTTGAGAAACTCAAAATTTTCGCAGTTCTGATGCTCGAAACGAATAACTAGAACGGCCTAGGGGAAAACTACACCTACTTTTGTAATCGGGCGAGTTTCTACTTTCAGATGCAACAGAAATTTTGCGGATTGGTCAATCATTTCGCGAGGTATGGCAGTTTGGAGGTAAGAAACGCTTGAGAAACTCAAAATTTTCGTAGGTCTGATGCTCGAAACGAATAACTAGAACCGCCTAGGGGAAAAGTGCGCATACCGTTGTAATCGGGCGAGTTTCTACTTTCAGATGCAACAGAAATTTTTCGGATTGATCAATCCGTTCGCGAGATATGGCAGTTTTGAGATAAGAAACAGTTGAGTAACTCAAAATTTTCGCAGTTCTGATGCTCGAAACGAATGACTAGAACGGCCTAGGGGAGAAGTACGTATACCGTTGTAATCGGGCGAGTGTCTACTTTCAGATGCAACAGAAATTTTGCGGATCGGTCAATCCGTTCGCGACATATGGCAGTTTGGATGTAAGAAACGCTAGAGAAACTCGAAATTTTCGCAGTTCTGATGCTCGAAACGAAAACAGGAACGGCCTTGGGGAAAACTACACATACCGTTGTAATCGGGCGAGTTCCTATTTTCAGATGCAACAGAAATTTTGCGGATTGGTCAATCCGTTCGCGAGATGTGGCAGTTTGGATGTAAGAAACGTTTGAGAAACTCAAAATTTGCGCAGTTCTGATGCTTGAAACGAATAACTAGAACGGCCTAGGGGAAAACTACACATACCGTTGTAATCGGGCGAGTTTCTACTTTCAGATGCAACAGAAATTTTGCGGATCGGTCAATCCGTTCGCGAGATATGGCAGTTTGGAGGTAAGAAACGCTTGAGAAACTCAAAATTTTCGCTGTTCTGATGCTCGAAACGAATAACTAGAACCGCCTAGGGGAAAACTACACATACCGTTGTAATCGGGCGAGTTTCTACTTTCAGTTGCAACAGAAATTATGCGGATTGATCAATCCGTTCGCGAGATATGGCAGTTTGGATATAAGAAACGCTTGAGAAACTCAAAATTTTCGCAGTTCTGATGCTAGAAACGAGTAACTAGAACGGCGTAGGGGAAAAGTGCGCATACCGTTGTAATCGGGCGAGATTCTACTTTCACACGCAACAGAAATTTTGCGGATCGGTCAATCCGTTCGCGAGATATGGCAGTTTGAAGGTAAGACACGCTTGAGAAACTCAAGATTTTCGCAGTTCTGATGCTCGAAACGAATAGCTGGAACGGCCTAGGCGAAAACTACACATACCGTTGTAATCGGGCGAGTTTCTACTTTCAGATGCAACAGAAATTTTGCGGATTGGTCAATCCGTTCGCGAGGTATGGCAGTTTGGAGGTAAGAAACGCTTGAGAAACTCAAAATTTTCGTAGTTCTGATGCTCGAAACGAATAACTAGAACGGCCTAGGGGAAAACTACACCTACCGTTGTAATCGGGCGAGTTTCTACTTTCACAAGCAACAGAAATTATGCGGATTGATCAATCCGTTCGCGAGATATGGCAGTTTGGATATAAGAAACGCTTGAGAAACTCAAAATTTTCGCAGTTCTGATGCTAGAAACGAGTAACTAGAACGGCGTAGGGGAAAAGTGCGCATACCGTTGTAATCGGGCGAGTTTCTACTTTCAGATGCAACAGAAATTTTGCGGATTGGTCAATCCGTTCGCGAGGTATGGCAGCTTGGAGGTAAGAAACGCTTGAGAAACTAAAAATTTGCGCAGTTCTGATGCTTGAAACGAATAACTAGAACGGCCTAGGGGAAAAGTGGGCATACCGTTGTGATCGGGCGAGTTTCTACTTTCAGATGCAACAGAAAGTTTGCGGATCGGTCAATCCGTTCGTGAGATATGGCAGTTTGGATGCAAGAAACGCTTGAGAAACTCGAAATTTTCGCAGTTCTGATGCTCGAAACGAATAACTGGAACGGCCTAGGGGTAAACTACACATACCGTTGTAATCGGGCGAGTCTCTACTTTGAGATGCAACAGAAATTTTGCGGATTGGTCAATCCGTTCGCGAGATATGGCAGTTTGGAGGTAAGACACGCTTGAGAAACTCAAAATTTTCGCAGTTCTGATGCTCGAAACGAATAGCTGGAACGGCCTAGGCGAAAACTACACATACCGTTGTAATCGGGCGAGTTTCTACTTTCAGATGCAACAGAAATTTTGCGGATTGGTCGATCCGTTCGCGAGATGCGGCAGTTTGGAAGTAAGAAACGCTTGAGAAACTCAAAATTTTCGCAGTTCTGATGCTCGAAACGAATAACTAGAACGGCCTAGGGGAAAACTACACCTACCGTTGTAATCGGGCGAGTTTCTACTTTCAGATGCAACAGAAATTTTGCGGATTGGTCAATCCGTTCGCGAGGTATGGCAGTTTGGAGGTAAGAAACGCTTGAGAAACTCAAAATTTTCGTAGTTCTGATGCTCGAAACGAATAACTAGAACGGCCTAGGGGAAAACTACACCTACCGTTGTAATCGGGCGAGTTTCTACTTTCACAAGCAACAGAAATTATGCGGATTGATCAATCCGTTCGCGAGATATGGCAGTTTGGATATAAGAAACGCTTGAGAAACTCAAAATTTTCGCAGTTCTGATGCTAGAAACGAGTAACTAGAACGGCGTAGGGGAAAAGTGCGCATACCGTTGTAATCGGGCGAGATTCTACTTTCAGATGCAACAGACATTTTGCGGATCGGTCAATCCGTTCGCGAGATATGGCAGTTTGAAGGTAAGAGACGCTTGAGAAACTCAAAATTTGCGCAGATCTGATGCTTGAAACGAATAACTAGAACCGCCTAGGGGAAAAGTGCGCATACCGTTGTAATCGGGCGAGTGTCTACTTTCAGATGCAACAGAAATTTTGCGGATCGGTCAATCCGTTCGCGAGATATGGCAGTTTGGATGCAAGAAACGCTTGAGAAACTCAAAATTTTCGCAGTTCTGATGCTCGAAACGAATAGCTGGAACGGCCTAGGGGAAAACTACACATACCGTTGTAACCGGGCGAGTTTCTAGTTTCAGATGCAACAGAAATTTTGCGGATTGGTCGATCCGTTCGCGAGATGCGGCAGTTTGGAAGTAAGAAACGCTTGAGAAACTCAAAATTTTCGCAGTTCTGATGCTCGAAACGAATAACTAGAACGGCCTAGGGGAAAACTACACCTACTTTTGTAATCGGGCGAGTTTCTACTTTCAGATGCAACAGAAATTTTGCGGATTGGTCAATCATTTCGCGAGGTATGGCAGTTTGGAGGTAAGAAACGCTTGAGAAACTCAAAATTTTCGTAGGTCTGATGCTCGAAACGAATAACTAGAACCGCCTAGGGGAAAAGTGCGCATACCGTTGTAATCGGGCGAGTTTCTACTTTCAGATGCAACAGAAATTTTTCGGATTGATCAATCCGTTCGCGAGATATGGCAGTTTTGAGATAAGAAACAGTTGAGAAACTCAAAATTTTCGCAGTTCTGATGCTCGAAACGAATGACTAGAACGGCCTAGGGGAGAAGTACGTATACCGTTGTAATCGGGCGAGTGTCTACTTTCAGATGCAACAGAAATTTTGCGGATCGGTCAATCCGTTCGCGACATATGGCAGTTTGGATGTAAGAAACGCTAGAGAAACTCGAAATTTTCGCAGTTCTGATGCTCGAAACGAAAACAGGAACGGCCTTGGGGAAAACTACACATACCGTTGTAATCGGGCGAGTTTCTATTTTCAGATGCAACAGAAATTTTGCGGATTGGTCAATCCGTTCGCGAGATGTGGCAGTTTGGATGTAAGAAACGTTTGAGAAACTCAAAATTTGCGCAGTTCTGATGCTTGAAACGAATAACTAGAACGGCCTAGGGGAAAACTACACATACCGTTGTAATCGGGCGAGTTTCTACTTTCAGATGCAACAGAAATTTTGCGGATCGGTCAATCCGTTCGCGAGATATGGCAGTTTGGAGGTAAGAAACGCTTGAGAAACTCAAAATTTTCGCTGTTCTGATGCTCGAAACGAATAACTAGAACCGCCTAGGGGAAAACTACACATACCGTTGTAATCGGGCGAGTTTCTACTTTCAGTTGCAACAGAAATTATGCGGATTGATCAATCCGTTCGCGAGATATGGCAGTTTGGATATAAGAAACGCTTGAGAAACTCAAAATTTTCGCAGTTCTGATGCTAGAAACGAGTAACTAGAACGGCGTAGGGGAAAAGTGCGCATACCGTTGTAATCGGGCGAGATTCTACTTTCACATGCAACAGAAATTTTGCGGATCGGTCAATCCGTTCGCGAGATATGGCAGTTTGAAGGTAAGACACGCTTGAGAAACTCAAGATTTTCGCAGTTCTGATGCTCGAAACGAATAGCTGGAACGGCCTAGGCGAAAACTACACATACCGTTGTAATCGGGCGAGTTTCTACTTTCAGATGCAACAGAAATTTTGCGGATTGGTCAATCCGTTCGCGAGGTATGGCAGTTTGGAGGTAAGAAACGCTTGAGAAACTCAAAATTTTCGTAGTTCTGATGCTCGAAACGAATAACTAGAACGGCCTAGGGGAAAACTACACCTACCGTTGTAATCGGGCGAGTTTCTACTTTCACAAGCAACAGAAATTATGCGGATTGATCAATCCGTTCGCGAGATATGGCAGTTTGGATATAAGAAACGCTTGAGAAACTCAAAATTTTCGCAGTTCTGATGCTAGAAACGAGTAACTAGAACGGCGTAGGGGAAAAGTGCGCATACCGTTGTAATCGGGCGAGTTTCTACTTTCAGATGCAACAGAAATTTTGCGGATTGGTCAATCCGTTCGCGAGGTATGGCAGCTTGGAGGTAAGAAACGCTTGAGAAACTCAAAATTTTCGTAGTTCTGATGCTCGAAACGAATAACTAGAACCGCCTAGGGGAAAAGTGCGCATACCGTTGTAATCGGGCGAGTTTCTACTTTCAGATGCAACAAAAATTTTTCGGATTGATCAATCCGTTCGCGAGATATGGCAGTTTGGAGATAAGAAACAGTTGAGAAACTCAAAATTTTCGCAGTTTTGATGCTCGAAACGAATGACTAGAACGGCCTAGGGGAGAAGTACGCATACCATTGTAATCGGGCGAGTTTCTACTTTCAGA
Organism: Ptiloglossa arizonensis; assembly: GCF_051014685.1. Taxonomy (NCBI): domain Eukaryota; kingdom Metazoa; phylum Arthropoda; class Insecta; order Hymenoptera; family Colletidae; genus Ptiloglossa; species Ptiloglossa arizonensis. Next base: position 1,405,147 of record NW_027478414.1, read on the forward strand.
TGCAACAGAAATTTTGCGGATTGATCAATCCGTTCGCGAGATATGGCAGTTTGGAGATAAGAAACGCTTGAGAAAGTCGAAATTTTCGCTGTTCTGATGCTCGAAACGAATAACTGGAACGGCCTAGGGGAAAACTACACATACAGTTGTAATCGGGCGAGTCTCTACTTTCAGATGCAACAGAAATTTTGCGGACTGATCAATCCGTGCGCGAGATATGGCAGTTTGGAGATAAGAAACGCTTGAGAAACTCAAAATTTTCGCAGTTCTGATGCTCGAAACGAATGACTAGAACGGCCTAGGGGAGAAGTACGCATACCGTTGTAATCGGGCGAGTGTCTACTTTCAGATGCAACAGAAATTTTGCGGATCGGTCAATCCGTTCGCGAGATATGGCAGTTTGGAGGTAAGAAACGCTTGAGACACTCAAAACTTTCGCAGTTCTGATGCTCGAAACGAATAACTGGAACGGCGTAGGGGAAAAGTGCGCATACCGTTGTAATCGGGCGAGTTTCTACTTTCAGATGCAACAGAAATTTTGCGGATCGGTCAATCCGTTCGCGAGATATGGCAGTTTGAAGGTAAGAAACGCTTGAGAAACTCAAAATTTGCGCAGTTCTGATGCTTGAAACGAATAACTAGAACGGCCTAGGGGAAAACTACACATACCGTTGTAATCGGGCGAGTTTCTACTTTCAGATGCAACAGAAATTTTTGCGGATCGGTCAATCCGTTCGCGAGATATGGCAGTTTGGATGTAAGAAACGCTTGAGAAACTCGAAATTTTCGCAGTTCTGATGCTCGAAACGAATAACTGGAACGGCCTAGAGGAAAACTACACATACCGTTGTATTCGGGCGAGTCTCTACTTTCAGATGCAACAGAAATTTTGCGGATTGGTCAATCCGTTCGCAAGATATGGCAGTTTGGATGTAAGAAACGCTTGTGAAACTCGAAATTTTCGCAGTTCTGATGCTCGAAACGAATAACTGAAACGGCCTAGGGGAAAACTACACATACCGTTGTAATCGGGCGAGTTTCTACTTTCAGATGCAACAGAAATTTTCCGGATTGGTCAATCCGTTCGCGAGATATGGCAGTTTGGAGGTAAGAAACGCTTGAGAAACTCAAAATTTGCGCTGTTCTGATGCGTGAAACGAATAACAAGAACGGCCTAGGGGAAAAGTGCGCATACCGTTGTAGTCGGGCGAGTGTCTACTTTCAGATGCAACAGAAATTTTGCGGATTGATCAATCCGTTCGCGAGATATGGCAGTTTGGAGATAAGAAAAGCTTGAGAAACTCAAAATTTTCGCAGTTCTGATGCTCGAAACGAATGACTAGAACGGCCTAGGGGAGAAGTACGCATACCGTTGTAATCGGGCGAGTTTCTACTTTCACAAGCAACAGAAATTTTGCGGATTGATCAATCCGTTCGCGAGAAATTGCAGTTTGGAGATAAGAAACGCTTTAGAATCTCAAAATTTTCGCAGTTCTGATGCTCGAAACGAATAACTAGAACGGCCCAGGGGAAAAGTGCGCATACCGTTGTAATGGGGCGAGTTTCTACTTTCAAATGCAACAGAAATTTTGCGGATTGGTCAATCCGTTCGCGAGATATGGCAGTTTGGAAATAAGAAACGCTTGAGAAACTCAAAATTTTCGTAGTTCTGATGCTAGAAACGAGTAACTACAACGGCGTAGGGGAAAAGTGCGCATACCGTTGTAATCGGGCGAGATTCTACTTTCAGATGCAACAGGAATTTTGCGGATCGGTCAGTCCGTTCGCGAGATATGGCAGTTTGAAGGTAAGAAACGCTTGAGAAACTCAAAATTTGCGCAGTTCTGATGCTTGAAACGAATAACTGGAACGGCCTAGGGGAGAAGTACGCATACCGTTGTAATCGGGCGAGTGTCTACTTTCGGATGCAACAGAAATTTTGCGGATCGGTAAATCCGTTCGCGAGATATGGCAGTTTGGATGCAAGAAACGCTTGAGAAACTCGAAATTTTCGCAGTTCTGATGCTCGAAACGAATAACTGGAACGGCCTAGGGGAAAACAACACATACCGTTGTAATCGGGCGAGTCTCTACTTTCAGATGCAACAAAAATTTTGCGGATTTGTCAATCCGTTCGCGAGATATGGCAGTTTGGAGGTAAGAAACGCTTGAGAAACTCAAAATTTTCGCAGTTCTGATGCTCGAAACGAATAGCTGGAACGGCCTAGGGGAAAACTACACATACCGTTGTAATCGGGCGAGCTTCTACTTTCAGATGCAACAGAAATTTTGCGGATTGGTCAATCCGTTCGCGAGATATGGCATTTTGGAGGTAAGAAACGCTTGAGAAACTCAAAATTTGCGCAGTTCTGATGCATGAAACGAATAACTAGAACGGCCTAGGGGAAAAGTGCGTATACCGTTGTAATCGGGCGAGTTTCTACTTTCAGATGCAACAGAAATTTTGCGGATCGGTCAATCCGTTCGCGAGATATGGCAGTTTGGAAATAAGAAACGCTTGAGAAACTCAAAATTTTCGTAGTTCTGATGCTAGAAACGAGTAACTAGAACGGCGTAGGGGAAAAGTGCGCATATCGTTGTAATCGGGCGAGATTCTACTTTCAGATGCAACAGAAATTTTGCGGATCGGTCAATCCGTTCGCGAGATATGGCAGTTTGAAGGTAAGAAACGCTTGAGAAACTCAAAATTTGCGCAGTTCTGATGCTTGAAACGAATAACTAGAACGGCCTAGGGGAAAAGTGGGCATACCGTTGTAATCGGGCGAGTTTCTACTTTCAGATGCAACAGAACTTTTGCGGATTGATCAATCCGTTCGCGAGAAATGGCAGTTTGGAGATAAGAAACGCTTTAGAAACTCAAAATTTTCGCAGTTCTGATGCTCCAAACGAATGACTAGAACGGCCTAGGGGAGAAGTACGCATACCGTTGTAATCGGGCGAGATTCTACTTTCAGATGCAACAGAAATTTTGCGGATTGGTCAATCCGTTCGCGAGATATGGCAGTTTGGAGGTAAGACACGCTTGAGAAACTCAAAATTTTCGCAGTTCTGATGCTCGAAACGAATAGCTGGAACGGCCTAGGGGAAAACTACACATACCGTTGTAATCGGGCGAGTTTCTACTTTCAGATGCAACAGAAATTTTGCGGATTGGTCGATCCGTTCGCGAGATGCGGCAGTTTGGAAGTAAGAAACGCTTGAGAAACTCAAAATTTTCGCAGTTCTGATGCTCGAAACGAATAACTAGAACGGCCTAGGGGAAAACTACACCTACCGTTGTAATCGGGCGAGTTTCTACTTTCAGATGCAACAGAAATTTTCCGGATTGATCAATCCGTTCGCGAGATATGGCAGTTTGGAGATAAGAAACGCTTGAGAAACTCAAAATTTTCGCAGTTCTGATGCTCGAAACGAATGACTGAAACGGCCTAGGGGAGGAGTACGCATACCGTTGTAATCGGGCGAGTTTCTACTTTCAGATGCAACAGAAATTTTGCGGATTGATCAATCCGTTCGCGAGAAATGGCAGTTTGGATGTAAGAAACGCTAGAGAAACTCGAAATTTTCGCTGTTCTGATGCTCGAAAGGAATAACTGGAACGGCCTAGGGGAAAACTACACATACCATTGTAATCGGGCGAGTTTCTACTTTCAGATGCAACAGAAATTTTGCGGATTGGTCAATCCGTTCGCGAGATATGGCAGTTTGGAAGTAAGAAACGCTTGAGAAACTCAAAATTTTCGCAGTTCTGATGCTCGAAACGAATAACTAGAACCGCCTAGGGGAAAAGTGCGCATACCGTTGTAATCGGGCGAGTTTCTACATTCAGATGCAACAGAAATTTTGCGGATTGATCAATCCGTTCGCGAGATATGGCAGTTTGGATATAAGAAACGCTTGAGAAACTCAATATTTTCGCAGTTCTGATGCTCGTAACGAATGACTAGAACGGCCTAGGGGAGAAGTACGCATACCGTTGTAATCGGGCGAGTTTCTACTTTCAAATGCAACAGAAATTTTGCGGATTGGTCAATCCGTTCGCGAGATATGGCAGTTTGGAAATAAGAAACGCTTGAGAAACTGAAAATTTTCGTAGTTCTGATGCTAGAAACGAGTAACTAGAACGGCGTATGGGAAAAGTGCGCATATCGTTGTAATCGGGCGAGATTCTACTTTCAGATGCAACAGAAATTTTGCGGATCGGTCAATCCGTTCGCGAGATATGGCAGTTTGAAGGTAAGAAACGCTTGAGAAACTCAAAATTTTCGCAGTTCTGATGCTCGAAACGAATAACTGGAACGGCCTAGGGGAAAACTACACATACCGTTGTAATCGGGCGAGCCTCTACTTTCAGATGCAACAGAAATTTTGCGGATTGGTCAATCCGTTCGCGAGATATGGCAGTTTGGAGGTAAGAAACGCTTGAGAAACTCAAAATTTTCGCAGTTCTGATGCTCGAAACGAATAGCTGGAACGGCCTAGGGGAAAACTACACATACCGTTGTAATTGGGCGAGTTTCTACTTTCAGATGCAACAGAAATTTTGCGGATTGGTCAATCCGTTCGCGAGATATGGCAGTTTGGAGGTAAGAAACGCTTGAGAAACTCAAAATTTGCCCAGTTCTGATGCTTGAAACGAATAACTAGAACGGCCTAGGGGAAAAGTGCGCATACGGTTGTAATCGGGCGAGTTTCTACTTTCAGATGCAACAGAAATTTTGCGGATCGGTCAATCCGTTCGCGAGATATGGCAGTTTGAATGTAAGAAACGCTTGAGAAACTCAAAATTTGCGCAGTTCTGATGCTTGAAACGAATAACTAGAACCGCCTAGGGGAAAAGTGCGCATACCGTTGTAATCGGGCGAGTTTCTACTTTCACAAGCAACAGAAATTTTGCGGATTGATCAATCCGTTCGCGAGAAATGGCAGTTTGGAGATAAGAAACGCTTTAGAAACTCAAAATTTTCGCAGTTCTGATGCTCCAAACGAATGACTAGAACGGCCTAGGGGAGAAGTACGCATACCGTTGTAATCGGGCGAGATTCTACTTTCAGATGCAACAGAAATTTTGCGGATTGAACAATCCGTTCGCGAGAAATGGCAGTTTGGATGTAAGAAACGCTAGAGAAACTCGAAATTTTCGCTGTTCTGATGCTCGAAAGGAATAACTGGAACGGCCTAGGGGAAAACTACACATACCGTTGTAATCGGGCGAGTCTCTACTTTCAGATGCAACAGAAATTTTGCGGATTGGTCAATCCGTTCGCGAGATATGACAGTTTGGAAGTAAGAAACGCTTGAGAAACTCAAAATTTTCGCAGTTCTGATGCTCGAAACGAATAACTAGAACCGCCTAGGGGAAAAGTGCGCATACCGTTGTAATCGGGCGAGTTTCTACATTCAGATGCAACAGAAATTTTGCGGATTGATCAATCCGTTCGCGAGATATGGCAGTTTGGAGATAAGAAACGCTTGAGAAACTCAAAATTTTCGCAGTTCTGATGCTCGAAACGAATAACTAGAACCGCCTATGGGAAAAGTGCTCATACCGTTGTAATCGGGCCAGTTTCTACTTTCAGATGCAACAGAAATTTTGCGGATTGATCAATCCGTTCGCGAGATATGGCAGTTTGGAGATAAGAAACGCTTTAGAAACTCAAAATTTTCGCAGTTCTGATGCTCGAAACGAATAACTGGAACGGCCTAGGGGTAAAGTACACGTACCGTTGTAATCGGGCGAGATTCTACTTTCAGATGCAACAGAAATTTTGCGGGTCGGTCAATCCGTTCGCGAGATATGGCAGTTTGAAGGTAAGAAACGCTTGAGAAACTCGGAATTTTCGCAGTTCTGATGCTCGAAACGAATAACTAGAACGGCCCAGGGGAAAAGTGCGCATATCGTTGTAGTCGGGCGAGTTTCTACTTTCAAATGCAACAGAAATTTTGCGGATTGGTCAATCCGTTCGCGAGATATGGCAGTTTGGAAATAAGAAACGCTTGAGAAACTGAAAATTTTCGTAGTTCTGATGCTAGAAACGAGTAACTAGAACGGCGGATGGGAAAAGTGCGCATATCGTTGTAATCGGGCGAGATTCTACTTTCAGATGCAACAGAAATTTTGCGGATCGGTCAATCCGTTCGCGAGATATGGCAGTTTGAAGGTAAGAAACGCTTGAGAAACTCAAAATTTGCGCAGTTCTGATGCTTGAAACGAATAACTAGAACGGCCTAGGGGAAAAGTGGGCATACCGTTCTAATCGGGCGAGTTTCTACTTTCAGATGCAACAGAACTTTTGCGGATCGGTAAATCCGTTCGCGAGATATGGCTGTTTGGATGCAAGAAACGCTTGAGAAACTCGAAATTTTCGCAGTTCTGATGCTCGAAACGAATAACTGGAACGGCCTAGGGGAAAACTACACATACCGTTGTAATCGGGCGAGCCTCTACTTTCAGATGCAACAGAAATTTTGCGGATTGGTCAATCCGTTCGCGAGATATGGCAGTTTGGAGGTAAGAAACGCTTGAGAAACTCAAAATTTTCGCAGTTCTGATGCTCGAAACGAATAGCTGGAACGGCCTAGGGGAAAAGTGCGCATACGGTTGTAATCGGGCGAGTTTCTACTTTCAGATGCAACAGAAATTTTGCGGATCGGTCAATCCGTTCGCGAGATATGGCAGTTTGAATGTAAGAAACGCTTGAGAAACTCAAAATTTGCGCAGTTCTGATGCTTGAAACGAATAACTAGAACCGCCTAGGGGAAAAGTGCGCATACGGTTGTAATCGGGCGAGTTTCTACTTTCAGATGCAACAGAAATTTTGCGGATCGGTCAATCCGTTCGCGAGATATGGCAGTTTGAATGTAAGAAACGCTTGAGAAACTCAAAATTTGCGCAGTTCTGATGCTTGAAACGAATAACTAGAACCGCCTAGGGGAAAAGTGCGCATACCGTTGTAATCGGGCGAGTTTCTACTTTCACAAGCAACAGAAATTTTGCGGATTGATCAATCCGTTCGCGAGAAATGGCAGTTTGGAGATAAGAAACGCTTTAGAAACTCAAATTTTCGCAGTTCTGATGCTCCAAACGAATGACTAGAACGGCCTAGGGGAGAAGTACGCATACCGTTGTAATCGGGCGAAATTCTACTTTCAGATGCAACAGAAATTTTGCGGATCGGTCAATCCGTTCGCGAGATATGGCAGTTTGAAGGTAAGAAACGCTTGAGAAACTCGGAATTTTCGCAGTTCTGATGCTCGAAACGAATAACTGGAACGGCCTAGGGGTAAACTACACCTACCGTTGTAATCGGGCGAGTCTCTACTTTCAGATGCAACAGAAATTTTGCGGATTGGTCAATCCGTTCGCGAGATATGGCAGTTTGAAGGTAAGAAACGCTTGAGAAACTCGAAATTTTCGCAGTTCTGATGCTCGAAACGAATAACTGGAACGGCCTAGGGGAAAACTACACATACCGTTGTAATCGGGCGAGTTTCTACTTTCAGATGCAACAGAAATTTTGCGGATTGGTCGATCCGTTCGCGAGATGCGGCAGTTTGGAAGTATGAAACGCTTGAGAAACTCAAAATTTTCGCAGTTCTGATGCTCGAAACGAATAACTAGAACGGCCTAGGGGAAAACTACACCTACCGTTGTAATCGGGCGAGTTTCTACTTTCAGATGCAACAGAAATTTTGCGGATTGATCAATCCGTTCGCGAGATATGGCAGTTTGGAGATAAGAAACGATTGAGAAACTCAAAATTTTCGCAGTTCTGATGCTCGAAACGAATGACTGAAACGGCCTAGGGGAGAAGTACGCATACGGTTGTAATCGGGCGAGTTTCTACTTTCAGATGCAACAGAAATTTTGCGGATTGATCAATCCGTTCGCGAGAAATGGCAGTTTGGATGTAAGAAACGCGAGAGAAACTCGAAATTTTCGCTGTTGTGATGCTCGAAAGGAATAACTGGAACGGCCTAGAGGAAAACTACACATACCGTTGTAATCGGGCGAGTCTCTACTTTCAGATGCAACAGAAATTTTGCGGATTGGTCAATCCGTTCGCGAGATATGGCAGTTTGGAAGTAAGAAACGCTTGAGAAACTCAAAATTTTCGCAGTTCTGATGCTCGAAACGAATAACTAGAACCGCCTAGGGGAAAAGTGCGCATACCGTTGTAATCGGGCGAGTTTCTACATTCAGATGCAACAGAAATTTTGCGGATTGATCAATCCGTTCGCGAGATATGGCAGTTTGGAGATAAGAAACGCTTGAGAAACTCAAAATTTTCGCAGTTCTGATGCTCGAAACGAATAACTAGAACCGCCTAGGGGAAAAGTGCTCATACCGTTGTAATCGGGCGAGTTTCTACTTTCAGATGCATCAGAAATTTTGCGGATTGATCAATCCGTTCGCGAGATATGGCAGCATGGAGATAAGAAACGCTTGAGAAACTCAAAATTTTCGCAGTTCTGATGCTCGAAACGAATGACTAGAACGGCCTAGGGGAGAAGTAGGCTTACCGTTGTAATCGGGCGAGTGTCTACTTTCAGATGCAATAGAAATTTTGCGGATCGGTCAATCCGTTCGCGAGATATGGCAGTATGGATGTAAGAAACGCTTGAGAAACTCGAAATTTTCGCAGTTCTGATGCTCGAAACGAATAACTAGAACGGCCTAGGGGAAAACTACACCTACCGTTGTAATCGGGCGAGTTTCTACTTTCAGATGCAACAGAAATTTTGCGGATTGATCAATCCGTTCGCGAGAAATGGCGGTTTGGAGATAAGAAACGCTTTAGAAACTCAAAATTTTCGCAGTTCTGATGCTCGAAACGAATAACTAGAACGGCCTAGGGGAAAACTACACCTACCGTTGTAATCGGGCGAGTTTCTACTTTCAGATGCAACAGAAATTTTGCGGATCGGTCAATCCGTTCGCGAGATATGGCAGTTTGAAGGTAAGAAACGCTTGAGAAACTCAAAATTTACGCAGTTCTGATGCTTGAAACGAATAACAAGAACGGCCTAGGGGAAAAGTGGGCATACCGTTGTAATCGGGCGAATGTCTACTTTCAGATGCAACAGAAATTTTGCGGATCGGTCAATTCGTTCGCGAGATATGGCAGTTTGGATGCAAGAAACGCTTGAGAAACTCGAAATTTTCGCAGTTCTGATGCTCGAAACGAATAACTGGAACGGCCTAGGGGAAAACTACACATACCGTTGTAATCGGGCGAGTCTCTACTTTCAGATGCAACAGAAATTTTGCGGATTGGTCAATCCGTTCGCGAGATATGGCAGTTTGGATGTAAGAAACGCTTGAGAAACTCAAAATTTTCGCAGTTCTGATGCTCGAAACGAATAGCTGGAACGGCCTAGGGGAAAACTACACATACCGTTGTAATCGGGCGAGTTTCTACTTTCAGATGCAACAGAAATTTTGCGGATTGGTCGATCCGTTCGCGAGATGCGGCAGTTTGGAAGTAAGAAACGCTTGAGAAACTCAAAATTTTCGCAGTTCTGATGCTCGAAACGAATAACTAGAACGGCCTAGGGGAAAACTACACCTACCGTTGTAATCGGGCGAGTTTCTACTTTCAGATGCAACAGAAATTTTGCGGATCGGTCAATCCGTTCGCGAGATATGGCAGTTTGAAGGTAAGAAACGCTTGAGAAACTCAAAATTTACGCAGTTCTGATGCTTGAAACGAATAACAAGAACGGCCTAGGGGAAAAGTGCGCATACCGTTGTAATCGGGCGAGTTTCTACTTTCAGATGCAACAGAAATTTTTCGGATTGATCAATCCGTTCGCGAGATATGGCAGTTTGGAGATAAGAAACACTTGAGGAACTCAAAATTTGCGCAGTTCTGATGCTTGAAACGAATAACTAGAACGGCCTAGGGGAAAAGTGGGCATACCGTTGTAATCGGGCGAATGTCTACTTTCAGATGCAACAGAAACTTTGCGGATCGGTCAATCCGTTCGCGAGATATGGCAGTTTGGATGCAAGAAACGCTTGAGAAACTCGAAATTTTCGCAGTTCTGATGCTCGAAACGAATAACTGGAACGGCCTAGGGGAAAACTACACATACCGTTGTAATTGGGCGAGTCTCTACTTTCAGATGCAACAGAAATTTTGCGGATTGGTCAATCCGTTCGCGAGATATGGCAGTTTGGATGTAAGAAACGCTTGAGAAACTCAAAATTTTCGCAGTTCTGATGCTCGAAACGAATAACTAGAACCGCCTAGGGGAAAAGTGCGCATACCGTTGTAATCGGGCGAGTTTCTACTTTCAGATGCAACAGAAATTTTTCGGATTGATCAATCCGTTCGCGAGATATGGCAGTTTGGAGATAAGAAACACTTGAGGAACTCAAAATTTGCGCAGTTCTGATGCTTGAAACGAATAACTAGAACGGCCTAGGGGAAAAGTGGGCATACCGTTGTAATCGGGCGAATGTCTACTTTCAGATGCAACAGAAACTTTGCGGATCGGTCAATCCGTTCGCGAGATATGGCAGTTTGGATGCAAGAAACGCTTGAGAAACTCGAAATTTTCGCAGTTCTGATGCTCGAAACGAATAACTGGAACGGCCTAGGGGAAAACTACACACACCGTTGTAATCGGGCGAGTCTCTACTTTCAGATGCAACAGAAATTTTGCGGATTGGTCAATCCGTTCGCGAGATATGGCAGTTTGGATGTAAGAAACGCTTGAGAAACTCAAAATTTTCGCAGTTCTGATGCTCGAAACGAATAGCTGGAACGGCCTAGGGGAAAACTACACATACCGTTGTAATCGGGCGAGTTTCTACTTTCAGATGCAACAGAAATTTTGCGGATTGGTCGATCCGTTCGCGAGATGCGGCAGTTTGGAAGTAAGAAACGCTTGAGAAACTCAAAATTTTCGCAGTTCTGATGCTCGAAACGAATAACTAGAACGGCCTAGGGGAAAACTACACCTACCGTTGTAATCGGGCGAGTTTCTACTTTCAGATGCAACAGAAATTTTGCGGATCGGTCAATCCGTTCGCGAGATATGGCAGTTTGGATGTAAGAAACGCTAGAGAAACTCGAAATTTTCGCAGTTCTGATGCTCGAAACGAATAATTGGAACGGCCTTGGGGAAAACTACACATACCGTTGTAATCGGGCGAGTTTCTACTTTCAGATGCAACAGAAATTTTGCGGATTGGTCGATCCGTTCGCGAGATATGGCAGTTTGGAAATAAGAAACGCTTGAGAAACTCAAAATTTTCGCAGTTCTGATGCTAGAAACGAGTAACTAGAACGGCGTAGGGGAAAAGTGCGTATAGCGTTGTAATCGGTCGAGATTCTACTTTCAGATGCAACAGAAATTTTGCGGATCGGTCAATCCGTTCGCGAGATATGGCAGTTTGAAGGTAAGAAACGCTTGAGGAACTCAAAATTTGCGCAGTTCTGATGCTTGAAACGAATAACTAGAACGGCGTAGGGGAAAACTACACATACCGTTGTAATCGGGCGAGTTTCTACTTTCAGATGCAACAGAAATTTTGCGGATCGGTCAATCCGTTCGCGAGATATGGCAGTTTGAAGGTAAGAAACGCTTGAGAAACTCAAAATTTGCGCAGTTCTGATGCTTGAAACGAATAACAAGAACGGCCTAGGGGAAAAGTGGGCACACCGTTGTAATCGGGCGAATGTCTACTTTCAAATGCAATAGAAATTTTGCGGATCGGTCAATCCGTTCGCGAGATATGGCAGTTTGGATGCAAGAAAGGCTTGAGAAACTCGAAATTTTCGCAGTTCTGATGCTCGAAACGAATAACTGGAACGGCCTAGGGGAAAACTACACATACCGTTGTAATCGGGCGAGTCTCTACTTTCAGATGCAACAGAAATTTTGCGGATTGGTCAATCCGTTCGCGAGATATGGCAGTTTGGATGTAAGAAACGCTTGAGAAACTCAAAATTTTCGCAGTTCTGATGCTCGAAACGAATAGCTGGAACGGCCTAGGGGAAAACTACACATACCGTTGTAATCGGGCGAGTTTGTACTTTCAGATGCAACAGAAATTTTGCGGATTGGTCGATCCGTTCGCGAGATGCGGCAGTTTGGAAGTAAGAAACGCTTGAGAAACTCAAAATTTTCGCAGTTCTGATGCTCGAAACGAATAACTAGAACGGCCTAGGGGAAAACTACACCTACCGTTGTAATCGGGCGAGTTTCTACTTTCAGATGCAACAGAAATTTTGCGGATTGGTCAATCCGTTCGCGAGATATGGCAGTTTGGATGTAAGAATCGCTTGAGAAACTCAAAATTTTCGCAGTTCTGATGCTCGAAACGAATAACTGGAACGGCCTTGGGGAAAACTACACATACCGTTGTAATCGGGCGAGTTTCTACTTTCAGATGCAACAGAAATTTTGCGGATTGGTCAATCCGTTCGCGAGATATGGCAGTTTGGATGTAAGAAACGCTTGAGAAACTCAAAATTTTCGCAGTTCTGATGCTCGAAACGATTAACTGGAACGGCCTAGGGGAAAACTACACACACCGTTGTAATCGGGCGAGTCTCTACTTTCAGATGCAACAGAAATTTTGCGGATTGGTCAATCCGTTCGCGAGATATGGCAGTTTGGATGTAAGAAACGCTTGAGAAACTCAAAATTTTCGCAGTTCTGATGCTCGAAACGATTAACTGGAACGGCCTAGGGGAAAACTACACACACCGTTGTAATCGGGCGAGTCTCTACTTTCAGATGCAACAGAAATTTTGCGGATTGGTCAATCCGTTCGCGAGATATGGCAGTTTGGATGTAAGAAACGCTTGAGAAACTCAAAATTTTCGCAGTTCTGATGCTCGAAACGAATAGCTGGAACGGCCTAGGGGAAAACTACACATACCGTTGTAATCGGGCGAGTTTCTACTTTCAGATGCAACAGAAATTTTGCGGATTGGTCGATCCGTTCGCGAGATGCGGCAGTTTGGAAGTAAGAAACGCTTGAGAAACTCAAAATTTTCGCAGTTCTGATGCTCGAAACGAATAACTAGAACGGCCTAGGGGAAAACTACACCTACCGTTGTAATCGGGCGAGTTTCTACTTTCTGATGCAACAGAAATTTTGCGGAGTGGTCAATCCGTTCGCGAGATATGGCAGTTTGGAGGTAAGAAACGCTTGAGAAACTCATAATTTTCGCAGTTCTGATGCTCGAAACGAATAACTAGAACCGCCTAGGGGAAAAGTGCGCATACCGTTGTAATCGGGCGAGTTTCTACTTTCAGATGCAACAGAAATTTTTCGGATTGATCAATCCGTTCGCGAGATATGGCAGTTTGGAGATAAGAAACACTTGAGGAACTCAAAATTTTCGCAGTTCTGATGCTCGAAACGAATGACTAGAACGGCCTAGGGGAGAAGTACGTATACCGTTGTAATCGGGCGAGTGTCTACTTTCAGATGCAATAGAAATTTTGAGGATCGGTCAATCCGTTCGCGAGATATGGCAGTTTGGATGTAAGAAACGCTAGAGAAACTCGAAATTTTCGCAGTTCTGATGCTCGAAACGAATAACTGGAACGGCCTTGGGGAAAACTACACATACCGTTGTAATCGGGCGAGTTTCTACTTTCAGATGCAACAGAAATTTTGCGGATCGGTCAATCCGTTCGCGAGATATGGCAGTTTGGATGTAAGAAACGCTAGAGAAACTCGAAATTTTCGCAGTTCTGATGCTCGAAACGAATAATTGGAACGGCCTTGGGGAAAACTACACATACCGTTGTAATCGGGCGAGTTTCTACTTTCAGATGCAACAGAAATTTTGCGGATTGGTCGATCCGTTCGCGAGATATGGCAGTTTGGAAATAAGAAACGCTTGAGAAACTCAAAATTTTCGCAGTTCTGATGCTAGAAACGAGTAACTAGAACGGCGTAGGGGAAAAGTGCGTATAGCGTTGTAATCGGTCGAGATTCTACTTTCAGATGCAACAGAAATTTTGCGGATCGGTCAATCCGTTCGCGAGATATGGCAGTTTGAAGGTAAGAAACGCTTGAGGAACTCAAAATTTGCGCAGTTCTGATGCTTGAAACGAATAACTAGAACGGCCTAGGGGAAAAGTGGGCATACCGTTGTAATCGGGCGAATGTCTACTTTCAGATGCAACAGAAATTTTGCGGATCGGTCAATCCGTTCGCGAGATATGGCAGTTTGGAAGTAAGAAACGCTTGAGAAACTCAAAATTTTCGCAGTTCTGATGCTCGAAACGAATAACTAGAACGGCCTAGGGGAGAAGTACGCATACCGTTGTAATCGGGCGAGTTTCTTCTTTCACAAGCAACAGAAATTATGCGGATTGATCAATCCGTTCGCGAGATATGGCAGTTTGGAAATAAGAAACGCTTGAGAAACTCAAAATTTTCGCAGTTCTGATGCTAGAAACGAGTAACTAGAACGGCGTAGGGGAAAAGTGCGCATACCGTTGTAATCGGGCGAGATTCTACTTTCAGATGCAACAGAAATTTTGCGGATCGGTCAATCCGTTCGCGAAATATGGCAGTTTGGAGGTAAGACACGCTTGAGAAACTCAAAATTTTCGCAGTTCTGATGCTCGAAACGAATGACTAGAATGGCCTAGGGGAGAAGTACGTATACCGCTGTAATCGGGCGAGTGTCTACTTTCAGATGCAACAGAAATTTTGCGGATCGGTCAATCCGTTCGCGAGATATGGCAGTTTGGATGTAAGAAACGCTAGAGAAACTCGAAATTTTCGCAGTTCTGATGCTCGAAACGAATAACTGGAACGGCCTTGGGGAAAACTACACATACCGTTGTAATCGGGCGAGTTTCTACTTTCAGATGCAACAGCAATTTTGCGGATTGGTCAATCCGTTCGCGAGATGTGGCAGTTTGGAGGTAAGAAACGCTTGAGAAACTCAAAATTTGCGCAGTTCTGATGCTTGAAACGAATAACTAGAACGGCGTAGGGGAAAACTACACATACCGTTGTAATCGGGCGAGTTTCTACTTTCAGATGCAACAGAAATTTTGCGGATCGGTCAATCCGTTCGCGAGATATGGCAGTTTGAAGGTAAGAAACGCTTGAGAAACTCAAAATTTGCGCAGTTCTGATGCTTGAAACGAATAACAAGAACGGCCTAGGGGAAAAGTGGGCACACCGTTGTAATCGGGCGAATGTCTACTTTCAGATGCAACAGAAATTTTGCGGATCGGTCAATCCGTTCGCGAGATATGGCAGTTTGGATGCAAGAAACGCTTGAGAAACTCGAAATTTTCGCAGTTCTGATGCTCGAAACGAATAACTGGAACGGCCTAGGGGAAAACTACACATACCGTTGTAATCGGGCGAGTCTCTACTTTCAGATGCAACAGAAATTTTGCGGATTGGTCAATCCGTTCGCGAGATATGGCAGTTTGGATGTAAGAAACGCTTGAGAAACTCAAAATTTTCGCAGTTCTGATGCTCGAAACGAATAGCTGGAACGGCCTAGGGGAAAACTACACATACCGTTGTAATCGGGCGAGTTTCTACTTTCAGATGCAACAGAAATTTTGCGGATTGGTCGATCCGTTCGCGAGATGCGGCAGTTTGGAAGTAAGAAACGCTTGAGAAACTCAAAATTTTGGCAGTTCTGATGCTCGAAACGAATAACTAGAACGGCCTAGGGGAAAACTACACCTACCGTTGTAATCGGGCGAGTTTCTACTTTCAGATGCAACAGAAATTTTGCGGATCGGTCAATCCGTTCGCGAGATATGGCAGTTTGAAGGTAAGAAACGCTTGAGAAACTCAAAATTTGCGCAGTTCTGATGCTTGAAACGAATAACAAGAACGGCCTAGGGGAAAAGTGGGCATACCGTTGTAATCGGGCGAATGTCTACTTTCAGATGCAACAGAAATTTTGCGAATCGGTCAATCCGTTCGCGAGATATGGCAGTTTGGATGCAAGAAACGCTTGAGAAACTCGAAATTTTCGCAGTTCTGATGCTCGAAGCGAATAACTGGAACGGCCTAGGGGAAAACTACACATACCGTTGTAATCGGGCGAGTCTCTACTTTCAGATGCAACAGAAATTTTGCGGATTGGTCAACCCGTTCGCGAGATATGGCAGTTTGGAGGTAAGACACGCTTGAGAAACTCAAAATTTTCGCAGTTCTGATGCTCGAAACGAATAGCTGGAACGGCCTAGGCGAAAACTACACATATCGTTGTAATCGGGCGAGTTTCTACTTTCAGATGCAACAGAAATTTTGCGGATTGGTCGATCCGTTCGCGAGATGCGGCAGTTTGGAAGTAAGAAACGCTTGAGAAACTCAAAATTTTCGCAGTTCTGATGCTCGAAATGAATAACTAGAACGGCCTAGGGGAAAACTACACCTACCGTTGTAATCGGGCGAGTTTCTACTTTCAGATGCAACAGAAATTTTTCGGATTGGTCAATCCGTTCGCGAGGTATGGCAGTTTGGAGGTAAGAAACGCTTGAGAAACTCAAAATTTTCGTAGTTCTGATGCTCGAAACGAATAACTAGAACGGCCTAGGGGAAAACTACACCTACCGTTGTAATCGGGCGAGTTTCTACTTTCACAAGCAACAGAAATTATGCGGATTGATCATTCCGTTCGCGAGATATGGCAGTTTGGATATAAGAAACGCTTGAGAAACTCAAAATTTTCGCAGTTCTGATGCTAGAAACGAGTAACTAGAACGGCGTAGGGGAAAAGTGCGCATACCGTTGTAATCGGGCGAGATTCTACTTTCAGATTCAACAGAAATTTTGCGGATCGGTCAATCCGTTCGCGAGATATGGCAGTTTGAAGGTAAGAGACGCTTGAGAAACTCAAAATTTGCGCAGATCTGATGCTTGAAACGAATAACTAGAACCGCCTAGGGGAAAAGTGCGCATACCGTTGTAATCGGGCGAGTGTCTACTTTCAGATGCAACAGAAATTTTGCGGATCGGTCAATCCGTTCGCGAGATATGGCAGTTTGGATGCAAGAAACGCTTGAGAAACTCAAAATTTTCGCAGTTCTGATGCTCGAAACGAATAGCTGGAACGGCCTAGGGGAAAACTACACATACCGTTGTAACCGGGCGAGTTTCTACTTTCAGATGCAACAGAAATTTTGCGGATTGGTCGATCCGTTCGCGAGATGCGGCCGTTTGGAAGTAAGAAACGCTTGAGAAACTCAAAATTTTCGCAGTTCTGATGCTCGAAACGAATAACTAGAACGGCCTAGGGGAAAACTACACCTACCTTTGTAATCGGGCGAGTTTCTACTTTCAGATGCAACAGAAATTTTGCGGATTGGTCAATCCGTTCGCGAGGTATGGCAGTTTGGAGGTAAGAAACGCTTGAGAAACTCAAAATTTTCGTAGTTCTGATGCTCGAAACGAATAACTAGAACCGCCTAGGGGAAAAGTGCGCATACCGTTGTAATCGGGCGAGTTTCTACTTTCAGATGCAACAGAAATTTTTCGGATTGATCAATCCGTTCGCGAGATATGGCAGTTTGGAGATAAGAAACAGTTGAGAAACTCAAAATTTTCGCAGTTCTGATGCTCGAAACGAATGACTAGAACGGCCTAGGGGAGAAGTACGTATACCGTTGTAATCGGGCGAGTGTCTACTTTCAGATGCAACAGAAATTTTGCGGATCGGTCAATCCGTTCGCGACATATGGCAGTTTGGATGTAAGAAACGCTAGAGAAACTCGAAATTTTCGCAGTTCTGATGCTCGAAACGAAAACAGGAACGGCCTTGGGGAAAACTACACATACCGTTGTAATCGGGCGAGTTTCTACTTTCAGATGCAACAGAAATTTTGCGGATCGGTCAATCCGTTCGCGAGATATGGCAGTTTGGAGGTAAGAAACGCTTGAGAAACTCAAAATTTTCGCTGTTCTGATGCTCGAAACGAATATCTAGAACCGCCTATGGGAAAAGTGCGCATACCGTTGTAATCGAGCGAGTTTCTACTTTCAGATGCAACAGAAATTTTGCGGATCGGTCAATCCGTTCGCGAGATATGGCAGTTTGGATGCAAGAAACGCTTGAGAAACTCGAAATTTTCGCAGTTCTGATGCTCGAAACGAATAACTGGAACGGCCTAGGGGTAAACTACACATACCGTTGTAATCGGGCGAGTTTCTACTTTCAGATGCAACAGAAATTTTGCCGATTGGTCGATCCGTTCGCGAGATGCGGCAGTTTGGAAGTAAGAAACGCTTGAGAAACTCAAAATTTTCGCAGTTCTGATGCTCGAAACGAATAACTAGAACGGCCTAGGGGAAAACTACACCTACCGTTGTAATCGGGCGAGTTTCTACTTTCAGATGCAACAGAAATTTTGCGGATTGATCAATCCGTTCGCGAGATATGGCAGTTTCGAGATAAGAAACGCTTGAGAAACTCAAAATTTTCGCTGTTCAGATGCTCGAAACGAATGACTAGAACGGCCTAGGGGAGAAGTACGCATACCATTGTAATCGGGCGAGTTTCTACTTTCAGATGCAACAGAAATTTTGCGGATTGATCAATCCGTTCGCGAGAAATGGCAGTTTGGATGTAAGAAACGCTAGAGAAAGTCGAAATTTTCGCTGTTCTGATGCTCGAAACGAATAACTGGAACGGCCTAGGGGAAAACTACACATACCGTTGTAGTCGGGCGAGTCTCTACTTTCAGATGCAACAGAAATTTTGCGGACTGATCAATCCGTTCGCGAGATATGGCAGTTTGGAGATAAGAAACGCTTGAGAAACTCAAAATTTTCGCAGTTCTGATGCTCGAAACGAATAACTGGAACGGCCTAGAGGAAAACTACACATACCGTTGTAATTGGGCGAGTCTCTACTTTCAGATGCAACAGAAATTTTGCGGATTGGTCAATCCGTTCGCAAGATATGGCAGTTTGGATGTAAGAAACGCTTGAGAAACTCGAAATTTTCGCAGTTCTGATGCTCGAAACGAATAACTGAAACGGCCTAGGGGAAAACTACACATACCGTTGTAATCGGGCGAGTTTCTACTTTCAGATGCAACAGAAATTTTCCGGATTGGTCAATCCGTTCGCGAGATATGGCAGTTTGGAGGTAAGAAACGCTTGAGAAACTCAAAATTTGCGCTTTTCTGATGCTTGAAACGAATAACAAGAACGGCCTAGGGGAAAAGTGCGCATACCGTTGTAATCGGGCGAGTGTCTACTTTCAGATGCAACAGAAATTTTGCGGATTGATCAATCCGTTCGCGAGATATGGCAGTTTGGAGATAAGAAAAGCTTGAGAAACTCGAAATTTTCGCAGTTCTGATGCTTGAAACGAATAACAAGAACGGCCTAGGGGAAAAGTGCGCATACCGTTGTAATCGGGCGAGATTCTACTTTCAGATGCAACAGGAATTTTGCGGATCGGTCAGTCCGTTCGCGAGATATAGCAGTTTGAAGGTAAGAAACGCTTCAGAAACTCAAAATTTGCGCAGTTCTGATGCTTGAAACGAATAACTGGAACGGCCTAGGGGAGAAGTACGCATACCGTTGTAATCGGGCGAGTGTCTACTTTCGGATGCAACAGAAATTTTGCGGATCGGTAAATCCGTTCGCGAGATATGGCAGTTTGGAGGTAAGAAACGCTTGAGAAACTCAAAATTTTCGCAGTTCTGATGCTCGAAACGAATAGCTGGAACGGCCTAGGGGAAAACTACACATACCGTTGTAATCGGGCGAGTTTCTACTTTCAGATGCAACAGAAATTTTGCGGATTGGTCAATCCGTTCGCGAGATATGGCATTTTGGAGGTAAGAAACGCTTGAGAAACTCAAAATTTGCGCAGTTCTGATGCTTGAAACGAATAACTAGAACGGCCTAGGGGAGAAGTACGCATACCATTGTAATCGGGCGAGTTTCTACTTTCAGATGCAACAGAAATTTTGCGGATTGATCAATCCGTTCGCGAGAAATGGCAGTTTGGATGTAAGAAACGCTAGAGAAACTCAAAATTTTCGCAGTTCTGATGCTAGAAACGAGTAACTAGAACGGCGTAGGGGAAAAGTGCGCATACCGTTGTAATCGGGCGAGATTCTACTTTCACATGCAACAGAAATTTTGCGGATCGGTCAATCCGTTCGCGAGATATGGCAGTTTGAAGGTAAGAAACGCTTGAGAAACTAAAAATTTGCGCAGTTCTGATGCTTGAAACGAATAACTAGAACGGCCTAGGGGAAAAGTGGGCATACCGTTGTGATCGGGCGAGTTTCTACTTTCAGATGCAACAGAAAGTTTGCGGATCGGTCAATCCGTTCGTGAGATATGGCAGTTTGGATGCAAGAAACGCTTGAGAAACTCGAAATTTTCGCAGTTCTGATGCTCGAAACGAATAACTGGAACGGCCTAGGGGTAAACTACACATACCGTTGTAATCGGGCGAGTCTCTACTTTGAGATGCAACAGAAATTTTGCGGATTGGTCAATCCGTTCGCGAGATATGGCAGTTTGGAGGTAAGACACGCTTGAGAAACTCAAAATTTTCGCAGTTCTGATGCTCGAAACGAATAGCTGGAACGGCCTAGGCGAAAACTACACATACCGTTGTAATCGGGCGAGTTTCTACTTTCAGATGCAACAGAAATTTTCCGGATTGGTCAATCCGTTCGCGAGATATGGCAGTTTGGAGGTAAGAAACGCTTGAGAAACTCAAAATTTTCGCAGTTCTGATGCTCGAAACGAATGACTAGAACGGCCTAGGGGAGAAGTACGCATACCGTTGTAATCGGGCGAGTTTCTACTTTCACAAGCAACAGAAATTTTGCGGATTGATCAATCCGTTCGCGAGAAATGGCAGTTTGGAGATAAGAAACGCTTTAGAAACTCAAAATTTTCGCAGTTCTGATGCTCGAAACGAATAACTAGAACGGCCCAGGGGAAAAGTGCGCATACCGTTGTAATCGGGCGAGTTTCACTTTCAAATGCAACAGAAATTTTGCGGATTGGTCAATCCGTTCGCGAGATATGGCAGTTTGGAAATAAGAAACGCTTGAGAAACTCAAAATTTTCGTAGTTCTGATGCTAGAAACGAGTAACTAGAACGGCGTAGGGGAAAAGTGCGCATACCGTTGTAATCGGGCGAGATTCTACTTTCAGATGCAACAGGAATTTTGCGGATTGGTCAATCCGTTCGCAAGATATGGCAGTTTGGATGTAAGAAACGCTTGAGAAACTCGAAATTTTCGCAGTTCTGATGCTCGAAACGAATAACTGAAACGGCCTAGGGGAAAACTACACATACCGTTGTAATCGGGCGAGTTTCTACTTTCAGATGCAACAGAAATTTTCCGGATTGGTCAATCCGTTCGCGAGATATGGCAGTTTGGAGGTAAGAAACGCTTGAGAAACTCAAAATTTGCGCTTTTCTGATGCTTGAAACGAATAACAAGAACGGCCTAGGGAAAAAGTGCGCATACCGTTGTAATCGGGCGAGTGTCTACTTTCAGATGCAACAGAAATTTTGCGGATTGATCAATCCGTTCGCGAGATATGGCAGTTTGGAGATAAGAAAAGCTTGAGAAACTCAAAATTTTCGCAGTTCTGATGCTCGAAACGAATGACTAGAACGGCCTAGGGGAGAAGTACGCATACCGTTGTAATCGGGCGAGTTTCTACTTTCACAAGCAACAGAAATTTTGCGGATTGATCAATCCGTTCGCGAGAAATGGCAGTTTGGAGATAAGAAACGCTTTAGAAACTCAAAATTTTCGCAGTTCTGATGCTCGAAACGAATAACTAGAACGGCCCAGGGGAAAAGTGCGCATACCGTTGTAATCGAGCGAGTTTCTACTTTCAAATGCAACAGAAATTTTGCGGATTGGTCAATCCGTTCGCGAGATATGGCAGTTTGGAAATAAGAAACGCTTGAGAAACTCAAAATTTTCGTAGTTCTGATGCTAGAAACGAGTAACTAGAACGGCGTAGGGGAAAAGTGCGCATACCGTTGTAATCGGGCGAGATTCTACTTTCAGATGCAACAGGAATTTTGCGGATCGGTCAGTCCGTTCGCGAGATATAGCAGTTTGAAGGTAAGAAACGCTTGAGAAACTCAAAATTTGCGCAGTTCTGATGCTTGAAACGAATAACTGGAACGGCCTAGGGGAGAAGTACGCATACCGTTGTAATCGGGCGAGTGTCTACTTTCGGATGCAACAGAAATTTTGCGGATCGGTAAATCCGTTCGCGAGATATGGCAGTTTGGAGGTAAGAAACGCTTGAGAAACTCAAAATTTGCGCAGTTCTGATGCTTGAAACGAATAACTAGAACGGCCTAGGGGAGAAGTACGCATACCATTGTAATCGGGCGAGTTTCTACTTTCAGATGCAACAGAAATTTTGCGGATTGATCAATCCGTTCGCGAGAAATGGCAGTTTGGATGTAAGAAACGCTAGAGAAACTCAAAATTTTCGCAGTTCTGATGCTAGAAACGAGTAACTAGAACGGCGTAGGGGAAAAGTGCGCATACCGTTGTAATCGGGCGAGATTCTACTTTCACATGCAACAGAAATTTTGCGGATCGGTCAATCCGTTCGCGAGATATGGCAGTTTGAAGGTAAGAAACGCTTGAGAAACTAAAAATTTGCGCAGTTCTGATGCTTGAAACGAATAACTAGAACGGCCTAGGGGAAAAGTGGGCATACCGTTGTGATCGGGCGAGTTTCTACTTTCAGATGCAACAGAAAGTTTGCGGATCGGTCAATCCGTTCGTGAGATATGGCAGTTTGGATGCAAGAAACGCTTGAGAAACTCGAAATTTTCGCAGTTCTGATGCTCGAAACGAATAACTGGAACGGCCTAGGGGTAAACTACACATACCGTTGTAATCGGGCGAGTCTCTACTTTGAGATGCAACAGAAATTTTGCGGATTGGTCAATCCGTTCGCGAGATATGGCAGTTTGGAGGTAAGACACGCTTGAGAAACTCAAAATTTTCGCAGTTCTGATGCTCGAAACGAATAGCTGGAACGGCCTAGGCGAAAACTACACATACCGTTGTAATCGGGCGAGTTTCTACTTTCAGATGCAACAGAAATTTTGCGGATTGGTCGATCCGTTCGCGAGATGCGGCAGTTTGGAAGTAAGAAACGCTTGAGAAACTCAAAATTTTCGCAGTTCTGATGCTCGAAACGAATAACTAGAACGGCCTAGGGGAAAACTACACCTACCGTTGTAATCGGGCGAGTTTCTACTTTCAGATGCAACAGAAATTTTGCGGATTGGTCAATCCGTTCGCGAGGTATGGCAGTTTGGAGGTAAGAAACGCTTGAGAAACTCAAAATTTTCGTAGTTCTGATGCTCGAAACGAATAACTAGAACGGCCTAGGGGAAAACTACACCTACCGTTGTAATCGGGCGAGTTTCTACTTTCACAAGCAACAGAAATTATGCGGATTGATCAATCCGTTCGCGAGATATGGCAGTTTGGATATAAGAAACGCTTGAGAAACTCAAAATTTTCGCAGTTCTGATGCTAGAAACGAGTAACTAGAACGGCGTAGGGGAAAAGTGCGCATACCGTTGTAATCGGGCGAGATTCTACTTTCAGATGCAACAGACATTTTGCGGATCGGTCAATCCGTTCGCGAGATATGGCAGTTTGAAGGTAAGAGACGCTTGAGAAACTCAAAATTTGCGCAGATCTGATGCTTGAAACGAATAACTAGAACCGCCTAGGGGAAAAGTGCGCATACCGTTGTAATCGGGCGAGTGTCTACTTTCAGATGCAACAGAAATTTTGCGGATCGGTCAATCCGTTCGCGAGATATGGCAGTTTGGATGCAAGAAACGCTTGAGAAACTCAAAATTTTCGCAGTTCTGATGCTCGAAACGAATAGCTGGAACGGCCTAGGGGAAAACTACACATACCGTTGTAACCGGGCGAGTTTCTAGTTTCAGATGCAACAGAAATTTTGCGGATTGGTCGATCCGTTCGCGAGATGCGGCAGTTTGGAAGTAAGAAACGCTTGAGAAACTCAAAATTTTCGCAGTTCTGATGCTCGAAACGAATAACTAGAACGGCCTAGGGGAAAACTACACCTACTTTTGTAATCGGGCGAGTTTCTACTTTCAGATGCAACAGAAATTTTGCGGATTGGTCAATCATTTCGCGAGGTATGGCAGTTTGGAGGTAAGAAACGCTTGAGAAACTCAAAATTTTCGTAGGTCTGATGCTCGAAACGAATAACTAGAACCGCCTAGGGGAAAAGTGCGCCTACCGTTGTAATCGGGCGAGTTTCTACTTTCAGATGCAACAGAAATTTTTCGGATTGATCAATCCGTTCGCGAGATATGGCAGTTTTGAGATAAGAAACAGTTGAGAAACTCAAAATTTTCGCAGTTCTGATGCTCGAAACGAATGACTAGAACGGCCTAGGGGAGAAGTACGTATACCGTTGTAATCGGGCGAGTGTCTACTTTCAGATGCAACAGAAATTTTGCGGATCGGTCAATCCGTTCGCGACATATGGCAGTTTGGATGTAAGAAACGCTAGAGAAACTCGAAATTTTCGCAGTTCTGATGCTCGAAACGAAAACAGGAACGGCCTTGGGGAAAACTACACATACCGTTGTAATCGGGCGAGTTTCTATTTTCAGATGCAACAGAAATTTTGCGGATTGGTCAATCCGTTCGCGAGATGTGGCAGTTTGGATGTAAGAAACGTTTGAGAAACTCAAAATTTGCGCAGTTCTGATGCTTGAAACGAATAACTAGAACGGCCTAGGGGAAAACTACACATACCGTTGTAATCGGGCGAGTTTCTACTTTCAGATGCAACAGAAATTTTGCGGATCGGTCAATCCGTTCGCGAGATATGGCAGTTTGGAGGTAAGAAACGCTTGAGAAACTCAAAATTTTCGCTGTTCTGATGCTCGAAACGAATAACTAGAACCGCCTAGGGGAAAACTACACATACCGTTGTAATCGGGCGAGTTTCTACTTTCAGATGCAACAGAAATTATGCGGATTGATCAATCCGTTCGCGAGATATGGCAGTTTGGATATAAGAAACGCTTGAGAAACTCAAAATTTTCGCAGTTCTGATGCTAGAAACGAGTAACTAGAACGGCGTAGGGGAAAAGTGCGCATACCGTTGTAATCGGGCGAGATTCTACTTTCACATGCAACAGAAATTTTGCGGATCGGTCAATCCGTTCGCGAGATATGGCAGTTTGAAGGTAAGACACGCTTGAGAAACTCAAGATTTTCGCAGTTCTGATGCTCGAAACGAATAGCTGGAACGGCCTAGGCGAAAACTACACATACCGTTGTAATCGGGCGAGTTTCTACTTTCAGATGCAACAGAAATTTTGCGGATTGGTCAATCCGTTCGCGAGGTATGGCAGTTTGGAGGTAAGAAACGCTTGAGAAACTCAAAATTTTCGTAGTTCTGATGCTCGAAACGAATAACTAGAACGGCCTAGGGGAAAACTACACCTACCGTTGTAATCGGGCGAGTTTCTACTTTCACAAGCAACAGAAATTATGCGGATTGATCAATCCGTTCGCGAGATATGGCAGTTTGGATATAAGAAACGCTTGAGAAACTCAAAATTTTCGCAGTTCTGATGCTAGAAACGAGTAACTAGAACGGCGTAGGGGAAAAGTGCGCATACCGTTGTAATCGGGCGAGTTTCTACTTTCAGATGCAACAGAAATTTTGCGGATTGGTCAATCCGTTCGCGAGGTATGGCAGCTTGGAGGTAAGAAACGCTTGAGAAACTCAAAATTTTCGTAGTTCTGATGCTCGAAACGAATAACTAGAACCGCCTAGGGGAAAAGTGCGCATACCGTTGTAATCGGGCGAGTTTCTACTTTCAGATGCAACAAAAATTTTTCGGATTGATCAATCCGTTCGCGAGATATGGCAGTTTGGAGATAAGAAACAGTTGAGAAACTCAAAATTTTCGCAGTTTTGATGCTCGAAACGAATGACTAGAACGGCCTAGGGGAGAAGTACGCATACCATTGTAATCGGGCGAGTTTCTACTTTCAGATGCAACAGAAATTTTGCGGATTGATCAATCCGTTCGCGAGATATGGCAGTTTGGAGATAAGAAACGCTTGAGAAAGTCGAAATTTTCGCTGTTCTGATGCTCGAAACGAATAACTGGAACGGCCTAGGGGAAAACTACACATACCGTTGTAATCGGGCGAGTCTCTACTTTCAGATGCAACAGAAATTTTGCGGACTGATCAATCCGTGCGCGAGATATGGCAGTTTGGAGATAAGAAACGCTTGAGAAACTCAAAATTTTCGCAGTTCTGATGCTCGAAACGAATGACTAGAACGGCCTAGGGGAGAAGTACGCATACCGTTGTAATCGGGCGAGTGTCTACTTTCAGATGCAACAGAAATTTTGCGGATCGGTCAATCCGTTCGCGAGATATGGCAGTTTGGAGGTAAGAAACGCTTGAGACACTCAAAACTTTCGCAGTTCTGATGCTCGAAACGAATAACTGGAACGGCGTAGGGGAAAAGTGCGCATACCGTTGTAATCGGGCGAGTTTCTACTTTCAGATGCAACAGAAATTTTGCGGATCGGTCAATCCGTTCGCGAGATATGGCAGTTTGAAGGTAAGAAACGCTTGAGAAACTAAAAATTTGCGCAGTTCTGATGCTTGAAACGAATAACTAGAACGGCCTAGGGGAAAACTACACATACCGTTGTAATCGGGCGAGTTTCTACTTTCAGATGCAACAGAAATTTTTGCGGATCGGTCAATCCGTTCGCGAGATATGGCAGTTTGGATGTAAGAAACGCTTGAGAAACTCGAAATTTTCGCAGTTCTGATGCTCGAAACGAATAACTGGAACGGCCTAGAGGAAAACTACACATACCGTTGTATTCGGGCGAGTCTCTACTTTCAGATGCAACAGAAATTTTGCGGATTGGTCAATCCGTTCGCAAGATATGGCAGTTTGGATGTAAGAAACGCTTGTGAAACTCGAAATTTTCGCAGTTCTGATGCTCGAAACGAATAACTGAAACGGCCTAGGGGAAAACTACACATACCGTTGTAATCGGGCGAGTTTCTACTTTCAGATGCAACAGAAATTTTCCGGATTGGTCAATCCGTTCGCGAGATATGGCAGTTTGGAGGTAAGAAACGCTTGAGAAACTCAAAATTTGCGCTGTTCTGATGCGTGAAACGAATAACAAGAACGGCCTAGGGGAAAAGTGCGCATACCGTTGTAGTCGGGCGAGTGTCTACTTTCAGATGCAACAGAAATTTTGCGGATTGATCAATCCGTTCGCGAGATATGGCAGTTTGGAGATAAGAAAAGCTTGAGAAACTCAAAATTTTCGCAGTTCTGATGCTCGAAACGAATGACTAGAACGGCCTAGGGGAGAAGTACGCATACCGTTGTAATCGGGCGAGTTTCTACTTTCACAAGCAACAGAAATTTTGCGGATTGATCAATCCGTTCGCGAGAAATGGCAGTTTGGAGATAAGAAACGCTTTAGAATCTCAAAATTTTCGCAGTTCTGATGCTCGAAACGAATAACTAGAACGGCCCAGGGGAAAAGTGCGCATACCGTTGTAATCGGGCGAGTTTCTACTTTCAAATGCAACAGAAATTTTGCGGATTGGTCAATCCGTTCGCGAGATATGGCAGTTTGGAAATAAGAAACGCTTGAGAAACTCAAAATTTTCGTAGTTCTGATGCTAGAAACGAGTAACTACAACGGCGTAGGGGAAAAGTGCGCATACCGTTGTAATCGGGCGAGATTCTACTTTCAGATGCAACAGGAATTTTGCGGATCGGTCAGTCCGTTCGCGAGATATGGCAGTTTGAAGGTAAGAAACGCTTGAGAAACTCAAAATTTGCGCAGTTCTGATGCTTGAAACGAATAACTGGAACGGCCTAGGGGAGAAGTACGCATACCGTTGTAATCGGGCGAGTGTCTACTTTCGGATGCAACAGAAATTTTGCGGATCGGTAAATCCGTTCGCGAGATATGGCAGTTTGGATGCAAGAAACGCTTGAGAAACTCGAAATTTTCGCAGTTCTGATGCTCGAAACGAATAACTGGAACGGCCTAGGGGAAAACAACACATACCGTTGTAATCGGGCGAGTCTCTACTTTCAGATGCAACAAAAATTTTGCGGATTTGTCAATCCGTTCGCGAGATATGGCAGTTTGGAGGTAAGAAACGCTTGAGAAACTCAAAATTTTCGCAGTTCTGATGCTCGAAACGAATAGCTGGAACGGCCTAGGGGAAAACTACACATACCGTTGTAATCGGGCGAGCTTCTACTTTCAGATGCAACAGAAATTTTGCGGATTGGTCAATCCGTTCGCGAGATATGGCATTTTGGAGGTAAGAAACGCTTGAGAAACTCAAAATTTGCGCAGTTCTGATGCATGAAACGAATAACTAGAACGGCCTAGGGGAAAAGTGCGTATACCGTTGTAATCGGGCGAGTTTCTACTTTCAGATGCAACAGAAATTTTGCGGATCGGTCAATCCGTTCGCGAGATATGGCAGTTTGGAAATCAGAAACGCTTGAGAAACTCAAAATTTTCGTAGTTCTGATGCTAGAAACGAGTAACTAGAACGGCGTAGGGGAAAAGTGCGCATATCGTTGTAATCGGGCGAGATTCTACTTTCAGATGCAACAGAAATTTTGCGGATCGGTCAATCCGTTCGCGAGATATGGCAGTTTGAAGGTAAGAAACGCTTGAGAAACTCAAAATTTGCGCAGTTCTGATGCTTGAAACGAATAACTAGAACGGCCTAGGGGAAAAGTGGGCATACCGTTGTAATCGGGCGAGTTTCTACTTTCAGATGCAACAGAACTTTTGCGGATTGATCAATCCGTTCGCGAGAAATGGCAGTTTGGAGATAAGAAACGCTTTAGAAACTCAAAATTTTCGCAGTTCTGATGCTCCAAACGAATGACTAGAACGGCCTAGGGGAGAAGTACGCATACCGTTGTAATCGGGCGAGATTCTACTTTCAGATGCAACAGAAATTTTGCGGATTGGTCAATCCGTTCGCGAGATATGGCAGTTTGGAGGTAAGACACGCTTGAGAAACTCAAAATTTTCGCAGTTCTGATGCTCGAAACGAATAGCTGGAACGGCCTAGGGGAAAACTACACATACCGTTGTAATCGGGCGAGTTTCTACTTTCAGATGCAACAGAAATTTTGCGGATTGGTCGATCCGTTCGCGAGATGCGGCAGTTTGGAAGTAAGAAACGCTTGAGAAACTCAAAATTTTCGCAGTTCTGATGCTCGAAACGAATAACTAGAACGGCCTAGGGGAAAACTACACCTACCGTTGTAATCGGGCGAGTTTCTACTTTCAGATGCAACAGAAATTTTCCGGATTGATCAATCCGTTCGCGAGATATGGCAGTTTGGAGATAAGAAACGCTTGAGAAACTCAAAATTTTCGCAGTTCTGATGCTCGAAACGAATGACTGAAACGGCCTAGGGGAGGAGTACGCATACCGTTGTAATCGGGCGAGTTTCTACTTTCAGATGCAACAGAAATTTTGCGGATTGATCAATCCGTTCGCGAGAAATGGCAGTTTGGATGTAAGAAACGCTAGAGAAACTCGAAATTTTCGCAGTTCTGATGCTCGAAACGAATAACTGGAACGGCCTAGGGGAAAACAACACATACCGTTGTAATCGGGCGGGTCTCTACTTTCAGATGCAACAAAAATTTTGCGGATTTGTCAATCCGTTCGCGAGATATGGCAGTTTGGAGGTAAGAAACGCTTGAGAAACTCAAAATTTTCGCAGTTCTGATGCTCGAAACGAATAGCTGGAACGGCCTAGGGGAAAACTACACATACCGTTGTAATCGGGCGAGCTTCTACTTTCAGATGCAACAGAAATTTTGCGGATTGGTCAATCCGTTCGCGAGATATGGCATTTTGGAGGTAAGAAACGCTTGAGAAACTCAAAATTTGCGCAGTTCTGATGCATGAAACGAATAACTAGAACGGCCTAGGGGAAAAGTGCGTATACCGTTGTAATCGGGCGAGTTTCTACTTTCAGATGCAACAGAAATTTTGCGGATCGGTCAATCCGTTCGCGAGATATGGCAGTTTGGAAATAAGAAACGCTTGAGAAACTCAAAATTTTCGTAGTTCTGATGCTAGAAACGAGTAACTAGAACGGCGTAGGGGAAAAGTGCGCATATCGTTGTAATCGGGCGAGATTCTACTTTCAGATGCAACAGAAATTTTGCGGATCGGTCAATCCGTTCGCGAGATATGGCAGTTTGAAGGTAAGAAACGCTTGAGAAACTCAAAATTTGCGCAGTTCTGATGCTTGAAACGAATAACTAGAACGGCCTAGGGGAAAAGTGGGCATACCGTTGTAATCGGGCGAGTTTCTACTTTCAGATGCAACAGAACTTTTGCGGATTGATCAATCCGTTCGCGAGAAATGGCAGTTTGGAGATAAGAAACGCTTTAGAAACTCAAAATTTTCGCAGTTCTGATGCTCCAAACGAATGACTAGAACGGCCTAGGGGAGAAGTACGCATACCGTTGTAATCGGGCGAGATTCTACTTTCAGATGCAACAGAAATTTTGCGGATTGGTCAATCCGTTCGCGAGATATGGCAGTTTGGAGGTAAGACACGCTTGAGAAACTCAAAATTTTCGCAGTTCTGATGCTCGAAACGAATAGCTGGAACGGCCTAGGGGAAAACTACACATACCGTTGTAATCGGGCGAGTTTCTACTTTCAGATGCAACAGAAATTTTGCGGATTGGTCGATCCGTTCGCGAGATGCGGCAGTTTGGAGGTAAGAAACGCTTGAGAAACTCAAAATTTTCGCAGTTCTGATGCTCGAAACGAATAGCTGGAACGGCCTAGGGGAAAACTACACATACCGTTGTAATCGGGCGAGTTTCTACTTTCAGATGCAACAGAAATTTTGCGGATTGGTCGATCCGTTCGCGAGATGCGGCAGTTTGGAGGTAAGAAACGCTTGAGAAACTCAATATTTTCGCAGTTCTGATGCTCGTAACGAATGACTAGAACGGCCTAGGGGAGAAGTACGCATACCGTTGTATTCGGGCGAGATTCTACTTTCAGATGCAACAGAAATTTTGCGGGTCGGTCAATCCGTTCGCGAGATATGGCAGTTTGAAGGTAAGAAACGCTTGAGAAACTCGGAATTTTCGCAGTTCTGATGCTCGAAACGAATAACTAGAACGGCCCAGGGGAAAAGTGCGCATACCGTTGTAGTCGGGCGAGTTTCTACTTTCAAATGCAACAGAAATTTTGCGGATTGGTCAATCCGTTCGCGAGATATGGCAGTTTGGAAATAAGAAACGCTTGAGAAACTGAAAATTTTCGTAGTTCTGATGCTAGAAACGAGTAACTAGAACGGCGTATGGGAAAAGTGCGCATATCGTTGTAATCGGGCGAGATTCTACTTTCAGATGCAACAGAAATTTTGCGGATCGGTCAATCCGTTCGCGAGATATGGCAGTTTGAAGGTAAGAAACGCTTGAGAAACTCAAAATTTTCGCAGTTCTGATGCTCGAAACGAATAACTGGAACGGCCTAGGGGAAAACTACACATACCGTTGTAATCGGGCGAGCCTCTACTTTCAGATGCAACAGAAATTTTGCGGATTGGTCAATCCGTTCGCGAGATATGGCAGTTTGGAGGTAAGAAACGCTTGAGAAACTCAAAATTTTCGCAGTTCTGATGCTCGAAACGAATAGCTGGAACGGCCTAGGGGAAAACTACACATACCGTTGTAATTGGGCGAGTTTCTACTTTCAGATGCAACAGAAATTTTGCGGATTGGTCAATCCGTTCGCGAGATATGGCAGTTTGGAGGTAAGAAACGCTTGAGAAACTCAAAATTTGCCCAGTTCTGATGCTTGAAACGAATAACTAGAACGGCCTAGGGGAAAAGTGCGCATACGGTTGTAATCGGGCGAGTTTCTACTTTCAGATGCAACAGAAATTTTGCGGATCGGTCAATCCGTTCGCGAGATATGGCAGTTTGAATGTAAGAAACGCTTGAGAAACTCAAAATTTGCGCAGTTCTGATGCTTGAAACGAATAACTAGAACCGCCTAGGGGAAAAGTGCGCATACCGTTGTAATCGGGCGAGTTTCTACTTTCACAAGCAACAGAAATTTTGCGGATTGATCAATCCGTTCGCGAGAAATGGCAGTTTGGAGATAAGAAACGCTTTAGAAACTCAAAATTTTCGCAGTTCTGATGCTCCAAACGAATGACTAGAACGGCCTAGGGGAGAAGTACGCATACCGTTGTAATCGGGCGAGATTCTACTTTCAGATGCAACAGAAATTTTGCGGATTGAACAATCCGTTCGCGAGAAATGGCAGTTTGGATGTAAGAAACGCTAGAGAAACTCGAAATTTTCGCTGTTCTGATGCTCGAAAGGAATAACTGGAACGGCCTAGGGGAAAACTACACATACCGTTGTAATCGGGCGAGTCTCTACTTTCAGATGCAACAGAAATTTTGCGGATTGGTCAATCCGTTCGCGAGATATGACAGTTTGGAAGTAAGAAACGCTTGAGAAACTCAAAATTTTCGCAGTTCTGATGCTCGAAACGAATAACTAGAACCGCCTAGGGGAAAAGTGCGCATACCGTTGTAATCGGGCGAGTTTCTACATTCAGATGCAACAGAAATTTTGCGGATTGATCAATCCGTTCGCGAGATATGGCAGTTTGGAGATAAGAAACGCTTGAGAAACTCAAAATTTTCGCAGTTCTGATGCTCGAAACGAATAACTAGAACCGCCTATGGGAAAAGTGCTCATACCGTTGTAATCGGGCGAGTTTCTACTTTCAGATGCAACAGAAATTTTGCGGATTGATCAATCCGTTCGCGAGATATGGCAGTTTGGAGATAAGAAACGCTTGAGAAACTCAAAATTTTCGCAGTTCTGATGCTCGTAACGAATGACTAGAACGGCCTAGGGGAGAAGTACGCATACCGTTGTAATCGGGCGAGATTCTACTTTCAGATGCAACAGAAATTTTGCGGGTCGGTCAATCCGTTCGCGAGATATGGCAGTTTGAAGGTAAGAAACGCTTGAGAAACTCGGAATTTTCGCAGTTCTGATGCTCGAAACGAATAACTAGAACGGCCCAGGGGAAAAGTGCGCATATCGTTGTAGTCGGGCGAGTTTCTACTTTCAAATGCAACAGAAATTTTGCGGATTGGTCAATCCGTTCGCGAGATATGGCAGTTTGGAAATAAGAAACGTTTGAGAAACTGAAAATTTTCGTAGTTCTGATGCTAGAAACGAGTAACTAGAACGGCGGATGGGAAAAGTGCGCATATCGTTGTAATCGGGCGAGATTCTACTTTCAGATGCAACAGAAATTTTGCGGATCGGTCAATCCGTTCGCGAGATATGGCAGTTTGAAGGTAAGAAACGCTTGAGAAACTCAAAATTTGCGCAGTTCTGATGCTTGAAACGAATAACTAGAACGGCCTAGGGGAAAAGTGGGCATACCGTTCTAATCGGGCGAGTTTCTACTTTCAGATGCAACAGAACTTTTGCGGATCGGTAAATCCGTTCGCGAGATATGGCTGTTTGGATGCAAGAAACGCTTGAGAAACTCGAAATTTTCGCAGTTCTGATGCTCGAAACGAATAACTGGAACGGCCTAGGGGAAAACTACACATACCGTTGTAATCGGGCGAGCCTCTACTTTCAGATGCAACAGAAATTTTGCGGATTGGTCAATCCGTTCGCGAGATATGGCAGTTTGGAGGTAAGAAACGCTTGAGAAACTCAAAATTTTCGCAGTTCTGATGCTCGAAACGAATAGCTGGAACGGCCTAGGGGAAAAGTGCGCATACGGTTGTAATCGGGCGAGTTTCTACTTTCAGATGCAACAGAAATTTTGCGGATCGGTCAATCCGTTCGCGAGATATGGCAGTTTGAATGTAAGAAACGCTTGAGAAACTCAAAATTTGCGCAGTTCTGATGCTTGAAACGAATAACTAGAACCGCCTAGGGGAAAAGTGCGCATACCGTTGTAATCGGGCGAGTTTCTACTTTCACAAGCAACAGAAATTTTGCGGATTGATCAATCCGTTCGCGAGAAATGGCAGTTTGGAGATATGAAACGCTTTAGAAACTCAAAATTTTCGCAGTTCTGATGCTCCAAACGAATGACTAGAACGGCCTAGGGGAGAAGTACGCATACCGTTGTAATCGGGCGAGATTCTACTTTCAGATGCAACAGAAATTTTGCGGATCGGTCAATCCGTTCGCGAGATATGGCAGTTTGAAGGTAAGAAACGCTTGAGAAACTCGGAATTTTCGCAGTTCTGATGCTCGAAACGAATAACTGGAACGGCCTAGGGGTAAACTACACCTACCGTTGTAATCGGGCGAGTCTCTACTTTCAGATGCAACAGAAATTTTGCGGATTGGTCAATCCGTTCGCGAGATATGGCAGTTTGAAGGTAAGAAACGCTTGAGAAACTCAAAATTTTCGCAGTTCTGATGCTCGAAACGAATAGCTGGAACGGCCTAGGGGAAAACTACACATACCGTTGTAATTGGGCGAGTTTCTACTTTCAGATGCAACAGAAATTTTGCGGATTGGTCAATCCGTTCGCGAGATATGGCAGTTTGGAGGTAAGAAACGCTTGAGAAATTCAAAATTTGCCCAGTTCTGATGCTTGAAACGAATAACTAGAACGGCCTAGGGGAAAAGTGCGCATACGGTTGTAATCGGGCGAGTTTCTACTTTCAGATGCAACAGAAATTTTGCGGATCGGTCAATCCGTTCGCGAGATATGGCAGTTTGAAGGTAAGAAACGCTTGAGAAACTCGGAATTTTCGCAGTTCTGATGCTCGAAACGAATAACTAGAACGGCCTAGGGGAAAACTACACCTACCGTTGTAATCGGGCGAGTTTCTACTTTCAGATGCAACAGAAATTTTGCGGATTGATCAATCCGTTCGCGAGATATGGCAGTTTGGAGATAAGAAACGATTGAGAAACTCAAAATTTTCGCAGTTCTGATGCTCGAAACGAATGACTGAAACGGCCTAGGGGAGAAGTACGCATACGGTTGTAATCGGGCGAGTTTCTACTTTCAGATGCAACAGAAATTTTGCGGATTGATCAATCCGTTCGCGAGAAATGGCAGTTTGGATGTAAGAAACGCGAGAGAAACTCGAAATTTTCGCTGTTGTGATGCTCGAAAGGAATAACTGGAACGGCCTAGAGGAAAACTACACATACCGTTGTAATCGGGCGAGCCTCTACTTTCAGATGCAACAGAAATTTTGCGGATTGGTCAATCCGTTCGCGAGATATGGCAGTTTGGAGGTAAGAAACGCTTGAGAAACTCAAAATTTTCGCAGTTCTGATGCTCGAAACGAATAGCTGGAACGGCCTAGGGGAAAACTACACAT
Source organism: Ptiloglossa arizonensis (assembly GCF_051014685.1). Lineage (NCBI taxonomy): Eukaryota > Metazoa > Arthropoda > Insecta > Hymenoptera > Colletidae > Ptiloglossa > Ptiloglossa arizonensis. The sequence goes on from NW_027478414.1 coordinate 1,440,637, forward strand.
ACCGTTGTAATTGGGCGAGTTTCTACTTTCAGATGCAACAGAAATTTTGCGGATTGGTCAATCCGTTCGCGAGATATGGCAGTTTGGAGGTAAGAAACGCTTGAGAAACTCAAAATTTGCCCAGTTCTGATGCTTGAAACGAATAACTAGAACGGCCTAGGGGAAAAGTGCGCATACGGTTGTAATCGGGCGAGTTTCTACTTTCAGATGCAACAGAAATTTTGCGGATCGGTCAATCCGTTCGCGAGATATGGCAGTTTGAATGTAAGAAACGCTTGAGAAACTCAAAATTTGCGCAGTTCTGATGCTTGAAACGAATAACTAGAACCGCCTAGGGGAAAAGTGCGCATACCGTTGTAATCGGGCGAGTTTCTACTTTCACAAGCAACAGAAATTTTGCGGATTGATCAATCCGTTCGCGAGAAATGGCAGTTTGGAGATAAGAAACGCTTTAGAAACTCAAAATTTTCGCAGTTCTGATGCTCCAAACGAATGACTAGAACGGCCTAGGGGAGAAGTACGCATACCGTTGTAATCGGGCGAGATTCTACTTTCAGATGCAACAGAAATTTTGCGGATTGAACAATCCGTTCGCGAGAAATGGCAGTTTGGATGTAAGAAACGCTAGAGAAACTCGAAATTTTCGCTGTTCTGATGCTCGAAAGGAATAACTGGAACGGCCTAGGGGAAAACTACACATACCGTTGTAATCGGGCGAGTCTCTACTTTCAGATGCAACAGAAATTTTGCGGATTGGTCAATCCGTTCGCGAGATATGACAGTTTGGAAGTAAGAAACGCTTGAGAAACTCAAAATTTTCGCAGTTCTGATGCTCGAAACGAATAACTAGAACCGCCTAGGGGAAAAGTGCGCATACCGTTGTAATCGGGCGAGTTTCTACATTCAGATGCAACAGAAATTTTGCGGATTGATCAATCCGTTCGCGAGATATGGCAGTTTGGAGATAAGAAACGCTTGAGAAACTCAAAATTTTCGCAGTTCTGATGCTCGAAACGAATAACTAGAACCGCCTATGGGAAAAGTGCTCATACCGTTGTAATCGGGCGAGTTTCTACTTTCAGATGCAACAGAAATTTTGCGGATTGATCAATCCGTTCGCGAGATATGGCAGTTTGGAGATAAGAAACGCTTGAGAAACTCAAAATTTTCGCAGTTCTGATGCTCGTAACGAATGACTAGAACGGCCTAGGGGAGAAGTACGCATACCGTTGTAATCGGGCGAGATTCTACTTTCAGATGCAACAGAAATTTTGCGGGTCGGTCAATCCGTTCGCGAGATATGGCAGTTTGAAGGTAAGAAACGCTTGAGAAACTCGGAATTTTCGCAGTTCTGATGCTCGAAACGAATAACTAGAACGGCCCAGGGGAAAAGTGCGCATATCGTTGTAGTCGGGCGAGTTTCTACTTTCAAATGCAACAGAAATTTTGCGGATTGGTCAATCCGTTCGCGAGATATGGCAGTTTGGAAATAAGAAACGTTTGAGAAACTGAAAATTTTCGTAGTTCTGATGCTAGAAACGAGTAACTAGAACGGCGGATGGGAAAAGTGCGCATATCGTTGTAATCGGGCGAGATTCTACTTTCAGATGCAACAGAAATTTTGCGGATCGGTCAATCCGTTCGCGAGATATGGCAGTTTGAAGGTAAGAAACGCTTGAGAAACTCAAAATTTGCGCAGTTCTGATGCTTGAAACGAATAACTAGAACGGCCTAGGGGAAAAGTGGGCATACCGTTCTAATCGGGCGAGTTTCTACTTTCAGATGCAACAGAACTTTTGCGGATCGGTAAATCCGTTCGCGAGATATGGCTGTTTGGATGCAAGAAACGCTTGAGAAACTCGAAATTTTCGCAGTTCTGATGCTCGAAACGAATAACTGGAACGGCCTAGGGGAAAACTACACATACCGTTGTAATCGGGCGAGCCTCTACTTTCAGATGCAACAGAAATTTTGCGGATTGGTCAATCCGTTCGCGAGATATGGCAGTTTGGAGGTAAGAAACGCTTGAGAAACTCAAAATTTTCGCAGTTCTGATGCTCGAAACGAATAGCTGGAACGGCCTAGGGGAAAAGTGCGCATACGGTTGTAATCGGGCGAGTTTCTACTTTCAGATGCAACAGAAATTTTGCGGATCGGTCAATCCGTTCGCGAGATATGGCAGTTTGAATGTAAGAAACGCTTGAGAAACTCAAAATTTGCGCAGTTCTGATGCTTGAAACGAATAACTAGAACCGCCTAGGGGAAAAGTGCGCATACCGTTGTAATCGGGCGAGTTTCTACTTTCACAAGCAACAGAAATTTTGCGGATTGATCAATCCGTTCGCGAGAAATGGCAGTTTGGAGATATGAAACGCTTTAGAAACTCAAAATTTTCGCAGTTCTGATGCTCCAAACGAATGACTAGAACGGCCTAGGGGAGAAGTACGCATACCGTTGTAATCGGGCGAGATTCTACTTTCAGATGCAACAGAAATTTTGCGGATCGGTCAATCCGTTCGCGAGATATGGCAGTTTGAAGGTAAGAAACGCTTGAGAAACTCGGAATTTTCGCAGTTCTGATGCTCGAAACGAATAACTGGAACGGCCTAGGGGTAAACTACACCTACCGTTGTAATCGGGCGAGTCTCTACTTTCAGATGCAACAGAAATTTTGCGGATTGGTCAATCCGTTCGCGAGATATGGCAGTTTGAAGGTAAGAAACGCTTGAGAAACTCAAAATTTTCGCAGTTCTGATGCTCGAAACGAATAGCTGGAACGGCCTAGGGGAAAACTACACATACCGTTGTAATTGGGCGAGTTTCTACTTTCAGATGCAACAGAAATTTTGCGGATTGGTCAATCCGTTCGCGAGATATGGCAGTTTGGAGGTAAGAAACGCTTGAGAAATTCAAAATTTGCCCAGTTCTGATGCTTGAAACGAATAACTAGAACGGCCTAGGGGAAAAGTGCGCATACGGTTGTAATCGGGCGAGTTTCTACTTTCAGATGCAACAGAAATTTTGCGGATCGGTCAATCCGTTCGCGAGATATGGCAGTTTGAAGGTAAGAAACGCTTGAGAAACTCGGAATTTTCGCAGTTCTGATGCTCGAAACGAATAACTAGAACGGCCTAGGGGAAAACTACACCTACCGTTGTAATCGGGCGAGTTTCTACTTTCAGATGCAACAGAAATTTTGCGGATTGATCAATCCGTTCGCGAGATATGGCAGTTTGGAGATAAGAAACGATTGAGAAACTCAAAATTTTCGCAGTTCTGATGCTCGAAACGAATGACTGAAACGGCCTAGGGGAGAAGTACGCATACGGTTGTAATCGGGCGAGTTTCTACTTTCAGATGCAACAGAAATTTTGCGGATTGATCAATCCGTTCGCGAGAAATGGCAGTTTGGATGTAAGAAACGCGAGAGAAACTCGAAATTTTCGCTGTTGTGATGCTCGAAAGGAATAACTGGAACGGCCTAGAGGAAAACTACACATACCGTTGTAATCGGGCGAGTCTCTACTTTGAGATGCAACAGAAATTTTGCGGATTGGTCAATCCGTTCGCGAGATATGGCAGTTTGGAAGTAAGAAACGCTTGAGAAACTCAAAATTTTCGCAGTTCTGATGCTCGAAACGAATAACTAGAACCGCCTAGGGGAAAAGTGCGCATACCGTTGTAATCGGGCGAGTTTCTACATTCAGATGCAACAGAAATTTTGCGGATTGATCAATCCGTTCGCGAGATATGGCAGTTTGGAGATAAGAAACGCTTGAGAAACTCAAAATTTTCGCAGTTCTGATGCTCGAAACGAATAACTAGAACCGCCTAGGGGAAAAGTGCTCATACCGTTGTAATCGGGCGAGTTTCTACTTTCAGATGCATCAGAAATTTTGCGGATTGATCAATCCGTTCGCGAGATATGGCAGTATGGAGATAAGAAACGCTTGAGAAACTCAAAATTTTCGCAGTTCTGATGCTCGAAACGAATGACTAGAACGGCCTAGGGGAGAAGTAGGCTTACCGTTGTAATCGGGCGAGTGTCTACTTTCAGATGCAATAGAAATTTTGCGGATCGGTCAATCCGTTCGCGAGATATGGCAGTATGGATGTAAGAAACGCTTGAGAAACTCGAAATTTTCGCAGTTCTGATGCTCGAAACGAATAACTAGAACGGCCTAGGGGAAAACTACACCTACCGTTGTAATCGGGCGAGTTTCTACTTTCAGATGCAACAGAAATTTTGCGGATTGATCAATCCGTTCGCGAGAAATGGCGGTTTGGAGATAAGAAACGCTTGAGAAACTCAAAATTTTCGCAGTTCTGATGCTCGAAACGAATAACTAGAACGGCCTAGGGGAAAACTACGCCTACCGTTGTAATCGGGCGAGTTTCTACTTTCAGATGCAACAGAAATTTTGCGGATTGATCAATCCGTTCGCGAGATATGGCAGTTTGGAGATAAGAAACGCTTGAGAAACTCAAAATTTTCGCAGTTCTGATGCTCGAAACGAATGACTGAAACGGCCTAGGGGAGAAGTACGCATACCGTTGTAATCGGGCGAGTTTCTACTTTAAGATGCAACAGAAATTTTGCGGATTGGTCGATCCGTTCGCGAGATGCGGCAGTTTGGATGTAAGAAACGCTTGAGAAACTCAAAATTTTCGCAGTTCTGATGCTCGAAACGAATAACTAGAACGGCCTAGGGGAAAACTACACCTACCGTTGTAATCGGGCGAGTTTCTACTTTCAGATGCAACAGAAATTTTGCGGATTGGTCAATCCGTTCGCGAGATGTGGCAGTTTGGAGGTAAGAAACGCTTGAGAAACTCAAAATTTGCGCAGTTCTGATGCTTGAAACGAATAACTAGAACGGCCTAGGGGAAAACTACACCTACCGTTGTAATCGGGCGAGTTTCTACTTTCAGATGCAACAGAAATTTTGCGGATCGGTCAATCCGTTCGCGAGATATGGCAGTTTGAATGTAAGAAACGCTTGAGAAACTCGAAATTTTCGCAGTTCTGATGCTCGAAACGAATAACTGGAACGGCCTAGGGGTAAACTACACATACCGTTGTAATCGGGCGAGTCTCTACTTTCAGATGCAACAGAAATTTTGCGGATTGGTCAATCCGTTCGCGAGATATGGCAGTTTGGAGGTAAGACACGCTTGAGAAACTCAAAATTTTCGCAGTTCTGATGCTCGAAACGAATAGCTGGAACGGCCTAGGGGAAAACTACACATACCGTTGTAATCGGGCGAGTTTCTACTTTCAAATGCAACAGAAATTTTGCGGATTGGTCAATCCGTTCGCGAGATGCGGCAGTTTGGAAGTAAGAAACGCTTGAGAAACTCAAAATTTTCGCAGTTCTGATGCTCGAAACGAATAACTAGAACGGCCTAGGGGAAAACTACACCTACCGTTGTAATCGGGCGAGTTTCTACTTTCAGATGCAACAGAAATTTTGCGGATTGGTCAATCCGTTCGCGAGATGTGGCAGTTTGGAGGTAAGAAACGCTTGAGAAACTCAAAATTTGCGCAGTTCTGATGCTTGAAACGAATAACTAGAACGGCCTAGGGGAAAAAAAACACCTACCGTTGTAATCGGGCGAGTTTCTACTTTCAGATGCAACAGAAATTTTGCGGATCGGTCAATCCGTTCGCGAGATATGGCAGTTTGAATGTAAGAAACGCTTGAGAAACTCGAAATTTTCGCAGTTCTGATGCTCGAAACGAATAACTGGAACGGCCTAGGGGTAAACTACACATACCGTTGTAATCGGGCGAGTCTCTACTTTCAGATGCAACAGAAATTTTGCGGATTGGTCAATCCGTTCGCGAGATATGGCAGTTTGGAAGTAAGAAACGCTTGAGAAAATCAAAATTTTCGCAGTTCTGATGCTCGGAACGAATAGTTGGAACGGCCTAGGGGAAAACTACACATACCGTTGTAATCGGGCGAGTCTCTACTTTCAGATGCAACAGAAATTTTGCGGATTGGTCAATCCGTTCGCGAGATATGGCAGTTTGGAGGTAAGACACGCTTGAGAATCTCAAAATTTTCACAGTTCTGATGCTCGAAACGAATAGCTGGAACGGCCTAGAGGAAAACTACACATACCGTTGTAATCGGGCGAGCTTCTACTTTAAGATGCAACAGAAATTTTGCGGATTGGTCGATCCGTTCGCGAGATGCGGCAGTTTGGATGTAAGAAACGCTTGAGAAACTCAAAATTTTCGCAGTTCTGATGCTCGAAACGAATAACTAGAACGGCCTAGGGGAGAACTACACCTACCGTTGTAATCGGGCGAGTTTCTACTTTCAGATGCAACAGAAATTTTGCGGATTGGTCAATCCGTTCGCGAGATATGGCAGTTTGGAAGTAAGAAACGCTTGAGAAAATCAAAATTTTCGCAGTTCTGATGCTCGGAACGAATAGTTGGAACGGCCTAGGGGAAAACTACACATACCGTTGTAATCGGGCGAGTCTCTACTTTCAGATGCAACAGAAATTTTGCGGATTGGTCAATCCGTTCGCGAGATATGGCAGTTTGGAGGTAAGACACGCTTGAGAATCTCAAAATTTTCACAGTTCTGATGCTCGAAACGAATAGCTGGAACGGCCTAGAGGAAAACTACACATACCGTTGTAATCGGGCGAGCTTCTACTTTAAGATGCAACAGAAATTTTGCGGATTGGTCGATCCGTTCGCGAGATGCGGCAGTTTGGATGTAAGAAACGCTTGAGAAACTCAAAATTTTCGCAGTTCTGATGCTCGAAACGAATAACTAGAACGGCCTAGGGGAGAACTACACCTACCGTTGTAATCGGGCGAGTTTCTACTTTCAGATGCAACAGAAATTTTGCGGATTGGTCAATCCGTTCGCGAGATGTGGCAGTTTGGAGGTACGAAACGCTTGAGAAACTCAAAATTTGCGCAGTTCTGATGCTTGAAACGAATAACTAGAACGGCCTAGGGGAAAACTACACAAAGCGTTGTAATCGGGCGAGTTTCTACTTTCAGATGCAACAGAAATTTTGCGGATCGGTCAATCCGTTCGCGAGATGTGGCAGTTTGGAGGTAAGAAACGCTTGAGAAACTCAAAATTTGCGCAGTTCTGATGCTCGAAACGAATAGCTGGAACGGCCTAGGAGAAAACTACACATACCGTTGTAATCGGGCGAGTTTCTACTTTCAGATGCAACAGAAATTTTGCGGATTGGTCGATCCGTTCGCGAGATGCGGCAATTTGGAACTAAGAAACGCTTGAGAAACTCAAAATTTTCGCAGTTCTGATGCTCGAAACGAATAACTAGAACGGCCTAGGGGAAAACTACGCCTACCGTTGTAATCGGGCGAGTTTCTACTTTCAGATGCAACAGAAATTTTGCGGATTGATCAATCCGTTCGCGAGATATGGCAGTTTGGAGATAAGAAACGCTTGAGAAACTCAAAATTTTCGCAGTTCTGATGCTCGAAACGAATGACTGAAACGGCCTAGGGGAGAAGTACGCATACCGTTGTAATCGGGCGAGTTTCTACTTTAAGATGCAACAGAAATTTTGCGGATTGGTCGATCCGTTCGCGAGATGCGGCAGTTTGGATGTAAGAAACGCTTGAGAAACTCAAAATTTTCGCAGTTCTGATGCTCGAAACGAATAACTAGAACGGCCTAGGGGAAAACTACACCTACCGTTGTAATCGGGCGAGTTTCTACTTTCAGATGCAACAGAAATTTTGCGGATTGGTCAATCCGTTCGCGAGATGTGGCAGTTTGGAGGTAAGAAACGCTTGAGAAACTCAAAATTTGCGCAGTTCTGATGCTTGAAACGAATAACTAGAACGGCCTAGGGGAAAACTACACCTACCGTTGTAATCGGGCGAGTTTCTACTTTCAGATGCAACAGAAATTTTGCGGATCGGTCAATCCGTTCGCGAGATATGGCAGTTTGAATGTAAGAAACGCTTGAGAAACTCGAAATTTTCGCAGTTCTGATGCTCGAAACGAATAACTGGAACGGCCTAGGGGTAAACTACACATACCGTTGTAATCGGGCGAGTCTCTACTTTCAGATGCAACAGAAATTTTGCGGATTGGTCAATCCGTTCGCGAGATATGGCAGTTTGGAGGTAAGACACGCTTGAGAAACTCAAAATTTTCGCAGTTCTGATGCTCGAAACGAATAGCTGGAACGGCCTAGGGGAAAACTACACATACCGTTGTAATCGGGCGAGTTTCTACTTTCAAATGCAACAGAAATTTTGCGGATTGGTCAATCCGTTCGCGAGATGCGGCAGTTTGGAAGTAAGAAACGCTTGAGAAACTCAAAATTTTCGCAGTTCTGATGCTCGAAACGAATAACTAGAACGGCCTAGGGGAAAACTACACCACCGTTGTAATCGGGCGAGTTTCTACTTTCAGATGCAACAGAAATTTTGCGGATTGGTCAATCCGTTCGCGAGATGTGGCAGTTTGGAGGTAAGAAACGCTTGAGAAACTCAAAATTTGCGCAGTTCTGATGCTTGAAACGAATAACTAGAACGGCCTAGGGGAAAACTACACATACCGTTGTAATCGGGCGAGTTTCTACTTTCAGATGCAACAGAAATTTTGCGGATCGGTCAATCCGTTCGCGAGATATGGCAGTTTGAAGGTAAGAAACGCTTGAGAAACTCGAAATTTTCGCAGTTCTGATGCTCGAAACGAATAACTGGAACGGCCTAGGGGTAAACTACACATACCGTTGTAATCGGGCGAGTCTCTACTTTCAGATGCAACAGAAATTTTGCGGATTGGTCAATCCGTTCGCGAGATATGGCAGTTTGGAGGTAAGACACGCTTGAGAAACTCAAAATTTTCGCAGTTCTGATGCTCGAAACGAATAGCTGGAACGGCCTAGGGGAAAACTACACGTACCGTTGTAATCGGGCGAGTTTCTACTTTAAGATGCAACAGAAATTTTGCGGATTGGTCGATCCGTTCGCGAGATGCGGCAGTTTGGATGTAAGAAACGCTTGAGAAACTCAAAATTTTCGCAGTTCTGATGCTCGAAACGAATAACTAGAACGGCCTAGGGGAAAACTACACCTACCGTTGTAATCGGGCGAGTTTCTACTTTCAGATGCAACAGAAATTTTGCGGATTGGTCAATCCGTTCGCGAGATGTGGCAGTTTGGAGGTAAGAAACGCTTGAGAAACTCAAAATTTGCGCAGTTCTGATGCTTGAAACGAATAACTAGAACGGCCTAGGGGAAAACTACACATACCGTTGTAATCGGGCGAGTTTCTACTTTCAGATGCAACAGAAATTTTGCGGATCGGTCAATCCGTTCGCGAGATATGGCAGTTTGAAGGTAAGAAACGCTTGAGAAACTCGAAATTTTCGCAGTTCTGATGCTCGAAACGAATAACTGGAACGGCCTAGGGGTAAACTACACATACCGTTGTAATCGGGCGAGTCTCTACTTTCAGATGCAACAGAAATTTTGCGGATTGGTCAATCCGTTCGCGAGATATGGCAGTTTGGAGGTAAGACACGCTTGAGAAACTCAAAATTTTCGCAGTTCTGATGCTCGAAACGAATAGCTGGAACGGCCTAGGGGAAAACTACACATACCGTTGTAATCGGGCGAGTTTCTACTTTCAGATGCAACAGAAATTTTGCGGATTGGTCAATCCGTTCGCGAGATGCGGCAGTTTGGAAGTAAGAAACGCTTGAGAAACTCAAAATTTTCGCAGTTCTGATGCTCGAAACGAATAACTAGAACGGCCTAGGGGAAAACTACACGTACCGTTGTAATCGGGCGAGTCTCTACTTTCAGATGCAACAGAAATTTTGCGGATTGGTCAATCCGTTCGCGAGATATGGCAGTTTGGAAGTAAGAAACGCTTGAGAAACTCAAAATTTTCGCAGTTCTGATGCTCGAAACGAATAACTAGAACCGCCTAGGGGAAAAGTGCGCATACCGTTGTAATCGGGCGAGTTTCTACATTCAGATGCAACAGAAATTTTGCGGATTGATCAATCCGTTCGCGAGATATGGCAGTTTGGAGATAAGAAACGCTTGAGAAACTCAAAATTTTCGCAGTTCTGATGCTCGAAACGAATAACTAGAACCGCCTAGGGGAAAAGTGCTCATACCGTTGTAATCGGGCGAGTTTCTACTTTCAGATGCAACAGAAATTTTGCGGATCGGTCAATCCGTTCGCGAGATATGGCAGTTTGAAGGTAAGAAACGCTTGAGAAACTCGAAATTATCGCAGTTCTGATGCTCGAAACGAATAACTGGAACGGCCTAGGGGTAAACTACACATACCGTTGTAATCGGGCGAGTTTCTACTTTCAGATGCAACAGAAATTTTGCGGATTGATCAATCTGTTCGCGAGAAATGGCAGTTTGGATGTAAGAAACGCTAGAGAAACTCGAAATTTTCGCTGTTCTGATGCTCGAAACGAATAACTGGAACGGCTTAGGGGAAAACTACACATACCGTTGTAATCGGGCGAGTCTCTACTTTCAGATGCAACAGAAATTTTGCGGATTGTTCAATCCGTTCGCGAGATATGGCAGTTTGGAAGTAAGAAACGCTTGAGAAACTCAAAATTTTCGCAGTTCTGATGCTCGAAACGAATAACTAGAACCGCCTAGGGGAAAAGTGCTCATACCGTTGTAATCGGGCGTGTTTCTACTTTCAGATGCAACAGAAATTTTGCGGATTGATCAATCCGTTCGCGAGATATGGCAGTTTGGAGATAAGAAACGCTTGAGAAACTCAAAATTTTCGCAGTTCTGATGCTCGAAACGAATGACTAGAACGGCCTAGGGGAGAAGTACGCTTACCGTTGTAATCGGGCGAGTGTCTACTTTCAGATGCAATAGAAATTTTGCGGATCGGTCAATCCGTTCGCGAGATATGGCAGTTTGGATGTAAGAAACGCTTGAGAAACTCGAAATTTTCGCAGTTCTGATGCTCGAAACGAATAACTAGAACGGCCTAGGGGAAAACTACACCTACCGTTGTAATCGGGCGAGTTTCTACTTTCAGATGCAACAGAAATTTTGGGGATTGGTCAATCCGTTCGCGAGATATGGCAGTTTGGAGGTAAGACACGCTTGAGAAACTCAAAATTTTCACAGTTCTGATGCTCGAAACGAATAGCTGGAACGGCCTAGGGGAAAACTACACATACCGTTGTAATCGGGCGAGTTTCTGCTTTAAGATGCAACAGAAATTTTGCGGATTGGTCGATCCGTTCGCGAGATGCGGCAGTTTGGATGTAAGAAACGCTTGAGAAACTCAAAATTTTCGCAGTTCTGATGCTCGAAACGAATAACTAGAACGGCCTAGGGGAAAACTACTCCTACCGTTGTAATCGGGCGAGTTTCTACTTTCAGATGCAACAGAAATTTTGCGGATTGATCAATCCGTTCGCGAGAAATGGCAGTTTGGATGTAAGAAACGCTAGAGAAACTCGAAATTTTCGCTGTTCTGATGCTCGAAACGAATAACTGGAACGGCCTAGGGGAAAACTACACATGCCGTTGTAATCGGGCGAGTCTCTACTTTCAGATGCAACAGAAATTTTGCGGATTGGTCAATCCGTTCGCGAGATATGGCAGTTTGGAAGTAAGAAACGCTTGAGAAACTCAAAATTTTCGCAGTTCTGATGCTCGAAACGAATAACTAGAACCGCCTAGGGGAAAAGTGCGCATACCGATGTAATCGGGCGAGTTTCTACATTCAGATGCAACAGAAATTTTGCGGATTGTTCAATCCGTTCGCGAGATATGGCAGTTTGGAGATAAGAAACGCTTGAGAAACTCAAAATTTTCGCAGTTCTGATGCTCGAAACGAATAACTAGAACCGCCTAGGGGAAAAGTGCTCATACCGTTGTAATCGGGCGAGTTTCTACTTTCAGATGCAACAGAAATTTTGCGGATTGATCAATCCGTTCGCGAGATATGGCAGTTTGGAGATAAGAAACGCTTGAGAAACTCAAAATTTTCGCAGTTCTGATGCTCGAAACGAATGACTAGAACGGCCTAGGGGAGAAGTACGCTTACCGTTGTAATCGGGCGAGTGTCTACTTTCAGATGCAATAGAAATTATGCGGATCGGTCAATCCGTTCGCGAGATATGGCAGTTTGGATGTAAGAAACGCTTGAGAAACTCGAAATTTTCGCAGTTCTGATGCTCGAAACGAATAACTGGAACGGCCTAGAGGAAAACTACACATACCGCTGTGATCGGGCGAGTCTCTACTTTCAGATGCAACAGAAATTTTGCGGATTGGTCAATCCGTTCGCAAGATATGGCAGTTTGGATGTAAGAAACGCTTGAGAAACTCGAAATTTTCGCAGTTCTGATGCTCGAAACGAATAACTGAAGCGGCCTAGGGGAAAACTACACATACCGTTGTAATCGGGCGAGTTTCTACTTTCAGATGCAACAGAAATTTTGCGGATTGGTCAATCCGTTCGCGAGATATGGCAGTTTGGAGGTAAGAAACGCTTTAGAAACTCAAAATTTTCGCAGTTCTGATGCTCGAAACGAATAACTAGAACGGCCCAGGGGAAAAGTGCGCATACCGTTGTAATCGGGCGAGTTTCTACTTTCAAATGCAACAGAAATTTTGCGGATTGGTCAATCCGTTCGCGAGATATGGCAGTTTGGAAATATGAAACGCATGAGAAACTCAAAATTTTCGTAGTTCTGATGCTAGAAACGAGTAACTAGAACGGCGTAGTGGAAAAGTGCGCATACCGTTGTAATCGGGCGAGATTCTACTTTCAGATGCAACAGAAATTTTGCGGATCGGTCAATCCGTTCGCGAGATATGGCAGTTTGGATGCAAGAAACGTTTGAGAAACTCGAAATTTTCGCAGTTCTGATGCTCGAAACGAATAACTGGAACGGCCTAGGGGAAAACTACACATACCGTTGTAATCGGGCGAGTCTCTACTTTCAGATGCAACAGGAATTTTGCGGATTGGTCAATCCGTTCGCGAGATATGGCAGTTTGGATGTAAGAAACGCTTGAGAAACTCAAAATTTTCGCAGTTCTGATGCTCGAAACGAATAGCTGGAACGGCCTAGGGGAAAACTTCACATACCGTTGTAATCGGGCGAGTTTCTACTTTCAGATGCAACAGAAATTTTGCGGATTAGTCAATCCGTTCGCGAGATATGGCAGTTTGGAGGTAAGAAACGCTTGAGAAACTCAAAATTTGCGCAGTTCTGATGCTTGAAACGAATAACTAGAACGGCCTAGGGGAAAAGTGCGCATACCGTTGTAATCGGGCGAGTTTCTACTTTCAGATGCAACAGAAATTTTGCGGATCGGTCAATCCGTTCGCGAGATATGGCAGTTTGAAGGTAAGAAACGCTTGAGTAACTCAAAATTGCGCAGTTCTGATGCTTGAAACGAATAACTAGAACCGCCTAGGGGAAAAGTGCGCATACCGTTGTAATCGGGCGAGTTTCTACTTTCAGATGCAACCGAAATTTTGCGGATTGGTCAATCCGTTCGCGAGATATGGCAGTTTGGAGGTAAGAAACGCTTGAGAAACTCGAAATTTTCGCAGTTCTGATGCTCGAAACGAATAACTGGAACGGCCTAGGGGAAAACTACACATACCGTTGTAATCGGGCGAGTCTCTACTTTCAGATGCAACAGAAATTTTGCGGATTGGTCAATCCCTTCGCGAGATATGGCAGTTTGGAGGTAAGAAACGCTTGAGAATCTCAAATTTTCGCAGTTCTGATGCTCGAAACGAATAGCTGGAACGGCCTAGGGGAAAACTACACATACCGTTGTAATCGGGCGAGTTTCTACTTTCAGATGCAACAGAAATTTTGCGGATTGGTCAATCCGTTCGCGAGATATGGCAGTTTGGAGGTAAGAAACGCTTGAGAAACTCAAAATTTGCGCAGTTCTGATGCTCGAAACGAATAACTAGAACGGCCCAGGGGAAAAGTGCGCATACCGTTGTAATCGGGCGAGTTTCTACTTTCAGATGCAACAGAACTTTTGCGGATCGGTAAATCCGTTCGCGAGATATGGCAGTTTGGATGCAAGAAACGCTTGAGAAACTCGAAATTTTCGCAGTTCTGATGTTCGAAACGAATAACTGGAACGGCCTAGAGGAAAACTACACATACCGCTGTGATCGGGCGAGTCTCTACTTTCAGATGCAACAGAAATTTTGCGGATTGGTCAATCCGTTCGCAAGATATGGCAGTTGGATGTAAGAAACGCTGAGAAACTCGAAATTTTCGCAGTTCTGATGCTCGAAACGAATAACTGAAGCGGCCTAGGGGAAAACTACACATACCGTTGTAATCGGGCGAGTTTCTACTTTCAGATGCAACAGAAATTTTGCGGATTGGTCAATCCGTTCGCGAGATATGGCAGTTTGGAGGTAAGAAACGCTTTAGAAACTCAAAATTTTCGCAGTTCTGATGCTCGAAACGAATAACTAGAACGGCCCAGGGGAAAAGTGCGCATACCGTTGTAATCGGGCGAGTTTCTACTTTCAAATGCAACAGAAATTTTGCGGATTGGTCAATCCGTTCGCGAGATATGGCAGTTTGGAAATAAGAAACGCATGAGAAACTCAAAATTTTCGTAGTTCTGATGCTAGAAACGAGTAACTAGAACGGCGTAGTGGAAAAGTGCGCACACCGTTGTAATCGGGCGAGATTCTACTTTCAGATGCAACAGAAATTTTGCGGATCGGTCAATCCGTTCGCGAGATATGGCAGTTTGGATGCAAGAAACGTTTGAGAAACTCGAAATTTTCGCAGTTCTGATGCTCGAAACGAATAACTGGAACGGCCTAGGGGAAAACTACACATACCGTTGTAATCGGGCGAGTCTCTACTTTCAGATGCAACAGGAATTTTGCGGATTGGTCAATCCGTTCGCGAGATATGGCAGTTTGGATGTAAGAAACGCTTGAGAAACTCAAAATTTTCGCAGTTCTGATGCTCGAAACGAATAGCTGGAACGGCCTAGGGGAAAACTTCACATACCGTTGTAATCGGGCGAGTTTCTACTTTCAGATGCAACAGAAATTTTGCGGATCGGTCAATCCGTTCGCGAGATATGGCAGATTGAAGGTAAGAAACGCTTGAGTAACTCAAAATTTGCGCAGTTCTGATGCTTTAAACGAATAACTAGAACCGCCTAGGGGAAAAGTGCGCATACCGTTGTAATCGGGCGAGTTTCTACTTTCAGATGCAACAGAAATTTTGCGGATTGGTCAATCCGTTCGCGAGATATGGCAGTTTGGAGGTAAGAAACGCTTGAGAAACTCGAAATTTTCGCAGTTCTGATGCTCGAAACGAATAACTGGAACGGCCTAGGGGAAAACTACACATACCGTTGTAATCGGGCGAGTCTCTACTTTCAGATGCAACAGAAATTTTGCGGATTGGTCAATCCCTTCGCGAGATATGGCAGTTTGGAGGTAAGAAACGCTTGAGAATCTCAAAATTTTCGCAGTTCTGATGCTCGAAACGAATAGCTGGAACGGCCTAGGGGAAAACTACACATACCGTTGTAATCGGGCGAGTTTCTACTTTCAGATGCAACAGAAATTTTGCGGATTGGTCAATCCGTTCGCGAGATATGGCAGTTTGGAGGTAAGAAACGCTTGAGAAACTCAAAATTTGCGCAGTTCTGATGCTTGAAACGAATAACTAGAACGGCCTAGGGGAAAAGTGCGCATACCGTTGTAATCGGGCGAGTTTCTACTTTCAGATGCAGCAGAAATTTTGCGGATCGGTCAATCGGTTCGCGAGATATGGCAGTTTGAAGGTAAGAAACGCTTGAGAAACTCAAAATTTGCGCAGTTCTGATGCTTGAAACGAATAACTAGAACCGCCTAGGGGAAAAGTGCGCATACCGTTGTAATCGGGCGAGTGTCTACTTTCAGATGCAACGGAAATTTTGCGGATTGATCAATCCGTTCGCGAGATATGGCAGTTTGGAGATAAGAAACGCTTGAGAAACTCAAAATTTTCGCAGTTCTGATGCTCGAAACGAATAACTAGAACGGCCTAGGGGAGAAGTACGCATACCGTTGTAATCGGGCGAGTTTCTACTTTCACAAGCAACAGAAATTTTGCGGATTGATCAATCCGTTCGCGAGAAATGACAGTTTGGAGATAAGAAACGCTTTAGAAACTCAAAATTTTCGCAGTTCTGATGCTCGAAACGAATAACTAGAACGGCCCAGGGGAAAAGTGCGCATACCGTTGTAGTCGGGCGAGTTTCTACTTTCAAATGCAACAGAAATTTTGCGGATTGGTCAATCCGTTCGCGAGATATGGCAGTTTGGAAATAAGAAACGCTTGAGATACTCAAAATTTTCGTAGTTCTGATGCTAGAAACGAGTAACTAGAACGGCCTAGGGGAAAAGTGAGCATACCGTTGTAATCGGGCGAGTTTCTACTTTCAGATGCAACAGAACTTTTGCGGATCGGTAAATCCGTTCGCGAGATATGGCAGTTTGGATGCAAGGAACGCTTGAGAAACTCGAAATTTTCGCAGTGCTGATGCTCGAAACGAATAACTGGAACGGCCTAGGGGAAAACTACACATACCGTTGTAATCGGGCGAGTCTCTACTTTCAGATGCAGCAGAAATTTTGCGGATTGGTCAATCCGTTCGCGAGATATGGCAGTTTGGAGGTAAGACACGCTTGAGAAACTCAAAATTTGCGCAGTTCTGATGCTTGAAACGAATAACTAGAACCGCCTAGGGGAAAAGTGCGCATACCGTTGTAATCGGGCGAGTGTCTACTTTCAGATGCAACGGAAATTTTGCGGATTGATCAATCCGTTCGCGAGATATGGCAGTTTGGAGATAAGAAACGCTTGAGAAACTCAAAATTTTCGCAGTTCTGATGCTCGAAACGAATAACTAGAACGGCCTAGGGGAGAAGTACGCATACCGTTGTAATCGGGCGAGTTTCTACTTTCACAAGCAACAGAAATTTTGCGGATTGATCAATCCGTTCGCGAGAAATGACAGTTTGGAGATAAGAAACGCTTTAGAAACTCAAAATTTTCGCAGTTCTGATGCTCGAAACGAATAACTAGAACGGCCCAGGGGAAAAGTGCGCATACCGTTGTAGTCGGGCGAGTTTCTACTTTCAAATGCAACAGAAATTTTGCGGATTGGTCAATCCGTTCGCGAGATATGGCAGTTTGGAAATAAGAAACGCTTGAGAAACTCAAAATTTTCGTAGTTCTGATGCTAGAAACGAGTAACTAGAACGGCCTAGGGGAAAAGTGAGCATACCGTTGTAATCGGGCGAGTTTCTACTTTCAGATGCAACAGAACTTTTGCGGATCGGTAAATCCGTTCGCGAGATATGGCAGTTTGGATGCAAGGAACGCTTGAGAAACTCGAAATTTTCGCAGTGCTGATGCTCGAAACGAATAACTGGAACGGCCTAGGGGAAAACTACACATACCGTTGTAATCGGGCGAGTCTCTACTTTCAGATGCAGCAGAAATTTTGCGGATTGGTCAATCCGTTCGCGAGATATGGCAGTTTGGAGGTAAGACACGCTTGAGAAACTCAAAATTTTCGCAGTTCTGATGCTCGAAACGAATAGCTGGAACCGCCTAGGGGCAAAGTGCGCATACCGTTGTAATCGGGCGAGTGTCTACTTTCAGATGCAACGGAAATTTTGCGGATTGATCAATCCGTTCGCGAGATATGGCAGTTTGGAGATAAGAAACGCTTGAGAAACTCAAAATTTTCGCAGTTCTGATGCTTGAAACGAATAACTAGAACCGCCTAGGGGAAAAGTACGCATACCGTTGTAATCGGGCGAGTTTCTACTTTCACAAGCAACAGAAATTTTGCGGATTGGTCAATCCGTTCGCGAGATATGGCAGTTTGGAGGTAAGAAACGCTTGAGAAACTCAAAATTTGCGCAGTTCTGATGCTTGAAACGAATAACTAGAACGGCCTAGGGGAAAAGTGCGCATACCGTTGTAATCGGGCGAGTTTCTACTTTCAGATGCAGCAGAAATTTTGCGGATGGGTCAATCCGTTCGCGAGATATGGCAGTTTGAAGGTAAGAAACGCTTGAGAAACTCAAAATTTGCGCAGTTCTGATGCTTGAAACGAATAACTAGAACCGCCTAGGGGAAAAGTGCGCATACCGTTGTAATCGGGCGAGTTTCTACTTTCACAAGCAACAGAAATTTTGCGGATTGATCAATCCGTTCGCGAGAAATGACAGTTTGGAGATAAGAAACGCTTTAGAAACTCACAATTTTCGCAGTTCTGATGCTCGAAACGAATAACTAGAACGGCCCAGGGGAAAAGTGCGCATACCGTTGTAATCGGGCGAGTTTCTACTTTCAGATGCAACAGAACTTTTGCGGATCGGTAAATCCGTTCGCGAGATATGGCAGTTTGGATGCAAGAAACGCTTGAGAAACTCGAAATTTTCGCAGTGCTGATGCTCGAAACGAATAACTGGAACGGCCTAGGGGAAAACTACACATACCGCTGTAATCGGGCGAGTCTCTACTTTCAGATGCAGCAGAAATTTTGCGGATTGGTCAATCCGTTCGCGAGATATGGCAGTTTGGAGGTAAGACACGCTTGAGAAACTCAAAATTTTCGCAGTTCTGATGCTCGAAACGAATAGCTGGAACGGCCTAGGGGAAAACTACACATACCGTTGTAATCGGGCGAGTTTCTACTTTCAGATGCAACAGAAATTTTGCGGATCGGTCAATCCGTTCGCGAGATATGGCAGTTTGAATGTAAGAAACGCTTGAGAAACTCAAAATTTGCGCAGTTCTGATGCTTGAAACGAATAACTAGAACCGCCTAGGGGAAAAGTGCGCATACCGTTGTAATCGGGCGAGTGTCTACTTTCAGATGCAACAGAAATTTTGCGGATCGGTCAATCCGTTCGCGAGATATGGCAGTTTGAATGTAAGAAACGCTTGAGAAACTCAAAATTTGCGCAGTTCGGATGCTTGAAACGAATAACTAGAACCGCCTAGGGGAAAAGTGCGTATACCGTTGTAATCGGGCGAGTGTCTACTTTCAGATGCAACGGAAATTTTGCGGATTGATCAATCCGTTCGCGAGATATGGCAGTTTGGAGATAAGAAACGCTTGAGAAACTCAAAATTTTCGCAGTTCTGATGCTTGAAACGAATAACTAGAACCGCCTAGGGGAAAAGTACGCATACCGTTGTAATCGGGCGAGTTGCTACTTTCACAAGCAACAGAAATTTTGCGGATTGGTCAATCCGTTCGCGAGATATGGCAGTTTGGAGGTAAGAAACGCTTGAGAAACTCAAAATTTGCGCAGTTCTGATGCTTGAAACGAATAACTAGAACGGCCTAGGGGAAAAGTGCGCATACCGTTGTAATCGGGCGAGTTTCTACTTTCAGATGCAGCAGAAATTTTGCGGATCGGTCAATCCGTTCGCGAGATATGGCAGTTTGAAGGTAAGAAACGCTTGAGAAACTCAAAATTTGCGCAGTTCTGATGCTTGAAACGAATAACTAGAACCGCCTAGGGGAAAAGTGCGCATACCGTTGTAATCGGGCGAGTGTCTACTTTCAGATGCAACGGAAATTTTGCGGATTGATCAATCCGTTCGCGAGATATGGCAGTTTGGAGATAAGAAACGCTTGAGAAACTCAAAATTTTCGCAGTTCTGATGCTCGAAACGAATAACTAGAACGGCCTAGGGGAGAAGTACGCATACCGTTGTAATCGGGCGAGTTTCTACTTTCAGATGCAACAGAAATTTTGCGGATTGGTCAATCCCTTCGCGAGATATGGCAGTTTGGATGTAAGAAACGCTTGAGAAACTCAAAATTTGCGCAGTTCTGATGCTCGAAACGAATAGCTGGAACGGCCTAGGGGAAAACTACAAATACCGTTGTAATCGGGCGAGTTTCTTCTTTCAGATGCAACAGAAATTTTGCGGATTGGTCAATCCGTTCGCGAGATATGGCAGTTTGGATGTAAGAAACGCTTGAGAAACTCAAAATTTGCGCAGTTCTGATGCTTGAAACGAATAACTAAAACGGCCTAGGGGAAAAGTGCGCATACCGTTGTAATCGGGCGAGTTTCTACTTTCAGATGCAACAGAAATTTTGCGGAATTGTCAATCCGTTCGCGAGATATGGCAGTTTGAAGGTAAGAAACGCTTGAGAAACTCAAAATTTGCGCAGTTCTGATGCTTGAAACGAATAACTAGAACCGCCTAGGGGAAAAGTGCGCATACCCTTGTAATCGGGCGAGTGTCTACTTTCAGATGCAACGGAAATTTTGCGGATTGATCAATCCGTTCACGAGATATGGCAGTTTGGAGATAAGAAACGCTTGAGAAACTCAAAATTTTCGCAGTTCTGATGCTCGAAACGAATAACTAGAACGGCCTAGGGGAGAAGTACGCATACCGTTGTAATCGGGCGAGTTTCTACTTTCACAAGCAACAGAAATTTTGCGGATTGATCAATCCGTTCGCGAGAAATGACAGTTTGGAGATAAGAAACGCTTTAGAAACTCAAAATTTTCCCCGTTCTGATGCTCGAAACGAATAACTAGAACGGCCCAGGGGAAAAGTGCGCATACCGTTGTAGTCGGGCGAGTTTCTACTTTCAAATGCAACAGAAATTTTGCGGATTGGTCAATCCGTTCGCGAGATATGGCAGTTTGGAAATAAGAAACGCTTGAGAAACTCAAAATTTGCGCAGTTCTGATGCTTGAAACGAATAACTAGAACGGCCTAGGGGAAAAGTGCGCATACCGTTGTAATCGGGCGAGTTTCTACTTTCAAATGCAACAGAAATTTTGGGGATTGGTCAATCCGTTCGCGAGATATGGCCGTTTGGATGTAAGAAACGCTTGAGAAACTCAAAATTTTCGCAGTTCTGATGCTCGAAACGAATAACTAGAACGGCCTAGGGGAGAAGTGCGCATACCGTTGTAATCGGGCGAGTTTCTACTTTCAGATGCAAAAGAAATTTTGCGGATTGATCAATCCGTTCGCGAGATATGGCAGTTTGAAGGTAAGAAACGCTTGAGAAACTCGGAATTTTCGCAGTTCTGATGCTCGAAACGAATAACTGGAACGGCCTAGGGGTAAACTACACGTACCGTTGTAATCGGGCGAGTTTCCACTTTCAGATGCAACAGAAATTTTGCGGATTGGTCAATCCGTTCGCGAGATATGGCAGTTTGGAGGTAAGAAACGCTTGAGAAACTCAAAATTTTCGCAGTTCTGATGCTCGAAACGAATAACTGGAACGGCCTACGGGAAAACTACACATACCGTTGAAATCGGCCGAGTTTCTACCTTCAGATGCAACAGAAATTTTGCGGATTGGTCGATCCGTTCGCGAGATGTGGCAGTTTGGAAGTAAGAAACGCTTGAGAAACTCAAAATTTTCGCAGTTCTGATGCTCGAAACGAATGACTAGAACGGCCTAGGGGAGAAGTACGCATACCGTTGTAATCGGGCGAGTTTCTACTTTCAGATGCAACAGAAATTTTGCGGATTGATCAATCCGTTCGCGAGATATGGCAGTTTGGAGATAAGAAACGCTTGAGAAACTCAAAATTTTCGCAGTTCTGATGCTCGAAACGAATAACTAGAACCGCCTAGGGGAAAAGTGCGCATACCGTTGTAATCGGGCGAGTTTCTACTTTCAGATGCAAAAGAAATTTTGCGGATTGATCAATCCGTTCGCGAGATATGGCAGTTTGGAGATGAGAAACGCTTGAGAAACTCAAAATTTTCGCAGTTCTGATGCTCGAAACGAATAACTGGAACGGCCTAGGGGTAAACTACACATACCGTTGTAATCGGACGAGTTTCTACTTTCAGATGCAACAGAAATTTTGCGGATTGATCAATCCGTTCGCGAGATATGGCAGTTTGGAAGTAAGAAACGCTTGAGAAACTCAAAATTTTCGCAGTTCTGATGCTCGAAACGAATAACTAGAACCGCCTAGGGGAAAAGCGCGCATACCGTTGTAATCGGGCGAGTTTCTACATTCAGATGCAACAGAAATTTTGCGGATTGATCAATCCGTTCGCGAGATATGGCAGTTTGGAGATAAGAAACGCTTGAGAGACTCAAAATTTTCGCAGTTCTGATGCTCGAAACGAATAACTAGAACCGCCTAGGGGAAAACTACACATACCGTTGTAATCGGGCGAGTTTCTACTTTCAGATGCAACAGAAATTTTGCGGATTGATCAATCCGTTCGCGAGATATGGCAGTTTGGAGATAAGAAACGCTTGAGAAACTCATAATTTTCGCAGTTCTGATGCTCGAAACGAATGACTGAAACGGCCTAGGGGAGAAGTACGCATACCGTTGTAATCGGGCGAGTTTCTACTTTCAGATGCAACAGAAATTTTGCGGATTGATCAATCTGTTCGCGAGAAATGGCAGTTTGGATGTAAGAAACGCTAGAGAAACTCGAAATTTTCGCTGTTCTGATGCTCGAAACGAATAACTGGAACGGCTTAGGGGAAAACTACACATACCGTTCTAATAGGGCGAGTCTCTACTTTCAGATGCAACAGAAATTTTGCGGATTGGTCAATCCGTTCGCGAGATGTGGCAGTTTGGAGGTAAGAAACGCTCGAGAAACTCAAAATTTGCGCAGTTCTGATGCTTGAAACGAATAACTAGAACGGCCTAGGGGAAAACTACACATACCGTTGTAATCGGGCGAGTTTCTGCTTTCAGATGCAACAGAAATTTTGCGGATCGGTCAATCCGTTCGCGAGATATGGCAGTTTGAAGGTAAGAAACGCTTGAGAAACTCGAAATTTTCGCAGTTCTGATGCTCGAAACGAATAACTGGAACGGCCTAGGGGTAAACTACACGTACCGTTGTAATCGGGCGAGTTTCTACTTTCAGATGCAACAGAAATTTTGCGGATTGGTCAATCCGTTCGCGAGATATGGCAGTTTGGAGGTAAGAAACGCTTGAGAAACTCAAAATTTTCGCAGTTCTGATGCTCGAAACGAATAACTGGAACGGCCTACGGGAAAACTACACATACCGTTGAAATCGGCCGAGTTTCTACCTTCAGATGCAACAGAAATTTTGCGGATTGGTCGATCCGTTCGCGAGATGTGGCAGTTTGGAAGTAAGAAACGCTTGAGAAACTCAAAATTTTCGCAGTTCTGATGCTCGAAACGAATGACTAGAACGGCCTAGGGGAGAAGTACGCATACCGTTGTAATCGGGCGAGTTTCTACTTTCAGATGCAACAGAAATTTTGCGGATTGATCAATCCGTTCGCGAGATATGGCAGTTTGGAGATAAGAAACGCTTGAGAAACTCAAAATTTTCGCAGTTCTGATGCTCGAAACGAATAACTAGAACCGCCTAGGGGAAAAGTGCGCATACCGTTGTAATCGGGCGAGTTTCTACTTTCAGATGCAAAAGAAATTTTGCGGATTGATCAATCCGTTCGCGAGATATGGCAGTTTGGAGATGAGAAACGCTTGAGAAACTCAAAATTTTTGCAGTTCTGATGCTCGAAACGAATAACTGGAACGGCCTAGGGGTAAACTACACATACCGTTGTAATCGGACGAGTTTCTACTTTCAGATGCAACAGAAATTTTGCGGATTGATCAATCCGTTCGCGAGATATGGCAGTTTGGAAGTAAGAAACGCTTGAGAAACTCAAAATTTTCGCAGTTCTGATGCTCGAAACGAATAACTAGAACCGCCTAGGGGAAAAGCGCGCATACCGTTGTAATCGGGCGAGTTTCTACATTCAGATGCAACAGAAATTTTGCGGATTGATCAATCCGTTCGCGAGATATGGCAGTTTGGAGATAAGAAACGCTTGAGAGACTCAAAATTTTCGCAGTTCTGATGCTCGAAACGAATAACTAGAACCGCCTAGGGGAAAAGTGCTCATACCGTTGTAATCGGGCGAGTTTCTACTTTCAGATGCAAAAGAAATTTTGCGGATCGGTTAATCCGTTCGCGAGATATAGCAGTTTGAAGGTAAGAAACGCTTGAGAAACTCGAAATTTCCGCAGTTCTGATGCTCGAAACGAATAACTGGAACGGCCTAGGGGTGAACTACACATACCGTTGTAATCGGGCGAGTTTCTACTTTCAGATGCAACAGAAATTTTGCGGATTGATCAATCCGTTCGCGAGATATGGCAGTTTGGAGATAAGAAACGCTTGAGAAACTCATAATTTTCGCAGTTCTGATGCTCGAAACGAATGACTGAAACGGCCTAGGGGAGAAGTACGCATACCGTTGTAATCGGGCGAGTTTCTACTTTCAGATGCAACAGAAATTTTGCGGATTGATCAATCTGTTCGCGAGAAATGGCAGTTTGGATGTAAGAAACGCTAGAGAAACTCGAAATTTTCGCTGTTCTGATGCTCGAAACGAATAACTGGAACGGCTTAGGGGAAAACTACACATACCGTTCTAATAGGGCGAGTCTCTACTTTCAGATGCAACAGAAATTTTGCGGATTGGTCAATCCGTTCGCGAGATGTGGCAGTTTGGAGGTAAGAAACGCTCGAGAAACTCAAAATTTGCGCAGTTCTGATGCTTGAAACGAATAACTAGAACGGCCTAGGGGAAAACTACACATACCGTTGTAATCGGGCGAGTTTCTGCTTTCAGATGCAACAGAAATTTTGCGGATCGGTCAATCCGTTCGCGAGATATGGCAGTTTGAAGGTAAGAAACGCTTGAGAAACTCGAAATTTTCGCAGTTCTGATGCTCGAAACGAATAACTGGAACGGCCTAGGGGTAAACTACACATACCGTTGTAATCGGGCGAGTCTCTACTTTCAGATGCAACAGAAATTTTGCGGATTGGTCAATCCGTTCGCGAGATATGGCAGTTTGGATGTAAGAAACGCTTGAGAAACTCGAAATTTTCGCAGTTCTGATGCTCGAAACGAATAACTGGAACGGCCTAGGGGTAAACTACACATACCGTTGTAATCGGGCGAGTCTCTACTTTCAGATGCAACAGAAATTTTGCGGATTGGTCGATCCGTTCGCGAGATGCGGCAGTTTGGAACTAAGAAACGCTTGAGAAACTCAAAATTTTCGCAGTTCTGATGCTCGAAACGAATAACTAGAACGGCCTAGGGGAAAACTACACCTACCGTTGTAATCGGGCGAGTTTCTACTTTCAGATGCAACAGAAATTTTGCCGATTGATCAATCCGTTCGCGAGATATGGCAGTTTGGAGATAAGAAACGCTTGAGAAACTCAAAATTTTCGCAGTTCTGATGCTCGAAACGAATGACTGAAACGGCCTAGGGGAGAAGTACGCATACCGTTGTAATCGGGCGAGTTTCTACTTTCAGATGCAACAGAAATTTTGCGGATTGATCAATCCGTTCGCGAGAAATGGCAGTTTGGATGTAAGAAACGCTAGAGAAACTCGAAATTTTCGCTGTTCTGATGCTCGAAACGAATAACTGGAACGGCCTAGGGGAAAACTACACATACTGTTGTAATCGGGCGAGTCTCTACTTTCAGATGCAACAGAAATTTTGCGGATTGGTCAATCCGTTCGCGAGATATGGCAGTTTGGAAGTAAGAAACGCTTGAGAAACTCAAAATTTTCGCAGTTCTGATGCTCGAAACGAATAACTAGAACCGCCTAGGGGAAAAGTGCCCATACCGTTGTAATCGGGCGAGTTTCTACAATCAGATGCAACAGAAATTTTGCGGATTGATCAATCCGTTCGCGAGATATGGCAGTTTGGAGATAAGAAACGCTTGAGAAACTCAAAATTTTCGCAGTTCTGATGCTCGAAACGAATAACTAGAACCGCCTAGGGGAAAAGTGCTCATACCGTTGTAATCGGGCGAGTTTCTACTTTCAGATGCAACAGAAATTTTGCGGATTGATCAATCCGTACGCGAGATATGGCAGTTTGGAGATAAGAAACGCTTGAGAAACTCAAAATTTTCGCAGTTCTGATGCTCGAAACGAATGACTAGAACGGCCTAGGGGAGAAGTACGCTTACCGTTGTAATCGGGCGAGTGTCTACTTTCAGATGCAATAGAAATTTTGCGGATCGGTCAATCCGTTCGCGAGATATGGCAGTTTGGATGTAAGAAACGCTTGAGAAACTCGAAATTTTCGCAGTTCTGGTGCTCGAAACGAATAACTGAAGCGGCCTAGGGGAAAACTACACATACCGTTGTAATCGGGCGAGTTTCTACTTTCAGATGCAACAGAAATTTTGCGGATTGGTCAATCCGTTCGCGAGATATGGCAGTTTGGAGGTAAGAAACGCTTTAGAAACTCAAAATTTTCGCAGTTCTGATGCTCGAAACGAATAACTAGAACGGCCCAGGGGAAAAGTGCGCATACCGTTGTAATCGGGCGAGTTTCTACTTTCAAATGCAACAGAAATTTTGCGGATTGGTCAATCCGTTCGCGAGATATGGCAGTTTGGAAATAAGAAACGCATGAGAAACTCAAAATTTTCGTAGTTCTGATGCTAGGAACGAGTAACTAGAACGGCGTAGGGGAAAAGTGCGCATACCGTTGTAATCAGGCGATATTCTACTTTGAGATGCAACAGAAATTTTGCGGATCGGTCAATCCGTTCGCGAGATATGGCAGTTTGAAGGTAAGAAACGCTTGAGAAACTCAAAATTTGCGCAGTTCTGATGCTTGAAACGAATAACTAGAACGGCCTAGGGGAAAAGTGGGCATACCGTTTTAATCGGGCGAGTTTCTACTTTCGGATGCAACAGAAATTTTGCGGATCGGTAAATCCGTTCGCGAGATATGGCAGTTTGGATGCAAGAAACGTTTGAGAAACTCGAAATTTTCGCAGTTCTGATGCTCGAAACGAATAACTGGAACGGCCTAGGGGAAAACTACACATACCGTTGTAGTCGGGCGAGTTTCTACTTTCAGATGCAACAGAAATTTTGCGGATTGGTCAATCCGTTCGCGAGATATGGCAGTTTGGAGGTAAGAAACGCTTGAGAAACTCAAAATTTGCGCAGTTCTGATGCTTGAAACGAATAACTAGAACGGCCTAGGGGAAAAGTGCGCATACCGTTGTAATCGGGCGATATTCTACTTTGAGATGCAACAGAAATTTTGCGGATTGATCAATCCGTTCGCGAGATATGGCAGTTTGGAGATAAGAAACGCTTGAGAAACTCAAAATTTTCGCAGTTCTGATGCTCGAAACGAATAACTAGAACCGCCTAGGGGAAAAGTGCGCATACCGTTGTAATCGGGCGAGTTTCTACTTTCAGATGCAAAAGAAATTTTGCGGATTGATCAATCCGTTCGCGAGATATGGCAGTTTGGAGATGAGAAACGCTTGAGAAACTCAAAATTTTCGCAGTTCTGATGCTCGAAACGAATAACTGGAACGGCCTAGGGGTAAACTACACATACCGTTGTAATCGGACGAGTTTCTACTTTCAGATGCAACAGAAATTTTGCGGATTGATCAATCCGTTCGCGAGATATGGCAGTTTGGAAGTAAGAAACGCTTGAGAAACTCAAAATTTTCGCAGTTCTGATGCTCGAAACGAATAACTAGAACCGCCTAGGGGAAAAGCGCGCATACCGTTGTAATCGGGCGAGTTTCTACATTCAGATGCAACAGAAATTTTGCTGATTGATCAATCCGTTCGCGGGATATGGCAGTTTGGAGATAAGAAACGCTTGAGAGACTCAAAATTTTCGCAGTTCTGATGCTCGAAACGAATAACTAGAACCGCCTAGGGGAAAAGTGCTCACACCGTTGTAATCGGGCGAGTTTCTACTTTCAGATGCAAAAGAAATTTTGCGGATCGGTTAATCCGTTCGCGAGATATGGCAGTTTGAAGGTAAGAAACGCTTGAGAAACTCGAAATTTCCGCAGTTCTGATGCTCGAAACGAATAACTGGAACGGCCTAGGGGTAAACTACACATACCGTTGTAATCGGGCGAGTTTCTACTTTCAGATGCAACAGAAATTTTGCGGATTGATCAATCCGTTCGCGAGATATGGCAGTTTGGAGATAAGAAACGCTTGAGAAACTCATAATTTTCGCAGTTCTGATGCTCGAAACGAATGACTGAAACGGCCTAGGGGAGAAGTACGCATACCGTTGTAATCGGGCGAGTTTCTACTTTCAGATGCAACAGAAATTTTGCGGATTGATCAATCTGTTCGCGAGAAATGGCAGTTTGGATGTAAGAAACGCTAGAGAAACTCGAAATTTTCGCTGTTCTGATGCTCGAAACGAATAACTGGAACGGCTTAGGGGAAAACTACACATACCGTTCTAATCGGGCGAGTCTCTACTTTCAGATGCAACAGAAATTTTGCGGATTGGTCAATCCGTTCGCGAGATGTGGCAGTTTGGAGGTAAGAAACGCTCGAGAAACTCAAAATTTGCGCAGTTCTGATGCTTGAAACGAATAACTGGAACGGCCTAGGGGTAAACTACACATACCGTTGTAATCGGGCGAGTCTCTACTTTCAGATGCAACAGAAATTTTGCGGATTGGTCAATCCGTTCGCGAGATATGGCAGTTTGGATGTAAGACACGCTTGAGAAACTCAAAATTTTCGCAGTTCTGATGCTCGAAACGAATAGCTGGAACGGCCTAGGGGAAAACTACACATACCTTTTTAATCGGGCGAGTTTCTACTTTCAGATGCAACAGAAATTTTGCGGATTGGTCGATCCGTTCGCGAGATGCGGCAGTTTGGAACTAAGAAACGCTTGAGAAACTCAAAATTTTCGCAGTTCTGATGCTCGAAACGAATAACTAGAACGGCCTAGGGGAAAACTACACCTACCGTTGTAATCGGGCGAGTTTCTACTTTCAGATGCAACAGAAATTTTGCCGATTGATCAATCCGTTCGCGAGATATGGCAGTTTGGAGATAAGAAACGCTTGAGAAACTCAAAATTTTCGCAGTTCTGATGCTCGAAACGAATGACTGAAACGGCCTAGGGGAGAAGTACGCATACCGTTGTAATCGGGCGAGTTTCTACTTTCAGATGCAACAGAAATTTTGCGGATTGATCAATCCGTTCGCGAGAAATGGCAGTTTGGATGTAAGAAACGCTAGAGAAACTCGAAATTTTCGCAGTTCTGATGCTCGAAACGAATAACTGGAACGGCCTAGGGGAAAACTACACATAGTGTTGTAATCGGGCGAGTCTCTACTTTCAGATGCAACAGAAATTTTGCGGATTGGTCAATCCGTTCGCGAGATATGGCAGTTTGGAGGTAAGAAACGCTTGAGAAACTCAAAATTTGCGCAGTTCTGATGCTTGAAACGAATAACTAGAACGGCCTAGGGGAAAAGTGCGCATACCGTTGTAATCGGGCGAGTTTCTGCTTTCAGATGCAACAGAAATTTTGCGGATCGGTCAATCCGTTCGCGAGATATGGCAGTTTGAAGGTAAGAAACGCTTGAGAAACTCGAAATTTTCGCAGTTCTGATGCTCGAAACGAATAACTGGAACGGCCTAGGGGTAAACTACACATACCGTTGTAATCGGGCGAGTCTCTACTTTCAGATGCAACAGAAATTTTGCGGATTGGTCAATCCGTTCGCGAGATATGGCAGTTTGGATGTAAGACACGCTTGAGAAACTCAAAATTTTCGCAGTTCTGATGCTCGAAACGAATAGCTGGAACGGCCTAGGGGAAAACTACACATACCTTTTTAATCGGGCGAGTTTCTACTTTCAGATGCAACAGAAATTTTGCGGATTGGTCGATCCGTTCGCGAGATGCGGCAGTTTGGAACTAAGAAACGCTTGAGAAACTCAAAATTTTCGCAGTTCTGATGCTCGAAACGAATAACTAGAACGGCCTAGGGGAAAACTACACCTACCGTTGTAATCGGGCGAGTTTCTACTTTCAGATGCAACAGAAATTTTGCCGATTGATCAATCCGTTCGCGAGATATGGCAGTTTGGAGATAAGAAACGCTTGAGAAACTCAAAATTTTCGCAGTTCTGATGCTCGAAACGAATGACTGAAACGGCCTAGGGGAGAAGTACGCATACCGTTGTAATCGGGCGAGTTTCTACTTTCAGATGCAACAGAAATTTTGCGGATTGATCAATCCGTTCGCGAGAAATGGCAGTTTGGATGTAAGAAACGCTAGAGAAACTCGAAATTTTCGCTGTTCTGATGCTCGAAACGAATAACTGGAACGGCCTAGGGGAAAACTACACATACTGTTGTAATCTGGCGAGTCTCTACTTTCAGATGCAACAGAAATTTTGCGGATTGGTCAATCCGTTCGCGAGATATGGCAGTTTGGAAGTAAGAAACGCTTGAGAAACTCAAAATTTTCGCAGTTCTGATGCTCGAAACGAATAACTAGAACCGCCTAGGGGAAAAGTGCGCATACCGTTGTAATCGGGCGAGTTTCTACATTCAGATGCAACAGAAATTTTGCGGATTGATCAATCCGTTCGCGAGATATGGCAGTTTGGAGATAAGAAACGCTTGAGAAACTCAAAATTTTCGCAGTTCTGATGCTCGAAACGAATAACTAGATACGCCTAGGGGAAAAGTGCTCATACCGTTGTAATCGGGCGAGTTTCTACTTTCAGATGCAACAGAAATTTTGCGGATTGATCAATCCGTTCGCGAGATATGGCAGTTTGGAGATAAGAAACGCTTGAGAAACTCAAAATTTTCGCAGTTCTGATGCTCGAAACGAATGACTAGAACGGCCTAGGGGAGAAGTACGCTTACCGTTGTAATCGGGCGAGTGTCTACTTTCAGATGCAATAGAAATTTTGCGGATCGGTCAATCCGTTCGCGAGATATGGCAGTTTGGATGTAAGAAACGCTTGAGAAACTCGAAATTTTCGCAGTTCTGATGCTCGAAACGAATAACTGGAACGGCCTAGAGGAAAACTACACATACCGCTGTGATCGGGCGAGTCTCTACTTTCAGATGCAACAGAAATTTTGCGGATTGGTCAATCCGTTCGCAAGATATGGCAGTTTGGATGTAAGAAACGCTTGAGAAACTCGAAATTTTCGCAGTTCTGGTGCTCGAAACGAATAACTGAAGCGGCCTAGGGGAAAACTACACATACCGTTGTAATCGGGCGAGTTTCTACTTTCAGATGCAACAGAAATTTTGCGGATTGGTCAATCCGTTCGCGAGATATGGCAGTTTGGAGGTAAGGAGCGCTTTAGAAACTCAAAATTTTCGCAGTTCTGATGCTCGAAACGAATAACTAGAACGGCCCAGGGGAAAAGTGCGCATACCGTTGTAATCGGGCGAGTTTCTACTTTCAAATGCAACAGAAATTTTGCGGATTGGTCAATCCGTTCGCGAGATATGGCAGTTTGGAAATAAGAAACGCATGAGAAACTCAAAATTTTCGTAGTTCTGATGCTAGGAACGAGTAACTAGAACGGCGTAGGGGAAAAGTGCGCATACCGTTGTAATCAGGCGATATTCTACTTTGAGATGCAACAGAAATTTTGCGGATCGGTCAATCCGTTCGCGAGATATGGCAGTTTGAAGGTAAGAAACGCTTGAGAAACTCAAAATTTGCGCAGTTCTGATGCTTGAAACGAATAACTAGAACGGCCTAGGGGAAAAGTGGGCATACCGTTTTAATCGGGCGAGTTTCTACTTTCGGATGCAACAGAAATTTTGCGGATCGGTAAATCCGTTCGCGAGATATGGCAGTTTGGATGCAAGAAACGTTTGAGAAACTCGAAATTTTCGCAGTTCTGATGCTCGAAACGAATAACTGGAACGGCCTAGGGGAAAACTACACATACCGTTGTAATCGGGCGAGTTTCTACTTTCAGATGCAACAGAAATTTTGCGGATTGGTCAATCCGTTCGCGAGATATGGCAGTTTGGAGGTAAGAAACGCTTGAGAAACTCAAAATTTGCGCAGTTCTGATGCTTGAAACGAATAACTAGAACGGCCTAGGGGAAAAGTGCGCATACCGTTGTAATCGGGCGAGTTTCTACTTTCAGATGCAACAGAAATTTTGCGGATCGGTCAATCCGTTCGCGAGATATGGCAGTTTGAAGGTAAGAAACGCTTGAGAAACTCAAAATTTGCGCAGTTCTGATGCTTGAAACGAATAACTAGAACCGCCTAGGGGAAAAGTGCACATACCGTTGTAATCGGGCGTGTGTCTACTTTCAGATGCAACAGAAATTTTGCGGATTGATCAATCCGTTCGCGAGATATGGCAGTTTGGAGATAAGAAACGCTTGAGAAACTCAAAATTTTCGCAGTTCTGATGCTCGAAACGAATAACTAGAACGGCCTAGGGGAGAAGTACGCATACCGTTGTAATCGGGCGAGTTTCTACTTTCACAAGCAACAGAAATTTTGCGGATTGATCAATCCGTTCGCGAGAAATGACAGTTTGGAGATAAGAAACGCTTGAGAAACTCAAAATTTTCGTAGTTCTGATGCTAGAAACGAGTAACTAGAACGGCGTAGGGGAAAAGTGCGCATACCGTTGTAATCGGGCGAGATTCTACTTTCAGATGCAACAGAAATTTTGCGGATCGGTCAATCCGTTCGCGAGATATGGCAGTTTGAAGGTAAGAATCGCTTGAGAAACTCAAAATTTGCGCAGTTCTGATGCTTGAAACGAATAACTAGAACGGCCTAGGGGAAAAGTGGGCATACCGTTGTAATCGGGCGAGTTTCTACTTTCAGATGCAACAGAACTTTTGCGGATCGGTAAATCCGTTCGCGAGATATGGCAGTTTGGATGCAAGAAACGCTTGAGAAACTCGAAATTTTCGCAGTTCTGATGCTCGAAACGAATAGCTGGAACGGCCTAGGGGAAAACTACACATACCGTTGTAATCGGGCGAGTTTCTACTTTCAGATGCAACAGAAATTTTGCGGATTGGTCAATCCGTTCGCGAGGTATGGCAGTTTCGAGGTAAGAAACGCTTGAGAAACTCAAAATTTTCGTAGTTCTGATGCTCGAAACGAATAACTAGAACCGCCTAGGGGAAAAGTGCGCACACCGTTGTAATCGGGCGAGTTTCTACTTTCAGATGCAACAGAAATTTTTCGGATTGATCAATCCGTTCGCGAGATATGGCAGTTTGGAGATAAGAAACACTTGAGAAACTCAAAATTTGCGCAGTTCTGACGCTTGAAACGAATAACTAGAACGGCCTAGGGGAAAAGTGGGCATACCGTTGTAATCGGGCGAGTTTCTACTTTCAGATGCAACAGTAATTTTGCGGTTCGGTCAATCCGTTCGCGAGATATGGCAGTTTGGATGTAAGAAACGCTTGAGAAACTCGAAATTTTCGCAGTTCTGATGCTCGAAACGAATAACTAGAACGGCCCAGGGGAAAAGTGCGCATACCGTTGTAATCGCGCGAGTTTCTACTTTCAAATGCAACAGAAATTTTGCGGATTGGTCAATCCGTTCGCGAGATATGGCAGTTTGGAAATAAGAAACGCATGAGAAACTCAAAATTTTCGCAGTTCTGATGCTCGAAACGAATAACTAGAACGGCCCAGGGGAAAAGTGCGCATACCGTTGTAATCGCGCGAGTTTCTACTTTCAAATGCAACAGAAATTTTGCGGATTGGTCAATCCGTTCGCGAGATATGGCAGTTTGGAAATAAGAAACGCATGAGAAACTCAAAATTTTCGTAGTTCTGATGCTAGAAACGAGTAACTAGAACGGCGTAGGGGAATAGTGCGCATACCGTTGTAATCGGGCGATATTCTACTTTCAGATGCAACAGAAATTTTGCGGATCGGTCAATCTGTTCGCGAGATATGGCAGTTTGAAGGTAAGAAACGCTTGAGAAACTCAAAATTTGCACATTTCTGATGCTTGAAACGAATAACTAGAACGGCCTAGGGGAAAAGTGGGCATACCGTTTTAATCGGGCGAGTTTCTACTTTCTGATGCAACAGAAATTTTGCGGATCGGTAAATCCGTTCGCGAGATATGACAGTTTGAATGCAAGAAACGTTTGAGAAACTCGAAATTTTCGCAGTTCTGATGCTCGAAACGAATAACTGGAACGGCCTAGGGGAAAACTACACATACCGTTGTAATCGGGCGAGTTTCTACTTTCAGATGCAACAGAAATTTTGCGGATTGGTCAATCCGTTCGCGAGATATGGCAGTTTGGAGGTAAGAAACGCTTGAGAAACTCAAAATTTGCGCAGTTCTGATGCTTGAAACGAATAACTAGAACGGCCTAGGGGAAAAGTGCGCATACCGTTGTAATCGGGCGAGATTCTACTTTCAGATGCAACAGAAATTTTGCGGATCGGTCAATCCGTTCGCGAGATATGGCAGTTTGAAGGTAAGAATCGCTTGAGAAACTCAAAATTTGCGCAGTTCTGATGCTTGAAACGAATAACTAGAACGGCCTAGGGGAAAAGTGGGCATACCGTTGTAATCGGGCGAGTTTCTACTTTCAGATGCAACAGAACTTTTGCGGATCGGTAAATCCGTTCGCGAGATATGGCAGTTTGGATGCAAGAAACGCTTGAGAAACTCGAAATTTTCGCAGTTCTGATGCTCGAAACGAATAGCTGGAACGGCCTAGGGGAAAACTACACATACCGTTGTAATCGGGCGAGTTTCTACTTTCAGATGCAACAGAAATTTTGCGGATTGGTCAATCCGTTCGCGAGGTATGGCAGTTTCGAGGTAAGAAACGCTTGAGAAACTCAAAATTTTCGTAGTTCTGATGCTCGAAACGAATAACTAGAACCGCCTAGGGGAAAAGTGCGCACACCGTTGTAATCGGGCGAGTTTCTACTTTCAGATGCAACAGAAATTTTTCGGATTGATCAATCCGTTCGCGAGATATGGCAGTTTGGAGATAAGAAACACTTGAGAAACTCAAAATTTGCGCAGTTCTGACGCTTGAAACGAATAACTAGAACGGCCTAGGGGAAAAGTGGGCATACCGTTGTAATCGGGCGAGTTTCTACTTTCAGATGCAACAGTAATTTTGCGGTTCGGTCAATCCGTTCGCGAGATATGGCAGTTTGGATGTAAGAAACGCTTGAGAAACTCGAAATTTTCGCAGTTCTGATGCTCGAAACGAATAACTAGAACGGCCCAGGGGAAAAGTGCGCATACCGTTGTAATCGCGCGAGTTTCTACTTTCAAATGCAACAGAAATTTTGCGGATTGGTCAATCCGTTCGCGAGATATGGCAGTTTGGAAATAAGAAACGCATGAGAAACTCAAAATTTTCGCAGTTCTGATGCTCGAAACGAATAACTAGAACGGCCCAGGGGAAAAGTGCGCATACCGTTGTAATCGCGCGAGTTTCTACTTTCAAATGCAACAGAAATTTTGCGGATTGGTCAATCCGTTCGCGAGATATGGCAGTTTGGAAATAAGAAACGCATGAGAAACTCAAAATTTTCGTAGTTCTGATGCTAGAAACGAGTAACTAGAACGGCGTAGGGGAATAGTGCGCATACCGTTGTAATCGGGCGATATTCTACTTTCAGATGCAACAGAAATTTTGCGGATCGGTCAATCTGTTCGCGAGATATGGCAGTTTGAAGGTAAGAAACGCTTGAGAAACTCAAAATTTGCACATTTCTGATGCTTGAAACGAATAACTAGAACGGCCTAGGGGAAAAGTGGGCATACCGTTTTAATCGGGCGAGTTTCTACTTTCTGATGCAACAGAAATTTTGCGGATCGGTAAATCCGTTCGCGAGATATGACAGTTTGAATGCAAGAAACGTTTGAGAAACTCGAAATTTTCGCAGTTCTGATGCTCGAAACGAATAACTGGAACGGCCTAGGGGAAAACTACACATACCGTTGTAATCGGGCGAGTTTCTACTTTCAGATGCAACAGAAATTTTGCGGATTGGTCAATCCGTTCGCGAGATATGGCAGTTTGGAGGTAAGAAACGCTTGAGAAACTCAAAATTTGCGCAGTTCTGATGCTTGAAACGAATAACTAGAACGGCCTAGGGGAAAAGTGCGCATACCGTTGTAATCGGGCGAGTTTCTACTTTCAGATGCAACAGAAATTTTGCGGATCGGTCAATCCGTTCGCGAGATATGGCAGTTTGAAGGTAAGAAACGCTTGAGAAACTCAAAATTTGCGCAGTTCTGATGCTTGAAACGAATAACTAGAACCGCCTAGGGGAAAAGTGCGCATACCGTTGTAATCGGGCGAGTGTCTACTTTCAGATGCAACAGAAATTTTGCGGATTGATCAATCCGTTCGCGAGATATGGCAGTTTGGAGATAAGAAACGCTTGAGAAACTCAAAATTTTCGCAGTTCTGATGCTCGAAACGAATAACTAGAACGGCCTAGGGGAGAAGTACGCATACCGTTGTAATCGGGCGAGTTTCTACTTTCACAAGCAACAGAAATTTTGCGGATTGATCAATCCGTTCGCGAGAAATGACAGTCTGGAGATAAGAAACGCTTTAGAAACTCAAAATTTTCGCAGTTCTGATGCTCGAGACGAATAACTAGAACGGCCCAGGGGAAAAGTGCGCATACCGTTGTAGTCGGGCGAGTTTCTACTTTCAAATGCAACAGAAATTTTGCGGATTGGTCAATCCGTTCGCGAGATATGGCAGTTTGGAAATAAGAAACGCTTGAGAAACTCAAAATTTTCGTAGTTCTGATGCTAGAAACGAGTAACTAGAACGGCGTAGGGGAAAAGTGCGCATACCGTTGTAATCGGGCGAGATTCTACTTTCAGATGCAACAGAAATTTTGCGGATCGGTCAATCCGTTCGCGAGATATGGCAGTTTGAAGGTAAGAATCGCTTGAGAAACTCAAAATTTGCGCAGTTCTGATGCTTGAAACGAATAACTAGAACGGCCTAGGGGAAAAGTGGGCATACCGTTGTAATCGGGCGAGTTTCTACTTTCAGATGCAACAGAACTTTTGCGGATCGGTAAATCCGTTCGCGAGATATGGCAGTTTGGATGCAAGAAACGCTTGAGAAACTCGAAATTTTCGCAGTTCTGATGCTCGAAACGAATAGCTGGAACGGCCTTGGGGAAAACTACACATACCGTTGTAATCGGGCGAGTTTCTACTTTCAGATGCAACAGAAATTTTGCGGATTGGTCAATCCGTTCGCGAGGTATGGCAGTTTCGAGGTAAGAAACGCTTGAGAAACTCAAAATTTTCGTAGTTCTGATGCTCGAATCGAATAACTAGAACGGCCTAGGGGAAAACTACACCTACCGTTGTAATCGGGCGAGTTTCTACTTTCAGATGCAACAGAAATTTTGCGGATTGATCAATCCGTTCGCGAGATATGGCAGTTTGGAGATAAGAAACGCTTGAGAAACTCAAAATTTTCGCAGTTCTGATGCTCGAAACGAATGACTGAAACGGCCTAGGGGAGAAGTACGCATACCGTTGTAATCGGGCGAGTTTCTACTTTCAGATGCAACAGAAATTTTGCGGATTGATCAATCCGTTCGCGAGAAATGGCAGTTTGGATGTAAGAAACGCTAGAGAAACTCGAAATTTTCGCTGTTCTGATGCTCGAAACGAATAACTGGAACGGTCTAGGGGAAAACTACACATACCGTTGTAATCGGGCGAGTCTCTACTTTCAGATGCAACAGAAATTTTGCGGATTGGTCAATCCGTTCGCGAGATATGGCAGTTTGGAAGTAAGAAACGCTTGAGAAACTCAAAATTTTCGCAGTTCTGATGCTCGAAACGAATAACTAGAACCGCCTAGGGGAAAAGTGCGCATACCGTTGTAATCGGGCGAGTTTCTACATTCAGATGCAACAGAAATTTTGCGGATTGATCAATCCGTTCGCGAGATATGGCAGCTTGGAGGTAAGAAACGCTTGAGAAACTCAAAATTTTCGCAGTTCTGATGCTCGAAACAAATAACTGGAACGGCCTAGGGGAAAAGTGCGCATACCGTTGTAATCGGGCGAGTTTCTACTTTCAGATGCAACAGAAATTTTGCGGATTGGTCAATCCGTTCGCAAGATATGGCAGTTTGGAAGTAAGAAACGCTTGAGAAAATCAAAATTTTCGCAGTTCGGATGCTCGAAACGAATAACTAGAACGGCCTAGGGGAAAACTACACCTACCGTTGTAATCGGGCGAGTTTCTACTTTCAGATGCAACAGAAATTTTGCGGATTGGTCAATCCGTTCGCGAGATATGGCAGTTTGGATGTAAGAAACGCTAGAGAAACTCGAAATTTTCGCAGTCCTGATGCTCGAAACGAATAACTAGAACGGCCTAGGGGAAAACTACACCTACCGTTGTAATCGGGCGAGTTTCTACTTTCAGATGCAACAGAAATTTTGCGGATTGGTCAATCCGTTCGCGAGATATGGCAGTTTGGATGTAAGAAACGCTAGAGAAACTCGAAATTTTCGCAGTCCTGATGCTCGAAACGAATAACTGGAACGGCCTAGGGGAAAACTACACATACCGTTGTAATCGGGCGAGTTTCTACTTTCAGATGCAACAGAAATTTTGCGGATTGGTCAATCCGTTCGCAAGATATGGCAGTTTGGATGTAAGAAACGCTTGAGAAACTCGAAATTTTCGCAGTTCTGATGCTCGAAACGTATAACTGAAACGGCCTAGGGGAAAACTACACATACCGTTGTAATTGGGCGAGTTTCTACTTTCAGATGCAACAGAAATTTTGCGAATTGGTCAATCCGTTCGCGAGATATGGCAGTTTGGAGGTAAGAAACGCTTGAGAAACTCAAAATTTGCGCTGTTCTGATGCTTGAAACGAATAACTAGAACGGCCTAGGGGAAAAGTGCGCATACCGTTGTAATCGGGCGAGTGTCTACTTTCAGATGCAACAGAAATTTTGCGGATTGGTCAATCCGTTCGCGAGATATGGCAGTTTGGAAGTAAGAAACGCTTGAGAAACTCAAAATTTTCGCAGTTCTGATGCTCGAAACGAATAACTAGAACCGCCTAGGGGAAAAGTGCGCATACCGTTGTAATCGGGCGAGTTTCTACATTCAGATGCAACAGAAATTTTGCGGATTGATCAATCCGTTCGCGAGATATGGCAGCTTGGAGGTAAGAAACGCTTGAGAAACTCAAAATTTTCGCAGTTCTGATGCTCGAAACAAATAACTGGAACGGCCTAGGGGAAAAGTGCGCATACCGTTGTAATCGGGCGAGTTTCTACTTTCAGGTGCACCAGAAATTTTGCGGATCGGTCAATCCGTTCGCGAGATATGGCAGTTTGAAGGTAAGAAACGCTTGAGAAACTCAAAATTTGCGCAGTTCTGATGCTTGAAACGAATAACTAGAACGGCCTAGGGGAAAAGTGGGAATACCGTTGTAATCGGGCGAGTTTCTACTTTCAGATGCAACAGAAATTTTGCGGATCGGTCAATCCGTTCGCGAGATATGGCAGTTTGGATGTAAGAAACGCTTGAGAAGCTCGAAATTTTCGCAGTTCTGATGCTCGAAACGAATAACTGGAACGGCCTAGAGGAAAACTACACATACCGTTGTAATCGGGCGAGTTTCTACTTTCAGATGCAACAGAAATTTTGCGGATTGGTCAATCCGTTCGCAAGATATGGCAGTTTGGATGTAAGAAACGCTTGAGAAGCTCGAAATTTTCGCAGTTCTGATGCTCGAAACGAATAACTAGAACCGCCTAGGGGAAAAGTGCGCATACCGTTGTAATCGGGCGAGTTTCTACATTCAGATGCAACAGAAATTTTGCGGATTGATCAATCCGTTCGCGAGATATGGCAGCTTGGAGGTAAGAAACGCTTGAGAAACTCAAAATTTTCGCAGTTCTGATGCTCGAAACAAATAACTGGAACGGCCTAGGGGAAAAGTGCGCATACCGTTGTAATCGGGCGAGTTTCTACTTTCAGGTGCACCAGAAATTTTGCGGATCGGTCAATCCGTTCGCGAGATATGGCAGTTTGGATGTAAGAAACGCTTGAGAAGCTCGAAATTTTCGCAGTTCTGATGCTCGAAACGAATAACTGGAACGGCCTAGAGGAAAACTACACATACCGTTGTAATCGGGCGAGTTTCTACTTTCAGATGCAACAGAAATTTTGCGGATTGGTCAATCCGTTCGCAAGATATGGCAGTTTGGATGTAAGAAACGCTTGAGAAACTCGAAATTTTCGCAGTTCTGATGCTCGAAACGTATAACTGAAACGGCCTAGGGGAAAACTACACATACCGTTGTAATTGGGCGAGTTTCTACTTTCAGATGCAACAGAAATTTTGCGAATTGGTCAATCCGTTCGCGAGATATGGCAGTTTGGAGGTAAGAAACGCTTGAGAAACTCAAAATTTGCGCTGTTCTGATGCTTGAAACGAATAACTAGAACGGCCTAGGGGAAAAGTGCGCATACCGTTGTAATCGGGCGAGTGTCTACTTTCAGATGCAACAGAAATTTTGCGGATTGATCAATCCGTTCGCGAGATATGGCAGTTTGGAGATAAGAAACGCTTGAGAAACTCAAAATTTCCGCAGTTCTGATGCTCGAAACGAATGACTAGAACGGCCTAGGGGAGAAGTGGGCATACCGTTGTAATCGGGCGAGTTTCTACTTTCGGATGCAACAGAAATTTTGCGGATTGGTCAATCCGTTCGCGAGATATGGCAGTTTGGAAATGAGAAACGCATGAGAAACTCAAAATTTTCGTAGTTCTGATGCTAGAAACGAGTAACTAGAACGGCGTAGGGGAAAAGTGCGCATACCGTTGTAATTGGGCGAGATTCTACTTTCAGATGCAACAGAAATTTTGCAGATCGGTCAATCCGTTCGCGAGGTATGGCAGTTTGAAGGTAAGAAACGCTTGAGAAACTCAAAATTTGCGCAGTTCTGATGCTTGAAACGAATAACAAGAACGGCCTAGGGGAAAAGTGGGCATACCGTTGTAATCGGGCGAGTTTCTACTTTCGGATGCAACAGAAATTTTGCGGATCGGTAAATCCGTTCGCGAGATATGGCAGTTTGGATGCAAGAAACGCTTGAGAAACTCGAAATTTTCGCAGTTCTGATGCTCGAAACGAATAACTGGAACGGCGTAGGGGAAAACTACACATACCGTTGTAAACGGGCGGGTCTCTACTTTCAGATGCAACAGAAATTTTGCGGATTGGTCAATCCGTTCGCGAGATATGGCAGTTTGGAGGTAAGAAACGCTTGAGAAACTCAAAATTTGCGCAGTTCTGATGCTCGAAACGAATAGCTGGAACGGCCTAGGGGAAAACTACACATACCGTTGTAATCGGGCGAGTTTCTACTTTCAGATGCAACAGAAATTTTGCGGATTGGTCAATCCGTTCGCGAGATATGGCAGTTTGGAGGTAAGAAACGCTTGAGAAACTCAAAATTTGCGCAGTTCTG
Organism: Ptiloglossa arizonensis; assembly: GCF_051014685.1. Lineage (NCBI taxonomy): Eukaryota > Metazoa > Arthropoda > Insecta > Hymenoptera > Colletidae > Ptiloglossa > Ptiloglossa arizonensis. Next base: position 1,482,062 of record NW_027478414.1, read on the forward strand.
ATGCTTGAAACGAATAACTAGAACGGCCTAGGGGAAAAGTGCGCATACCGTTGTAATCGGGCGAGTTTCTACTTTCAGATGCAACAGAAATTTTGCGGTTCGGTCAATCCGTTCGCGAGATATGGCAGTTTGAAGGTAAGAAACGCTTGAGAAACTCAAAATTTGCGCAGTTCTGATGCTTGAAACGAATAACTAGAACCGCCTAGGGGAAAAGTGCGCATACCGTTGTAATCGGGCGAGTTTCTACTTTCAGGTGCACCAGAAATTTTGCGGATCGGTCAATCCGTTCGCGAGATATGGCAGTTTGAAGGTAAGAAACGCTTGAGAAACTCAAAATTTGCGCAGTTCTGATGCTTGAAACGAATAACTAGAACGGCCTAGGGGAAAAGTGGGAATACCGTTGTAATCGGGCGAGTTTCTACTTTCAGATGCAACAGAAATTTTGCGGATCGGTCAATCCGTTCGCGAGATATGTCAGTTTGGATGTAAGAAACGCTTGAGAAGCTCGAAATTTTCGCAGTTCTGATGCTCGAAACGAATAACTGGAACGGCCTAGAGGAAAACTACACATACCGTTGTAATCGGGCGAGTTTCTACTTTCAGATGCAACAGAAATTTTGCGGATTGGTCAATCCGTTCGCAAGATATGGCAGTTTGGATGTAAGAAACGCTTGAGAAACTCGAAATTTTCGCAGTTCTGATGCTCGAAACGTATAACTGAAACGGCCTAGGGGAAAACTACACATACCGTTGTAATTGGGCGAGTTTCTACTTTCAGATGCAACAGAAATTTTGCGAATTGGTCAATCCGTTCGCGAGATATGGCAGTTTGGAGGTAAGAAACGCTTGAGAAACTCAAAATTTGCGCTGTTCTGATGCTTGAAACGAATAACTAGAACGGCCTAGGGGAAAAGTGCGCATACCGTTGTAATCGGGCGAGTGTCTACTTTCAGATGCAACAGAAATTTTGCGGATTGATCAATCCGTTCGCGAGATATGGCAGTTTGGAGATAAGAAACGCTTGAGAAACTCAAAATTTCCGCAGTTCTGATGCTCGAAACGAATGACTAGAACGGCCTAGGGGAGAAGTACGCATACCGTTGTAATCGGGCGAGTTTCTACTTTCAAATGCAACAGAAATTTTGCGGATTGGTCAATCCGTTCGCGAGATATGGCAGTTTGGAAATGAGAAACGCATGAGAAACTCAAAATTTTCGTAGTTCTGATGCTAGAAACGAGTAACTAGAACGGCGTAGGGGAAAAGTGCGCATACCGTTGTAATTGGGCGAGATTCTACTTTCAGATGCAACAGAAATTTTGCAGATCGGTCTATCCGTTCGCGAGGTATGGCAGTTTGAAGGTAAGAAACGCTTGAGAAACTCAAAATTTGCGCAGTTCTGATGCTTGAAACGAATAACAAGAACGGCCTAGGGGAAAAGTGGGCATACCGTTGTAATCGGGCGAGTTTCTACTTTCGGATGCAACAGAAATTTTGCGGATCGGTAAATCCGTTCGCGAGATATGGCAGTTTGGATGCAAGAAACGCTTGAGAAACTCGAAATTTTCGCAGTTCTGATGCTCGAAACGAATAACTGGAACGGCGTAGGGGAAAACTACACACACCGTTGTAATCGGGCGGGTCTCTACTTTCAGATGCAACAGAAATTTTGCGGATTGGTCAATCCGTTCGCGAGATATGGCAGTTTGGAGGTAAGAAACGCTTGAGAAACTCAAAATTTTCGCAGTTCTGATGGTCGAAACGAATAGCTGGAACGGCCTAGGGGAAAACTACACATACCGTTGTAATCGGGCGAGTTTCTACTTTCAGATGCAACAGAAATTTTGCGGATTGGTCAAGCCGTTCGCGAGATATGGCAGTTTGGAGGTAAGAAACGCTTGAGAAACTCAAAATTTGCGCAGTTCTGATGCTTGAAACGAATAACTAGAACGGCCTAGGGGAAAAGTGCGCATACCGTTGTAATCGGGCGAGTTTCTACTTTCAGATGCAACAGAAATTTTGCGGATCGGTCAATCCGTTCGCGAGATATGGCAGTTTGAAGGTAAGAAACGCTTGAGAAACTCAAAATTTGCGCAGTTCTGATGCTTGAAACGAATAACTAGAACCGCCTAGGGGAAAAGTGCGCATACCGTTGTATTCGGGCGAGTGTCTACTTTCAGATGCAACAGAAATTTTGCGGATTGATCAATCCGTTCGCGAGATATGGCAGTTTGGATATAAGAAACGCTTGAGAAACTCAAAATTTTCGCAGTTCTGATGCTCGAAACGAATAACTAGAACGGCCTAGGGGAGAAGTACGCATACCGTTGTAATCGGGCGAGTTTCTACTTTCACAAGTAACAGAAATTTTGCGGATTGATCAATCCGTTCGCGAGAAATGACAGTTTGGAGATAAGAAACGCTTTAGAAACTCAAAATTTTCGCAGTTCTGATGCTCGAAACGAATAACTAGAACGGCCCAGGGGAAAAGTGCGCATACCGTTGTAATCGGGCGAGTGTCTACTTTCAGATGCAACAGAAATTTTGCGGATTGGTCAATCCGTTCGCGAGATATGGCAGTTTGGAAATAAGAAACGCTTGAGAAACTCAAAATTTTCGTAGTTCTGATGCTAGAAACGAGTAACTATAACGGCGTAGGGGAAAAGTGCGCATACCGTTGTAATCGGGCGAGATTCTACTTTCCGATGCAACAGAAATTTTGCGGATCGGTCAATCCGTTCGCGAGATATGGCAGTTTGAAGGTAAGAAACGCTTGAGAAACTCAAAATTTGCGCAGTTCTGATGCTTGAAACGAATAACTAGAGCGGCCTAGGGGAAAAGTGGGCATACCGTTGTAATCGGGCGAGTTTCTACTTTCAGATGCAACAGAACTTTTGCGGATCGGTAAATCCGTTCGCGAGATATGGCAGTTTGGATGAAAGAAACGCTTGAGAAACTCGAAATTTTCGCAGTTCTGATGCTCGAAACGAGTAACTGGAACGGCCTAGGGGAAAAGTGCGCATACCGTTGTAATCGGGCGAGTTTCTACTTTCAGATGCAACAGAAATTTTGCGGATCGGTCAATCCGTTCGCGAGATATGTCAGTTTGAATGTAAGAAACGCTTGAGAAACTCAAAATTTGCGCAGTTCTGATGCTTGAAACGAATAACTAGAACCGCCTAGGGGAAAAGTGCGCATACCGTTGTAATCGGGCGAGTTTCTACTTTCACAAGCAACAGAAATTTTGCGGATTGATCAATCCGTTCGCGAGAAATGGCAGTTTGGACATAAGAAACGCTTTAGAAACTCAAAATTTTCGCAGTTCTGATGCTCCAAACGAATGACTAGAACGGCCTAGGGGAGAAGTACGCATACCGTTGTAATCGGGCGAGATTCTACTTTCAGATGCAACAGAAATTTTGCGGATCGGTCAATCCGTTCGCGAGATATGGCAGTTTGAAGGTAAGAAACGCTTGAGAAACTCGGAATTTTCGCAGTTCTGATGCTCGAAACGAATAACTGGAACGGCCTAGGGGTAAACTACACGTACCGTTGTAATCGGGCGAGTCTCTACTTTCAGATGCAACTGAAATTTTGCGGATTGGTCAATCCGTGCGCGAGATATGGCAGTTTGGAGGTAAGACACGCTTGAGAAACTCAAAATTTTCACAGTTCTGATGCTCGAAACGAATAGCTGGAACGGCCTAGGGGAAAACTACACATACCGTTGTAATCGGGCGAGTTTCTACTTTCAGATGCAACAGAAATTTTGCGGATTGGTCGATCCGTTCGCGAGATGCGGCAGTTTGGATGTAAGAAACGCTTGAGAAACTCAAAATTTTCGCAGTTCTGATGCTCGAAACGAATAACTAGAACGGCCTAGGGGAAAACTACACCTACCGTTGTAATCGGGCGAGTTTCTACTTTCAGATGTAACAGAAATTTTGCGGATTGGTCAATCCGTTCGCGAGATATGGCAGTTTGGATGTAAGAAACGCTTGAGAAACTCAAAATTTTCGCAGTTCTGATGCTCGAAACGAATAACTAGAACCGCCTAGGGGAAAAGTGCGCATACCCTTGTAATCGGGCGAGTTTCTACTTTCAGATGCAACAGAAATTTTGCGGATTGATCAATCCGTTCGCGAGATATGGCAATTTGGAGATAAGAAACGCTTGAGAAACTCAAAATTTTCGCAGTTCTGATGCTCGAAACGAATGACTAGAACGGCCTAGGGGAGAAGTACGCGTACCGTTGTAATCGGGCGAGTGTCTACTTTCAGATGCAACAGAAATTTTGCGGATCGGTTAATCCGTTCGCGAGATATGGCAGTTTGGATGTAAGAAACGCTAGAGAAACTCGAAATTTTCGCTGTTCTGATGCTCGAAACGAATAACTGGAACGGCCTAGGGGAAAACTACACATACCGTTGTAATCGGGCGAGTCTCTACTTTCAGATGCAACAGAAATTTTGCGGATTGGTCAATCCGTTCGCGAGATATGGCAGTTTGGAGGTAAGAAACGCTTGAGAAACTCAAAATTTTCGCAGTTCTGATGCTCGAAACGAATAACTGGAACGGCCTAGGGGAAAACTACACATACCGCTGAAATCGGGCGTGTTTCTACCTTCAGATGCAACAGAAATTTTGCGGATTGGTCGATCCGTTCGCGAGATGTGGCAGTTTGGAAGTAAGAAACGCTTGAGAAACTCAAAGTTTTCGCAGTTCTGATGCCCGAAACGAATAACTAGAACCGCCTAAGGGAAAAGTGCGCATACCGTTGTAATCGGGCGAGTTTCTAATTTCAGATGCAACAGAAATTTTGCGGATTGATCAATCCGTTCGCGAGATATGGCAGTTTGGAGATAAGAAACGCTTGAGAAACTCAAAATTTTCGCAGTTCTGATGCTCGAAACGAATAACTAGAACCGCCTAGGGGACAAGTGCGCATACCGTTGTAATCGGGCGAGTTTCTACTTTCAGATGCAACAGAAATTTTGCGGATTGATCAATCCGTTCGCGAGATATGGCAGTTTGGAGATAAGAAACGCTTGAGAAACTCAAAATTTTCGCAGTTCTGATGCTCGAAACGAATGACTAGAACGGCCTAGGGGAGAAGTACGCATACCGTTGTAATCGGGCGAGTTTCTACTTTCACAAGTAACAGAAATTTTGCGGATTGATCAATCCGTTCGCGAGAAATGACAGTTTGGAGATAAGAAACGCTTTAGAAACTCAAAATTTTCGCAGTTCTGATGCTCGAAACGAATAACTAGAACGGCCCAGGGGAAAATTGCGCATACCGTTGTAATCGGGCGAGTGTCTACTTTCAGATGCAACAGAAATTTTGCGGATTGGTCAATCCGTTCGCGAGATATGGCAGTTTGGAAATAAGAAACGCTTGAGAAACTCAAAATTTTCGTAGTTCTGATGCTAGAAACGAGTAACTATAACGGCGTAGGGGAAAAGTGCGCATACCGTTGTAATCGGGCGAGATTCTACTTTCCGATGCAACAGAAATTTTGCGGATCGGTCAATCCGTTCGCGAGATATGGCAGTTTGAAGGTAAGAAACGCTTGAGAAACTCAAAATTTGCGCAGTTCTGATGCTTGAAACGAATAACTAGAGCGGCCTAGGGGAAAAGTGGGCATACCGTTGTAATCGGGCGAGCTTCTACTTTCAGATGCAACAGAACTTTTGCGGATCGGTAAATCCGTTCGCGAGATATGGCAGTTTGGATGAAAGAAACGCTTGAGAAACTCGAAATTTTCGCAGTTCTGATGCTCGAAACGAATAACTGGAACGGCCTAGGGGAAAAGTGCGCATACCGTTGTAATCGGGCGAGTTTCTACTTTCAGATGCAACAGAAATTTTGCGGATCGGTCAATCCGTTCGCGAGATATGTCAGTTTGAATGTAAGAAACGCTTGAGAAACTCAAAATTTGCGCAGTTCTGATGCTTGAAACGAATAACTAGAACCGCCTAGGGGAAAAGTGCGCATACCGTTGTAATCGGGCGAGTTTCTACTTTCACAAGCAACAGAAATTTTGCGGATTGATCAATCCGTTCGCGAGAAATGGCAGTTTGGAGATAAGAAACGCTTTAGAAACTCAAAATTTTCGCAGTTCTGATGCTCCAAACGAATGACTAGAACGGCCTAGGGGAGAAGTACGCATACCGTTGTAATCGGGCGAGATTCTACTTTCAGATGCAACAGAAATTTTGCGGATTGGTCAATCCGTTCGCGAGATATGGCAGTTTGAAGGTAAGAAACGCTTGAGAAACTCGGAATTTTCGCAGTTCTGATGCTCGAAACCAATAACTGGAACGGCCTAGGGGTAAACTACACGTACCGTTGTAATCGGGCGAGTCTCTACTTTCAGATGCAACTGAAATTTTGCGGATTGGTCAATCCGTGCGCGAGATATGGCAGTTTGGAGGTAAGACACGCTTGAGAAACTCAAAATTTTCACAGTTCTGATGCTCGAAACGAATAGCTGGAACGGCCTAGGGGAAAACTACACATACCGTTGTAATCGGGCGAGTTTCTACTTTCAGATGCAACAGAAATTTTGCGGATTGGTCGATCCGTTCGCGAGATGCGGCAGTTTGGATGTAAGAAACGCTTGAGAAACTCAAAATTTTCGCAGTTCTGATGCTCGAAACGAATAACTAGAACGGCCTAGGGGAAAACTACACCTACCGTTGTAATCGGGCGAGTTTCTACTTTCAGATGTAACAGAAATTTTGCGGATTGGTCAATCCGTTCGCGAGATATGGCAGTTTGGATGTAAGAAACGCTTGAGAAACTCAAAATTTTCGCAGTTCTGATGCTCGAAACGAATAACTAGAACCGCCTAGGGGAAAAGTGCGCATACCCTTGTAATCGGGCGAGTTTCTACTTTCAGATGCAACAGAAATTTTGCGGATTGATCAATCCGTTCGCGAGATATGGCAATTTGGAGATAAGAAACGCTTGAGAAACTCAAAATTTTCGCAGTTCTGATGCTCGAAACGAATGACTAGAACGGCCTAGGGGAGAAGTACGCGTACCGTTGTAATCGGGCGAGTGTCTACTTTCAGATGCAACAGAAATTTTGCGGATCGGTTAATCCGTTCGCGAGATATGGCAGTTTGGATGTAAGAAACGCTAGAGAAACTCGAAATTTTCGCTGTTCTGATGCTCGAAACGAATAACTGGAACGGCCTAGGGGAAAACTACACATACCGTTGTAATCGGGCGAGTCTCTACTTTCAGATGCAACAGAAATTTTGCGGATTGGTCAATCCGTTCGCGAGATATGGCAGTTTGGAGGTAAGAAACGCTTGAGAAACTCAAAATTTTCGCAGTTCTGATGCTCGAAACGAATAACTGGAACGGCCTAGGGGAAAACTACACATACCGCTGAAATCGGGCGAGTTTCTACCTTCAGATGCAACAGAAATTTTGCGGATTGGTCGATCCGTTCGCGAGATGTGGCAGTTTGGAAGTAAGAAACGCTTGAGAAACTCAAAGTTTTCGCAGTTCTGATGCCCGAAACGAATAACTAGAACCGCCTAAGGGAAAAGTGCGCATACCGTTGTAATCGGGCGAGTTTCTAATTTCAGATGCAACAGAAATTTTGCGGATTGATCAATCCGTTCGCGAGATATGGCAGTTTGGAGATAAGAAACGCTTGAGAAACTCAAAATTTTCGCAGTTCTGATGCTCGAAACGAATAACTAGAACCGCCTAGGGGACAAGTGCGCATACCGTTGTAATCGGGCGAGTTTCTACTTTCAGATGCAACAGAAATTTTGCGGATTGATCAATCCGTTCGCGAGATATGGCAGTTTGGAGATAAGAAACGCTTGAGAAACTCAAAATTTTCGCAGTTCTGATGCTCGAAACGAATGACTAGAACGGCCTAGGGGAGAAGTACGCATATCGTTGTAATCGGGCGATTGTCTACTTTCAGATGCAACAGAAATTTTGCGGATCGGTCAATCCGTTCGCGAGATATGGCAGTTTGGAGGTAAGAAACGCTTGAGAAACTCAAAATTTTCGCAGTTCTGATGCTCGAAACGAATAACTGGAACGGCCTAGGGGAAAAGTGCGCATACCGTTGTAATCGGGCGAGTTTCTACTTTCACAAGCAACAGAAATTTTGCGGATTGATCAATCCGTTCGCGAGAAATGGCAGTTTGGAGATAAGAAACGCTTTAGAAACTCAAAATTTTCGCAGTTCTGATGCTCCAAACGAATGACTAGAACGGCCTAGGGGAGAAGTACGCATACCGTTGTAATCGGGCGAGATTCTACTTTCAGATGCAACAGAAATTTTGCGGATCGGTCAATCCGTTCGCGAGATATGGCAGTTTGAAGGTAAGAAACGCTTGAGAATCTCGGAATTTTCGCAGTTCTGATGCTCGAAACGAATAACTGGAACGGCCTAGGGGTAAACTACACGTACCGCTGTAATCGGGCGAGTCTCTACTTTCAGATTCAACAGAAATTTTGGGGATTGGTCAATCCGTTCGCGAGATATGGCAGTTTGGAGGTAAGACACGCTTGAGAAACTCAAAATTTTCACAGTTCTGATGCTCGAAACGAATAGCTGGACCGGCCTAGGGGAAAACTACACATACCGTTGTAATCGGGCGAGTTTCTACTTTCAGATGCAACAGAAATTTTGCGGATTGGTCGATCCGTTCGCGAGATGCGGCAGTTTGGATGTAAGAAACGCTTGAGAAACTCAAAATTTTCGCAGTTCTGATGCTCGAAACGAATAACTAGAACGGCCTAGGGGAAAACTACACCTACCGTTGTAATCGGGCGAGTTTCTACTTTCAGATGCAACAGAAATTTTGCGGATTGGTCAATCCGTTCGCGAGATATGGCAGTTTGGAGGTAAGAAACGCTTGAGAAACTCAAAATTTTCGCAGTTCTGATGCTCGTAACGAATGACTAGAACGGCCTAGGGGAGAAGTACGCGTACCGTTGTAATCGGGCGAGTGTCTACTTTCAGATGCAACAGAAATTTTGCGGATCGGTTAATCCGTTCGCGAGATATGGCAGTTTGGATGTAAGAAACGCTAGAGAAACTCGAAATTTTCGCTGTTCTGATGCTCGAAACGAATAACTGGAACGGCCTAGGGGAAAACTACACATACCGTTGTAATCGAGCGAGTCTCTACTTTCAGATGCAACAGAAATTTTGCGGATTGGTCAATCCGTTCGCGAGATATGGCAGTTTGAATGTAAGAAACGCTTGAGAAACTCAAAATTTGCGCAGTTCTGATGCTTGAAACGAATAACTAGAACCGCCTAGGGGAAAAGTGCGCATACCGTTGTAATCGGGCGAGTTTCTACTTTCACAAGCAACAGAAATTTTGCGGATTGATCAATCCGTTCGCGAGAAATGGCAGTTTGGAGATAAGAAACGCTTTAGAAACTCAAAATTTTCGCAGTTCTGATGCTCCAAACGAATGACTAGAACGGCCTAGGGGAGAAGTACGCATACCGTTGTAATCGGGCGAGATTCTACTTTCAGATGCAACAGAAATTTTGCGGATCGGTCAATCCGTTCGCGAGATATGGCAGTTTGAAGGTAAGAAACGCTTGAGAAACTCAAAATTTGCGCAGTTCTGATGCTTGAAACGAATAACTAGAACCGCCTAGGGGAAAAGTGCGCATACCGTTGTAATCGGGCGAGTTTCTACTTTCACAAGCAACAGAAATTTTGAGGATTGATCAATCCGTTCGCGAGAAATGGCAGTTTGGAGATAAGAAACGCTTTAGAAACTCAAAATTTTCGCAGTTCTGATGCTCCAAACGAATGACTAGAAAGGCCTAGGGGAGAAGTACGCATACCGTTGTAATCGGGCGAGATTCTACTTTCAGATGCAACAGAAGTTTTGCGGATCGGTCAATCCGTTCGCGAGATATGGCAGTTTGAAGGTAAGAAACGCTTGAGAAACTCGGAATTTTCGCAGTTCTGATGCTCGAAACGAATAACTGGAACGGCCTAGGGGTAAACTACACGTACCGTTGTAATCGGGCGAGTCTCTACTTTCAGATGCAACTGAAATTTTGCGGATTGGTCAATCCGTTCGCGAGATATGGCAGTTTGGAGGTAAGACACGCTTGAGAAACTCAAAATTTTCACAGTTCTGATGCTCGAAACGAATAGCTGGAACGGCCTAGGGGAAAACTACACCTACCGTTGTAATCGGGCGAGTTTCTACTTTCAGATGTAACAGAAATTTTGCGGATTGGTCAATCCGTTCGCGAGATATGGCAGTTTGGAGGTAAGAAACGCTTGAGAAACTCAAAATTTTCGCAGTTCTGATGCTCGAAACGAATAACTAGAACCGCCTAGGGGAAAAGTGCGCATACCCTTGTAATCGGGCGAGTTTCTACTTTCAGATGCAACAGAAATTTTGCGGATTGATCAATCCGTTCGCGAGATATGGCAATTTGGAGATAAGAAACGCTTGAGAAACTCAAAATTTTCGCATTTCTGATGCTCGAAACGAATGACTAGAACGGCCTAGGGGAGAAGTACGCGTACCGTTGTAATCGGGCGAGTGTCTACTTTCAGATGCAGCAGAAATTTTGCGGATCGGTTAATCCGTTCGCGAGATATGGCAGTTTGGATGTAAGAAACGCTAGAGAAACTCGAAATTTTCGCTGTTCTGATGCTCGAAACGAATAACTGGAACGGCCTAGGGGAAAACTACACATACCGTTGTAATCGGGCGAGTCTCTACTTTCAGATGCAACAGAAATTTTGCGGATTGGTCAATCCGTTCGCGAGATATGGCAGTTTGGAGGTAAGAAACGCTTGAGAAACTCAAAATTTTCGCAGTTCTGATGCTCGAAACGAATAACTGGAACGGCCTAGGGGAAAACTACACATACCGTTGAAATCGGGCGAGTTTCTACCTTCAGATGCAACAGAAATTTTGCGGATTGGTCGATCCGTTCGCGAGATGTGGCAGTTTGGAAGTAAGAAACGCTTGAGAAACTCAAAGTTTTCGCAGTTCTGATGCCCGAAACGAATAACTAGAACCGCCTAGGGGAAAACTACACATACCGTTGTAATCGGGCGAGTTTCTACTTTCAGATGCAACAGAAATTTTGCGGATTGGTCGATCCGTTCGCGAGATGCGGCAGTTTGGATGTAAGAAACGCTTGAGAAACTCAAAATTTTCGCAGTTCTGATGCTCGAAACGAATAACTAGAACGGCCTAGGGGAAAACTACACCTACCGTTGTAATCGGGCGAGTTTCTACTTTCAGATGCAACAGAAATTTTGCGGATTGGTCAATCCGTTCGCGAGATATGGCAGTTTGGAGGTAAGAAACGCTTGAGAAACTCAAAATTTTCGCAGTTCTGATGCTCGTAACGAATGACTAGAACGGCCTAGGGGAGAAGTACGCGTACCGTTGTAATCGGGCGAGTGTCTACTTTCAGATGCAACAGAAATTTTGCGGATCGGTTAATCCGTTCGCGAGATATGGCAGTTTGGATGTAAGAAACGCTAGAGAAACTCGAAATTTTCGCTGTTCTGATGCTCGAAACGAATAACTGGAACGGCCTAGGGGAAAACTACACATACCGTTGTAATCGAGCGAGTCTCTACTTTCAGATGCAACAGAAATTTTGCGGATTGGTCAATCCGTTCGCGAGATATGGCAGTTTGAATGTAAGAAACGCTTGAGAAACTCAAAATTTGCGCAGTTCTGATGCTTGAAACGAATAACTAGAACCGCCTAGGGGAAAAGTGCGCATACCGTTGTAATCGGGCGAGTTTCTACTTTCACAAGCAACAGAAATTTTGCGGATTGATCAATCCGTTCGCGAGAAATGGCAGTTTGGAGATAAGAAACGCTTTAGAAACTCAAAATTTTCGCAGTTCTGATGCTCCAAACGAATGACTAGAACGGCCTAGGGGAGAAGTACGCATACCGTTGTAATCGGGCGAGATTCTACTTTCAGATGCAACAGAAGTTTTGCGGATCGGTCAATCCGTTCGCGAGATATGGCAGTTTGAAGGTAAGAAACGCTTGAGAAACTCGGAATTTTCGCAGTTCTGATGCTCGAAACGAATAACTGGAACGGCCTAGGGGTAAACTACACGTACCGTTGTAATCGGGCGAGTCTCTACTTTCAGATGCAACTGAAATTTTGCGGATTGGTCAATCCGTTCGCGAGATATGGCAGTTTGGAGGTAAGACACGCTTGAGAAACTCAAAATTTTCACAGTTCTGATGCTCGAAACGAATAGCTGGAACGGCCTAGGGGAAAACAACACATACCGTTGTAATCGGGCGAGTTTCTACTTTCAGATGCAACAGAAATTTTGCGGATTGGTCGATCCGTTCGCGAGATGCGGCAGTTTGGATGTAAGAAACGCTTGAGAAACTCAAAATTTTCGCAGTTCTGATGCTCGAAACGAATAACTAGAACGGCCTAGGGGAAAACTACACCTACCGTTGTAATCGGGCGAGTTTCTACTTTCAGATGTAACAGAAATTTTGCGGATTGGTCAATCCGTTCGCGAGATATGGCAGTTTGGAGGTAAGAAACGCTTGAGAAACTCAAAATTTTCGCAGTTCTGATGCTCGAAACGAATAACTAGAACCGCCTAGGGGAAAAGTGCGCATACCCTTGTAATCGGGCGAGTTTCTACTTTCAGATGCAACAGAAATTTTGCGGATTGATCAATCCGTTCGCGAGATATGGCAATTTGGAGATAAGAAACGCTTGAGAAACTCAAAATTTTCGCATTTCTGATGCTCGAAACGAATGACTAGAACGGCCTAGGGGAGAAGTACGCGTACCGTTGTAATCGGGCGAGTGTCTACTTTCAGATGCAGCAGAAATTTTGCGGATCGGTTAATCCGTTCGCGAGATATGGCAGTTTGGATGTAAGAAACGCTAGAGAAACTCGAAATTTTCGCTGTTCTGATGCTCGAAACGAATAACTGGAACGGCCTAGGGGAAAACTACACATACCGTTGTAATCGGGCGAGTCTCTACTTTCAGATGCAACAGAAATTTTGCGGATTGGTCAATCCGTTCGCGAGATGTGGCAGTTTGGAGGTAAGAAACGCTTGAGAAACTCAAAATTTTCGCAGTTCTGATGCTCGAAACGAATAACTGGAACGGCCTAGGGGAAAACTACACATACCGTTGAAATCGGGCGAGTTTCTACCTTCAGATGCAACAGAAATTTTGCGGATTGGTCGATCCGTTCGCGAGATGTGGCAGTTTGGAAGTAAGAAACGCTTGAGAAACTCAAAGTTTTCGCAGTTCTGATGCCCGAAACGAATAACTAGAACCGCCTAGGGGAAAAGTGCGCACACCGTTGTAATGGGGCGAGTTTCTACTTTCAGATGCAACAGAAATTTTGCGGATTGATCAATCCGTTCGCGAGATATGGCAGTTTGGAGATAAGAAACGCTTGAGAAACTCAAAATTTTCGCAGTTCTGATGCTCGAAACGAATCACTAGAACCGCCTAGGGGAAAAGTGCGCATACCGTTGTAATCGGGCGAGTTTCTACTTTCAGATGCAACAGAAATTTTGCGAATTGATCAATCCGTTCGCGAGATATGGCAGTTTGGAGATAAGAAACGCTTGTGAAACTCAAAATTTTCGCAGTTCTGATGCTCGAAACGAATGACTAGAACGGCCTAGGGGAGAAGTACGCATACCGTTGTAATCGGGCGATTGTCTACTTTCAGATGCAACAGAAATTTTGCGGATCGGTCAATCCGTTCGCGAGATATGGCAGTTTGGATGTAAGAAACGCTTGAGAAACTCAAAATTTTCGCAGTTCTGATGCTCGAAACGAATAACTGGAACGGCCTAGGGGAAAAGTGCGCATACCGTTGTAATCGGGCGAGTTTCTACTTTCACAAGCAACAGAAATTTTGCGGATTGATCAATCCGTTCGCGAGAAATGGCAGTTTGGAGATAAGAAACGCTTTAGAAACTCAAAATTTTCGCAGTTCTGATGCTCCAAACGAATGACTAGAACGGCCTAGGGGAGAAGTACGCATACCGTTGTAATCGGGCGAGATTCTACTTTCAGATGCAACAGAAATTTTGCGGATCGGTCAATCCGTTCGCGAGATATGGCAGTTTGAAGGTAAGAAACGCTTGAGAAACTCGGAATTTTCGCAGTTCTGATGCTCGAAACGAATAACTGGAATGGCCTAGGGGTAAACTACACGTACCGTTGTAATCGGGCGAGTCTCTACTTTCAGATGCAACAGAAATTTTGGGGATTGGTCAATCCGTTCGCGAGATATGGCAGTTTGGAGGTAAGACACGCTTGAGAAACTCAAAATTTTCACAGTTCTGATGCTCGAAACGAATAGCTGGAACGGCCTAGGGGAAAAATACACATACCGTTGTAATCGGGCGAGTTTCTACTTTCAGATGCAACAGAAATTTTGCGGATTGGTCGATCCGTTCGCGAGATGCGGCAGTTTGGATGTAAGAAACGCTTGAGAAACTCAAAATTTTCGCAGTTCTGATGCTCGAAACGAATAACTAGAACGGCCTAGGGGAAAACTACACCTACCGTTGTAATCGGGCGAGTTTCTACTTTCAGATGCAACAGAAATTTTGCGGATTGGTCAATCCGTTCGCGAGATATGGCAGTTTGGAGGTAAGAAACGCTTGAGAAACTCAAAATTTTCGCAGTTCTGATGCTCGTAACGAATGACTAGAACGGCCTAGGGGAGAAGTACGCGTACCGTTGTAATCGGGCGAGTGTCTACTTTCAGATGCAACAGAAATTTTGCGGATCGGTTAATCCGTTCGCGAGATATGGCAGTTTGGATGTAAGAAACGCTAGAGAAACTCGAAATTTTCGCTGTTCTGATGCTCGAAACGAATAACTGGAACGGCCTAGGGGAAAACTACACATACCGTTGAAATCGGGCGAGTTTCTACCTTCAGATGCAACAGAAATTTTGCGGATTGGTCGATCCGTTCGCGAGATGTGGCAGTTTGGAAGTAAGAAACGCTTGAGAAACTCAAAGTTTTCGCAGTTCTGATGCCCGAAACGAATAACTAGAACCGCCTAGGGGAAAAGTGCGCACACCGTTGTAATCGGGCGAGCTTCTACTTTCAGATGCAACAGAAATTTTGCGGATTGATCAATCCGTTCGCGAGATATGGCAGTTTGGAGATAAGAAACGCTTGAGAAACTCAAAATTTTCGCAGTTCTGATGCTCGAAACGAATCACTAGAACCGCCTAGGGGAAAAGTGCGCATACCGTTGTAATCGGGCGAGTTTCTACTTTCAGATGCAACAGAAATTTTGCGGATTGATCAATCCGTTCGCGAGATATGGCAGTTTGGAGATAAGAAACGCTTGTGAAACTCAAAATTTTCGCAGTTCTGATGCTCGAAACGAATGACTAGAACGGCCTAGGGGAGAAGTACGCATACCGTTGTAATCGGGCGATTGTCTACTTTCAGATGCAACAGAAATTTTGCGGATCGGTCAATCCGTTCGCGAGATATGGCAGTTTGGAGGTAAGAAACGCTTGAGAAACTCAAAATTTTCGCAGTTCTGATGCTCGAAACGAATAACTGGAACGGCCTAGGGGAAAAGAGCGCATACCGTTGTAATCGGGCGAGTTTCTACTTTCACAAGCAACAGAAATTTTGCGGATTGATCAATCCGTTCGCGAGAAATGGCAGTTTGGAGATAAGAAACGCTTTAGAAACTCAAAATTTTCGCAGTTCTGATGCTCCAAACGAATGACTAGAACGGCCTAGGGGAGAAGTACGCATACCGTTGTAATCGGGCGAGATTCTACTTTCAGATGCAACAGAAATTTTGCGGATCGGTCAATCCGTTCGCGAGATATGGCAGTTTGAAGGTAAGAAACGCTTGAGAAACTCGGAATTTTCGCAGTTCTGATGCTCGAAACGAATAACTGGAATGGCCTAGGGGTAAACTACACGTACCGTTGTAATCGGGCGAGTCTCTACTTTCAGATGCAACAGAAATTTTGGGGATTGGTCAATCCGTTCGCGAGATATGGCAGTTTGGAGGTAAGACACGCTTGAGAAACTCAAAATTTTCACAGTTCTGATGCTCGAAACGAATAGCTGGAACGGCCTAGGGGAAAACTACACATACCGTTGTAATCGGGCGAGTTTCTACTTTCAGATGCAACAGAAATTTTGCGGATTGGTCGATCCGTTCGCGAGATGCGGCAGTTTGGATGTAAGAAACGCTTGAGAAACTCAAAATTTTCGCAGTTCTGATGCTCGAAACGAATAACTAGAACGGCCTAGGGGAAAACTACACCTACCGTTGTAATCGGGCGAGTTTCTACTTTCAGATGCAACAGAAATTTTGCGGATTGGTCAATCCGTTCGCGAGATATGGCAGTTTGGAGGTAAGAAACGCTTGAGAAACTCAAAATTTTCGCAGTTCTGATGCTCGTAACGAATGACTAGAACGGCCTAGGGGAGAAGTACGCGTACCGATGTAATCGGGCGAGTGTCTACTTTCAGATGCAACAGAAATTTTGCGGATCGGTTAATCCGTTCGCGAGATATGGCAGTTTGGATGTAAGAAACGCTAGAGAAACTCGAAATTTTCGCTGTTCTGATGCTCGAAACGAATAACTGGAACGGCCTAGGGGAAAACTACACATACCGTTGAAATCGGGCGAGTTTCTACCTTCAGATGCAACAGAAATTTTGCGGATTGGTCGATCCGTTCGCGAGATGTGGCAGTTTGGAAGTAAGAAACGCTTGAGAAACTCAAAGTTTTCGCAGTTCTGATGCCCGAAACGAATAACTAGAACCGCCTAGGGGAAAAGTGCGCACACCGTTGTAATCGGGCGAGTTTCTACTTTCAGATGCAACAGAAATTTTGCGGATTGATCAATCCGTTCGCGAGGTATGGCAGTTTGGAGATAAGAAACGCTTGAGAAACTCAAAATTTTCGCAGTTCTGATGCTCGAAACGAATCACTAGAACCGCCTAGGGGAAAAGTGCGCATACCGTTGTAATCGGGCGAGTTTCTACTTTCAGATGCAACAGAAATTTTGCGGATTGATCAATCCGTTCGCGAGATATGGCAGTTTGGAGATAAGAAACGCTTGTGAAACTCAAAATTTTCGCAGTTCTGATGCTCGAAACGAATGACTAGAACGGCCTAGGGGAGAAGTACGCATACCGTTGTAATCGGGCGATTGTCTACTTTCAGATGCAACAGAAATTTTGCGGATCGGTCAATCCGTTCGCGAGATATGGCAGTTTGGAGGTAAGAAACGCTTGAGAAACTCAAAATTTTCGCAGTTCTGATGCTCGAAACGAATAACTGGAACGGCCTAGGGGAAAAGTGCGCATACCGTTGTAATCGGGCGAGTTTCTACTTTCACAAGCAACAGAAATTTTGGGGATTGGTCAATCCGTTCGCGAGATATGGCAGTTTGGAGGTAAGACACGCTTGAGAAACTCAAAATTTTCACAGTTCTGATGCTCGAAACGAATAGCTGGAACGGCCTAGGGGAAAACTACACATACCGTTGTAATCGGGCGAGTGTCTACTTTCAGATGCAACAGAAATTTTGCGGATCGGTTAATCCGTTCGCGAGATATGGCAGTTTGGATGTAAGAAACGCTAGAGAAACTCGAAATTTTCGCTGTTCTGATGCTCGAAACGAATAACTGGAACGGCCTAGGGGAAAACTACACATACCGTTGTAATCGAGCGAGTCTCTACTTTCAGATGCAACAGAAATTTTGCGGATTGGTCAATCCGTTCGCGAGATATGGCAGTTTGAATGTAAGAAACGCTTGAGAAACTCAAAATTTGCGCAGTTCTGATGCTTGAAACGAATAACTAGAACCGCCTAGGGGAAAAGTGCGCATACCGTTGTAATCGGGCGAGTTTCTACTTTCACAAGCAACAGAAATTTTGCGGATTGATCAATCCGTTCGCGAGAAATGGCAGTTTGGAGATAAGAAACGCTTTAGAAACTCAAAATTTTCGCAGTTCTGATGCTCCAAACGAATGACTAGAACGGCCTAGGGGAGAAGTACGCATACCGTTGTAATCGGGCGAGATTCTACTTTCAGATGCAACAGAAATTTTGCGGATCGGTCAATCCGTTCGCGAGATATGGCAGTTTGAAGGTAAGAAACGCTTGAGAAACTCGGAATTTTCGCAGTTCTGATGCTCGAAACGAATAACTGGAACGGCCTAGGGGTAAACTACACGTACCGTTGTAATCGGGCGAGTCTCTACTTTCAGATGCAACAGAAATTTTGCGGATTGGTCAATCCGTTCGCGAGATATGGCAGTTTGGAGGTAAGAAACGCTTGAGAAACTCAAAATTTTCGCAGTTCTGATGCTCGAAACGAATAACTGGAACGGCCTAGGGGAAAACTACACATACCGTTGAAATCGGCCGAGTTTCTACCTTCAGATGCAACAGAAATTTTGCGGATTGGTCGATCCGTTCGCGAGATGTGGCAGTTTGGAAGTAAGAAACGCTTGAGAAACTCAAAATTTTCGCAGTTCTGATGCTCGAAACGAATAACTGGAACGGCCTAGGGGAAAACTACACATACCGTTGTAATCGGGCGGGTCTCTACTTTCAGATGCAACAGAAATTTTGCGGATTGATCAATCCGTTCGCGAGATATGGCAGTTTGGAGATAAGAAACGCTTGAGAAACTCAAAATTTTCGCAGTTCTGATGCTCGTAACGAATGACTAGAACGGCCTAGGGGAGAAGTACGCATACCGTTGTAATCGGGCGAGATTCTACTTTCAGATGCAACAGAAATTTTGCGGGTCGGTCAATCCGTTCGCGAGATATGGCAGTTTGAAGGTAAGAAACGCTTGAGAAACTCGGAATTTTCGCAGTTCTGATGCTCGAAACGAATAACTAGAACGGCCCAGGGGAAAAGTGCGCATACCGTTGTAGTCGGGCGAGTTTCTACTTTCAAATGCAACAGAAATTTTGCGGATTGGTCAATCCGTTCGCGAGATATGGCAGTTTGGAAATAAGAAACGCTTGAGAAACTCAAAATTTTCGTAGTTCTGATGCTAGAAACTTGTAACTAGAACTGCGTATGGGAAAAGTGCGCATATCGTTGTAATCGGGCGAGATTCTACTTTCAGATGCAACAGAAATTTTGCGGATCGGTCAATCCGTTCGCGAGATATGGCAGTTTGAAGGTAAGAAACGCTTGAGAAACTCAAAATTTGCGCAGTTCTGATGCTTGAAACGAATAACTAGAACGGCCTAGGGGAAAAGTGGGCATACCGTTGTAATCGGGCGAGTTTCTACTTTCAGATGCAACAGAAATTTTGCGGATCGGTCAATCCGTTCGCGAGATATGGCAGTTTGAAGGTAAGAAACGCTTGAGAAACTCAAAATTTTCGCAGTTCTGATGCTCGAAACGAATAACTGGAACGGCCTAGGGGAAAACTACACATACCGTTGTAATCGGGCGAGCCTCTACTTTCAGATGCAACAGAAATTTTGCGGATTGGTCAATCCGTTCGCGAGATATGGCAGTTTGGAGGTAAGAAACGCTTGAGAAACTCAAAATTTTCGCAGTTCTGATGCTCGAAACGAATAGCTGGAACGGCCTAGGGGAAAAGTGGGAATACCGTTGTAATCGGGCGAGTTTCTACTTTCAGATGCAACAGAAATTTTGCGGATCGGTCAATCCGTTCGCGAGATATGGCAGTTTGGATGTAAGAAACGCTTGAGAAACTCAAAATTTTCGCAGTTCTGATGCTCCAAACGAATGACTAGAACGGCCTAGGGGAGAAGTACGCATACCGTTGTAATCGGGCGAGATTCTACTTTCAGATGCAACAGAAATTTTGCGGATCGGTCAATCCGTTCGCGAGATATGGCAGTTTGAAGGTAAGAAACGCTTGAGAAACTCGGAATTTTCGCAGTTCTGATGCTCGAAACGAATAACTGGAACGGCCTAGGGGTAAACTACACGTACCGTTGTAATCGGGCGAGTCTCTACTTTCAGATGCAACAGAAATTTTGGGGATTGGTCAATCCGTTCGCGAGATATGGCAGTTTGGAGGTAAGACACGCTTGAGAAACTCAAAATTTTCACAGTTCTGATGCTCGAAACGAATAGCTGGAACGGCCTAGGGGAAAACTACACATACCGTTGTAATCGGGCGAGTTTCTACTTTCAGATGCAACAGAAATTTTGCGGATTGGTCGATCCGTTCGCGAGATGCGGCAGTTTGGATGTAAGAAACGCTTGAGAAACTCAAAATTTTCGCAGTTCTGATGCTCGAAACGAATAACTAGAACGGCCTAGGGGAAAACTACACCTACCGTTGTAATCGGGCGAGTGTCTACTTTCAGATGCAACAGAAATTTTGGGGATTGGTCAATCCGTTCGCGAGATATGGCAGTTTGGAGGTAAGACACGCTTGAGAAACTCAAAATTTTCACAGTTCTGATGCTCGAAACGAATAACTGGAACGGCCTAGGGGTAAACTACACGTACCGTTGTAATCGGGCGAGTCTCTACTTTCAGATGCAACAGAAATTTTGGGGATTGGTCAATCCGTTCGCGAGATATGGCAGTTTGGAGGTAAGACACGCATGAGAAACTCAAAATTTTCACAGTTCTGATGCTCGAAACGAATAGCTGGAACGGCCTAGGGGAAAACTACACATACCGTTGTAATCGGGCGAGTTTCTACTTTCAGATGCAACAGAAATTTTGCGGATTGGTCGATCCGTTCGCGAGATGCGGCAGTTTGGATGTAAGAAACGCTTGAGAAACTCAAAATTTTCGCAGTTCTGATGCTCGAAACGAATAACTAGAACGGCCTAGGGGAAAACTACACCTACCGTTGTAATCGGGCGAGTGTCTACTTTCAGATGCAACGGAAATTTTGGGGATTGGTCAATCCGTTCGCGAGATATGGCAGTTTGGAGGTAAGACACGCTTGAGAAACTCAAAATTTTCACAGTTCTGATGCTCGAAACGAATAGCTGGAACGGCCTAGGGGAAAACTACACATACCGTTGTAATCGGGCGAGTTTCTACTTTCAGATGCAACAGAAATTTTGCGGATTGGTCAATCCGTTCGCGAGATATGGCAGTTTGGAGGTAAGAAACGCTTGAGAAACTCAAAATTTTCGCAGTTCTGATGCTCGTAACGAATGACTAGAACGGCCTAGGGGAGAAGTACGCGTACCGTTGTAATCGGGCGAGTGTCTACTTTCAGATGCAACAGAAATTTTGCGGATCGGTTAATCCGTTCGCGAGATATGGCAGTTTGGATGTAAGAAACGCTAGAGAAACTCGAAATTTTCGCTGTTCTGATGCTCGAAACGAATAACTGGAACGGCCTAGGGGAAAACTACACATACCGTTGTAATCGAGCGAGTCTCTACTTTCAGATGCAACAGAAATTTTGCGGATTGGTCAATCCGTTCGCGAGATATGGCAGTTTGAATGTAAGAAACGCTTGAGAAACTCAAAATTTGCGCAGTTCTGATGCTTGAAACGAATAACTAGAACCGCCTAGGGGAAAAGTGCGCATACCGTTGTAATCGGGCGAGTTTCTACTTTCACAAGCAACAGAAATTTTGCGGATTGATCAATCCGTTCGCGAGAAATGGCAGTTTGGAGATAAGAAACGCTTTAGATACTCAAAATTTTCGCAGTTCTGATGCTCCAAACGAATGACTAGAGCGGCCTAGGGGAGAAGTACGCATACCGTTGTAATCGGGCGAGATTCTACTTTCAGATGCAACAGAAATTTTGCGGATCGGTCAATCCGTTCGCGAGATATGGCAGTTTGAAGGTAAGAAACGCTTGAGAAACTCGAAATTTTCGCAGTTCTGATGCTCGAAACGAATAACTGGAACGGCCTAGGGGTAAACTACACGTACCGTTGTAATCGGGCGAGTCTCTACTTTCAGATGCAACAGAAATTTTGCGGATTGGTCAATCCGTTCGCGAGATATGGCAGTTTGGAGGTAAGAAACGCTTGAGAAACTCAAAATTTTCGCAGTTCTGATGCTCGAAACGAATAACTGGAACGGCCTAGGGGAAAACTACACATACCGTTGAAATCGGCCGAGTTTCTACCTTCAGATGCAACAGAAATTTTGCGGATTGGTCGATCCGTTCGCGAGATGTGGCAGCTTGGAAGTAAGAAACGCTTGAGAAACTCAAAATTTTCGCAGTTCTGATGCTCGAAACGAATAACTGGAACGGCCTAGGGGAAAACTACACATACCGTTGTATTCGGGCGGGTCTCTACTTTCAGATGCAACGGAAATTTTGCGGATTGATCAATCCGTTCGCGAGATATGGCAGTTTGGAGATAAGAAACGCTTGAGAAACTCAAAATTTTCGCAGTTCTGATGCTCGTAACGAATGACTAGAACGGCCTAGGGGAGAAGTACGCATACCGTTGTAATCGGGCGAGATTCTACTTTCAGATGCAACAGAAATTTTGCGGGTCGGTCAATCCGTTCGCGAGATATGGCAGTTTGAAGGTAAGAAACGCTTGAGAAACTCGGAATTTTCGCAGTTCTGATGCTCGAAACGAATAACTAGAACGTCCCAGGGGAAAAGTGCGCATACCGTTGTAGTCGGGCGAGTTTCTACTTTCAAATGCAACAGAAATTTTGCGGATTGATCAATCCGTTCGCGAGATATGGCAGTTTGGAGATAAGGAACGCTTGAGAAACTCAAAATTTTCGCAGTTCTGATGCTCGTAACGAATGACTAGAACGGCCTAGGGGAGAAGTACGCATACCGTTGTAATCGGGCGAGCTTCTACTTTCAGATGCAACAGAAATTTTGCGGATCGGTCAATCCGTTCGCGAGATATGGCAGTTTGAAGGTAAGAAACGCTTGAGAAACTCAAAATTTTCGCAGTTCTGATGCTCGAAACGAATAACTGGAACGGCCTAGGGGAAAACTACACATACCGTTGTAATCGGGCGAGCCTCTACTTTCAGATGCAACAGAAATTTTGCGGATTGGTCAATCCGTTCGCGAGATATGGCAGTTTGGAGGTAAGACACGCTTGAGAAACTCAAAATTTTCGCAGTTCTGATGCTCGAAACGAATAGCTGGAACCGCCTAGGGGAAAAGTGCGCATACCGTTGTAATCGGGCGAGTGTCTACTTTCAGATGCAACGGAAATTTTGCGGATTGATCAATCCGTTCGCGAGATATGGCAGTTTGGAGATAAGAAACGCTTGAGAAACTCAAAATTTTCGCAGTTCTGATGCTTGAAACGAATAACTAGAACCGCCTAGGGGAAAAGTACGCATACCGTTGTAATCGGGCGAGTTTCTACTTTCACAAGCAACAGAAATTTTGCGGATTGGTCAATCCGTTCGCGAGATATGGCAGTTTGGAGGTAAGAAACGCTTGAGAAACTCAAAATTTGCGCAGTTCTGATGCTTGAAACGAATAACTAGAACGGCCTAGGGGAAAAGTGCGCATACCGTTGTAATCGGGCGAGTTTCTACTTTCAGATGCAGCAGAAATTTTGCGGATGGGTCAATCCGTTCGCGAGATATGGCAGTTTGAAGGTAAGAAACGCTTGAGAAACTCAAAATTTGCGCAGTTCTGATGCTTGAAACGAATAACTAGAACCGCCTAGGGGAAAAGTGCGCATACCGTTGTAATCGGGCGAGTGTCTACTTTCAGATGCAACGGAAATTTTGCGGATTGATCAATCCGTTCGCGAGATATGGCAGTTTGGAGATAAGAAACGCTTGAGAAACTCAAAATTTTCGCAGTTCTGATGCTCGAAACGAATAACTAGAACGGCCTAGGGGAGAAGTACGCATACCGTTGTAATCGGGCGAGTTTCTACTTTCACAAGCAACAGAAATTTTGCGGATTGATCAATCCGTTCGCGAGAAATGACAGTTTGGAGATAAGAAACGCTTTAGAAACTCACAATTTTCGCAGTTCTGATGCTCGAAACGAATAACTAGAACGGCCCAGGGGAAAAGTGCGCATACCGTTGTAATCGGGCGAGTTTCTACTTTCAGATGCAACAGAACTTTTGCGGATCGGTAAATCCGTTCGCGAGATATGGCAGTTTGGATGCAAGAAACGCTTGAGAAACTCGAAATTTTCGCAGTGCTGATGCTCGAAACGAATAACTGGAACGGCCTAGGGGAAAACTACACATACCGTTGTAATCGGGCGAGTCTCTACTTTCAGATGCAGCAGAAATTTTGCGGATTGGTCAATCCGTTCGCGAGATATGGCAGTTTGGAGGTAAGACACGCTTGAGAAACTCAAAATTTTCGCAGTTCTGATGCTCGAAACGAATAGCTGGAACGGCCTAGGGGAAAACTACACATACCGTTGTAATCGGGCGAGTTTCTACTTTCAGATGCAACAGAAATTTTGCGGATCGGTCAATCCGTTCGCGAGATATGGCAGTTTGAATGTAAGAAACGCTTGAGAAACTCAAAATTTGCGCAGTTCTGATGCTTGAAACGAATAACTAGAACCGCCTAGGGGAAAAGTGCGCATACCGTTGTAATCGGGCGAGTGTCTACTTTCAGATGCAACAGAAATTTTGCGGATCGGTCAATCCGTTCGCGAGATATGGCAGTTTGAATGTAAGAAACGCTTGAGAAACTCAAAATTTACGCAGTTCTGATGCTTGAAACGAATAACTAGAACCGCCTAGGGGAAAAGTGCGCATACCGTTGTAATCGGGCGAGTGTCTACTTTCAGATGCAACGGAAATTTTGCGGATTGATCAATCCGTTCGCGAGATATGGCAGTTTGGAGATAAGAAACGCTTGAGAAACTCAAAATTTTCGCAGTTCTGATGCTTGAAACGAATAACTAGAACCGCCTAGGGGAAAAGTACGCATACCGTTGTAATCGGGCGAGTTTCTACTTTCACAAGCAACAGAAATTTTGCGGAATGGTCAATCCGTTCGCGAGATATGGCAGTTTGGAGGTAAGAAACGCTTGAGAAACTCAAAATTTGCGCAGTTCTGATGCTTGAAACGAATAACTAGAACGGCCTAGGGGAAAAGTGCGCATACCGTTGTAATCGGGCGAGTTTCTACTTTCAGATGCAGCAGAAATTTTGCGGATCGGTCAATCCGTTCGCGAGATATGGCAGTTTGAAGGTAAGAAACGCTTGAGAAACTCAAAATTTGCGCAGTTCTGATGCTTGAAACGAATAACTAGAACCGCCTAGGGGAAAAGTGCGCATACCGTTGTAATCGGGCGAGTGTCTACTTTCAGATGCAACGGAAATTTTGCGGATTGATCAATCCGTTCGCGAGATATGGCAGTTTGGAGATAAGAAACGCTTGAGAAACTCAAAATTTTCGCAGTTCTGATGCTCGAAACGAATAACTAGAACGGCCTAGGGGAGAAGTACGCATACCGTTGTAATCGGGCGAGTTTCTACTTTCAGATGCAACAGAAATTTTGCGGATTGGTCAATCCCTTCGCGAGATATGGCAGTTTGGATGTAAGAAACGCTTGAGAAACTCAAAATTTGCGCAGTTCTGATGCTCGAAACGAAGAGCTGGAACGGCCTAGGGGAAAACTACACATACCGTTGTAATCGGGCGAGTTTCTACTTTCAGATGCAACAGAAATTTTGCGGATTGGTCAATCCGTTCGCGAGATATGGCAGTTTGGATGTAAGAAACGCTTGAGAAACTCAAAATTTGCGCAGTTCTGATGCTTGAAACGAATAACTAGAACGGCCTAGGGGAAAAGTGCGCATACCGTTGTAATCGGGCGAGTTTCTACTTTCAGATGCAACAGAAATTTTGCGGATCGGTCAATCCGTTCGCGAGATATGGCAGTTTGAAGGTAAGAAACGCTTGAGAAACTCAAAATTTGCGCAGTTCTGATGCTTGAAACGAATAACTAGAACCGCCTAGGGGAAAAGTGCGCATACCGTTGTAATCGGGCGAGTGTCTACTTTCAGATGCAACGGAAATTTTGCGGATTGATCAATCCGTTCACGAGATATGGCAGCTTGGAGGTAAGAAACGCTTGAGAAACTCAAAATTTTCGCAGTTCTGATGCTCGAAACAAATAACTGGAACGGCCTAGGGGAAAAGTGCGCATACCGTTGTAATCGGGCGAGTTTCTACTTTCAGGTGCACCAGAAATTTTGCGGATTGATCAATCCGTTCGCGAGATATGGCAGTTTGGAGATAAGAAACGCTTGAGAAACTCAAAATTTTCGCAGTTCTGATGCTTGAAACGAATAACTAGAACCGCCTAGGGGAAAAGTACGCATACCGTTGTAATCGGGCGAGTTTCTACTTTCACAAGCAACAGAAATTTTGCGGATTGGTCAATCCGTTCGCGAGATATGGCAGTTTGGAGGTAAGAAACGCTTGAGAAACTCAAAATTTGCGCAGTTCTGATGCTTGAAACGAATAACTAGAACGGCCTAGGGGAAAAGTGCGCATACCGTTGTAATCGGGCGAGTTTCTACTTTCAGATGCAGCAGAAATTTTGCGGATGGGTCAATCCGTTCGCGAGATATGGCAGTTTGAAGGTAAGAAACGCTTGAGAAACTCAAAATTTGCGCAGTTCTGATGCTTGAAACGAATAACTAGAACCGCCTAGGGGAAAAGTGCGCATACCGTTGTAATCGGGCGAGTGTCTACTTTCAGATGCAACGGAAATTTTGCGGATTGATCAATCCGTTCGCGAGATATGGCAGTTTGGAGATAAGAAACGCTTGAGAAACTCAAAATTTTCGCAGTTCTGATGCTCGAAACGAATAACTAGAACGGCCTAGGGGAGAAGTACGCATACCGTTGTAATCGGGCGAGTTTCTACTTTCACAAGCAACAGAAATTTTGCGGATTGATCAATCCGTTCGCGAGAAATGACAGTTTGGAGATAAGAAACGCTTTAGAAACTCACAATTTTCGCAGTTCTGATGCTCGAAACGAATAACTAGAACGGCCCAGGGGAAAAGTGCGCATACCGTTGTAATCGGGCGAGTTTCTACTTTCAGATGCAACAGAACTTTTGCGGATCGGTAAATCCGTTCGCGAGATATGGCAGTTTGGATTCAAGAAACGCTTGAGAAACTCGAAATTTTCGCAGTGCTGATGCTCGAAACGAATAACTGGAACGGCCTAGGGGAAAACTACACATACCGTTGTAATCGGGCGAGTCTCTACTTTCAGATGCAGCAGAAATTTTGCGGATTGGTCAATCCGTTCGCGAGATATGGCAGTTTGGAGGTAAGACACGCTTGAGAAACTCAAAATTTTCGCAGTTCTGATGCTCGAAACGAATAGCTGGAACGGCCTAGGGGAAAACTACACATACCGTTGTAATCGGGCGAGTTTCTACTTTCAGATGCAACAGAAATTTTGCGGATCGGTCAATCCGTTCGCGAGATATGGCAGTTTGAATGTAAGAAACGCTTGAGAAACTCAAAATTTGCGCAGTTCTGATGCTTGAAACGAATAACTAGAACCGCCTAGGGGAAAAGTGCGCATACCGTTGTAATCGGGCGAGTGTCTACTTTCAGATGCAACAGAAATTTTGCGGATTGGTCAATCCGTTCGCGAGATATGGCAGTTTGGAAATAAGAAACGCTTGAGAAACTCAAAATTTTCGTAGTTCTGATGCTAGAAACGAGTAACTAGAACGGCGTAGGGGAAAAGTGCGCATACCGTTGTAATCGGGCGAGATTCTACTTTCCGATGCAACAGAAATTTTGCGGATCGGTCAATCCGTTCGCGAGATATGGCAGTTTGAAGGTAAGAAACGCTTGAGAAACTCAAAATTTGCGCAGTTCTGATGCTTGAAACGAATAACTAGAGCGGCCTAGGGGAAAAGTGGGCATACCGTTGTAATCGGGCGAGTTTCTACTTTCAGATGCAACAGAACTTTTGCGGATCGGTAAATCCGTTCGCGAGATATGGCAGTTTGGATGAAAGAAACGCTTGAGAAACTCGAAATTTTCGCAGTTCTGATGCTCGAAACGAATAACTGGAACGGCCTAGGGGAAAAGTGCTCATACCGTTGTAATCGGGCGAGTTTCTACTTTCAGATGCAACAGAAATTTTGCGGATCAGTCAATCCGTTCGCGAGATATGTCAGTTTGAATGTAAGAAACGCTTGAGAAACTCAAAATTTGCGCAGTTCTGATGCTTGAAACGAATAACTAGAACCGCCTAGGGGAAAAGTGCGCATACCGTTGTAATCGGGCGAGTTTCTACTTTCACAAGCAACAGAAATTTTGCGGATTGATCAATCCGTTCGCGAGAAATGGCAGTTTGGATATAAGAAACGCTTTAGAAACTCAAAATTTTCGCAGTTCTGATGCTCCAAACGAATGACTAGAACGGCCTAGGGGAGAAGTACGCATACCGTTGTAATCGGGCGAGATTCTACTTTCAGATGCAACAGAAATTTTGCGGATCGGTCAATCCGTTCGCGAGATATGGCAGTTTGAAGGTAAGAAACGCTTGAGAAACTCGGAATTTTCGCAGTTCTGATGCTCGAAACGAATAACTGGAACGGCCTAGGGGTAAACTACACGTACCGTTGTAATCGGGCGAGTCTCTACTTTCAGATGCAACTGAAATTTTGCGGATTGGTCAATCCGTGCGCGAGATATGGCAGTTTGGAGGTAAGACACGCTTGAGAAACTCAAAATTTTCACAGTTCTGATGCTCGAAACGAATAGCTGGAACGGCCTAGGGGAAAACTACACATACCGTTGTAATCGGGCGTGTTTCTACTTTCAGATGCAACAGAAATTTTGCGGATTGGTCGATCCGTTCGCGAGATGCGGCAGTTTGGATGTAAGAAACGCTTGAGAAACTCAAAATTTTCGCAGTTCTGATGCTCGAAACGAATAACTAGGACGGCCTAGGGGAAAACTACACCTACCGTTGTAATCGGGCGAGTTTCTACTTTCAGATGTAACAGAAATTTTGCGGATTGGTCAATCCGTTCGCGAGATATGGCAGTTTGGATGTAAGAAACGCATGAGAAACTCAAAATTTTCGCAGTTCTGATGCTCGAAACGAATAACTAGAACCGCCTAGGGGAAAAGTGCGCATACCCTTGTAATCGGGCGAGTTTCTACTTTCAGATGCAACAGAAATTTTGCGGATTGATCAATCCGTTCGCGAGATATGGCAATTTGGAGATAAGAAACGCTTGAGAAACTCAAAATTTTCGCAGTTCTGATGCTCGAAACGAATGACTAGAACGGCCTAGGGGAGAAGTACGCATACCGTTGTAATCGGGCGAGATTCTACTTTCAGATGCAACAGAAATTTTGCGGATCGGTCAATCCGTTCGCGAGATATGGCAGTTTGAAGGTAAGAAACGCTTGAGAAACTCGGAATTTTCGCAGTTCTGATGCTCGAAACGAATAACTGGAACGGCCTAGGGGTAAACTACACGTACCGTTGTAATCGGGCGAGTCTCTACTTTCAGATTCAACAGAAATTTTGGGGATTGGTCAATCCGTTCGCGAGATATGGCAGTTTGGAGGTAAGACACGCTTGAGAAACTCAAAATTTTCACAGTTCTGATGCTCGAAACGAATAGCTGGACCGGCCTAGGGGAAAACTACACATACCGTTGTAATCGGGCGAGTTTCTACTTTCAGATGCAACAGAAATTTTGCGGATTGGTCGATCCGTTCGCGAGATGCGGCAGTTTGGATGTAAGAAACGCTTGAGAAACTCAAAATTTTCGCAGTTCTGATGCTCGAAACGAATAACTAGAACGGCCTAGGGGAAAACTACACCTACCGTTGTAATCGGGCGAGTTTCTACTTTCAGATGCAACAGAAATTTTGCGGATTGGTCAATCCGTTCGCGAGATATGGCAGTTTGGATGTAAGAAACGCTTGAGAAACTCAAAATTTTCGCAGTTCTGATGCTCGTAACGAATGACTAGAACGGCCTAGGGGAGAAGTACGCGTACCGTTGTAATCGGGCGAGTGTCTACTTTCAGATGCAACAGAAATTTTGCGGATCGGTTAATCCGTTCGCGAGATATGGCAGTTTGGATGTAAGAAACGCTAGAGAAACTCGAAATTTTCGCTGTTCTGATGCTCGAAACGAATAACTGGAACGGCCTAGGGGAAAAGTGCGCATACCGTTGTAATCGGGCGAGTTTCTACTTTCAGATGCAACAGAAATTTTGCGGATCGGTCAATCCGTTCGCGAGATATGTCAGTTTGAATGTAAGAAACGCTTGAGAAACTCAAAATTTGCGCAGTTCTGATGCTTGAAACGAATAACTAGAACCGCCTAGGGGAAAAGTGCGCATACCGTTGTAATCGGGCGAGTTTCTACTTTCACAAGCAACAGAAATTTTGCGGATTGATCAATCCGTTCGCGAGAAATGGCAGTTTGGAGATAAGAAACGCTTTAGAAACTCAAAATTTTCGCAGTTCTGATGCTCCAAACGAATGACTAGAACGGCCTAGGGGAGAAGTACGCATACCGTTGTAATCGGGCGAGATTCTACTTTCAGATGCAACAGAAATTTTGCGGATCGGTCAATCCGTTCGCGAGATATGGCAGTTTGAAGGTAAGAAACGCTTGAGAAACTCGGAATTTTCGCAGTTCTGATGCTCGAAACGAATAACTGGAACGGCCTAGGGGTAAACTACACGTACCGTTGTAATCGGGCGAGTCTCTACTTTCAGATGCAACTGAAATTTTGCGGATTGGTCAATCCGTGCGCGAGATATGGCAGTTTGGAGATAAGAAACGCTTGAGAAACTCAAAATTTTCGCAGTTCTGATGCTCGAAACGAATAACTAGAACGGCCTAGGGGAGAAGTACGCATACCGTTGTAATCGGGCGAGTTTCTACTTTCACAAGCAACAGAAATTTTGCGGATTGATCAATCCGTTCGCGAGAAATGACAGTTTGGAGATAAGAAACGCTTTAGAAACTCACAATTTTCGCAGTTCTGATGCTCGAAACGAATAACTAGAACGGCCCAGGGGAAAAGTGCGCATACCGTTGTAATCGGGCGAGTTTCTACTTTCAGATGCAACAGAACTTTTGCGGATCGGTAAATCCGTTCGCGAGATATGGCAGTTTGGATGCAAGAAACGCTTGAGAAACTCGAAATTTTCGCAGTGCTAATGCTCGAAACGAATAACTGGAACGGCCTAGGGGAAAACTACACATACCGTTGTAATCGGGCGAGTCTCTACTTTCAGATGCAGCAGAAATTTTGCGGATTGGTCAATCCGTTCGCGAGATATGGCAGTTTGGAGGTAAGACACGCTTGAGAAACTCAAAATTTTCGCAGTTCTGATGCTCGAAACGAATAGCTGGAACGGCCTAGGGGAAAACTACACATACCGTTGTAATCGGGCGAGTTTCTACTTTCAGATGCAACAGAAATTTTGCGGATCGGTCAATCCGTTCGCGAGATATGGCAGTTTGAATGTAAGAAACGCTTGAGAAACTCAAAATTTGCGCAGTTCTGATGCTTGAAACGAATAACTAGAACCGCCTAGGGGAAAAGTGCGCATACCGTTGTAATCGGGCGAGTGTCTACTTTCAGATGCAACAGAAATTTTGCGGATCGGTCAATCCGTTCGCGAGATATGGCAGTTTGAATGTAAGAAACGCTTGAGAAACTCAAAATTTGCGCAGTTCTGATGCTTGAAACGAATAAATAGAACCGCCTAGGGGAAAAGTGCGCATACCGTTGTAATCGGGCGAGTGTCTACTTTCAGATGCAACGGAAATTTTGCGGATTGATCAATCCGTTCGCGAGATATGGCAGTTTGGAGATAAGAAACGCTTGAGAAACTCAAAATTTTCGCAGTTCTGATGCTTGAAACGAATAACTAGAACCGCCTAGGGGAAAAGTACGCATACCGTTGTAATCGGGCGAGTTTCTACTTTCACAAGCAACAGAAATTTTGCGGAATGGTCAATCCGTTCGCGAGATATGGCAGTTTGGAGGTAAGAAACGCTTGAGAAACTCAAATTTGCGCAGTTCTGATGCTTGAAACGAATAACTAGAACGGCCTAGGGGAAAAGTGCGCATACCGTTGTAATCGGGCGAGTTTCTACTTTCAGATGCAGCAGAAATTTTGCGGATCGGTCAATCCGTTCGCGAGATATGGCAGTTTGAAGGTAAGAAACGCTTGAGAAACTCAAAATTTGCGCAGTTCTGATGCTTGAAACGAATAACTAGAACCGCCTAGGGGAAAAGTGCGCATACCGTTGTAATCGGGCGAGTGTCTACTTTCAGATGCAACGGAAATTTTGCGGATTGATCAATCCGTTCGCGAGATATGGCAGTTTGGAGATAAGAAACGCTTGAGAAACTCAAAATTTTCGCAGTTCTGATGCTCGAAACGAATAACTAGAACGGCCTAGGGGAGAAGTACGCATACCGTTGTAATCGGGCGAGTTTCTACTTTCAGATGCAACAGAAATTTTGCGGATTGGTCAATCCCTTCGCGAGATATGGCAGTTTGGATGTAAGAAACGCTTGAGAAACTCAAAATTGCGCAGTTCTGATGCTCGAAACGAAGAGCTGGAACGGCCTAGGGGAAAACTACACATACCGTTGTAATCGGGCGAGTTTCTACTTTCAGATGCAACAGAAATTTTGCGGATTGGTCAATCCGTTCGCGAGATATGGCAGTTTGGATGTAAGAAACGCTTGAGAAACTCAAAATTTGCGCAGTTCTGATGCTTGAAACGAATAACTAGAACGGCCTAGGGGAAAAGTGCGCATACCGTTGTAATCGGGCGAGTTTCTACTTTCAGATGCAACAGAAATTTTGCGGATCGGTCAATCCGTTCGCGAGATATGGCAGTTTGAAGGTAAGAAACGCTTGAGAAACTCAAAATTTGCGCAGTTCTGATGCTTGAAACGAATAACTAGAACCGCCTAGGGGAAAAGTGCGCATACCGTTGTAATCGGGCGAGTGTCTACTTTCAGATGCAACGGAAATTTTGCGGATTGATCATTCCGTTCACGAGATATGGCAGCTTGGAGGTAAGAAACGCTTGAGAAACTCAAAATTTTCGCAGTTCTGATGCTCGAAACAAATAACTGGAACGGCCTAGGGGAAAAGTGCGCATACCGTTGTAATCGGGCGAGTTTCTACTTTCAGGTGCACCAGAAATTTTGCGGATCGGTCAATCCGTTCGCGAGATATGGCAGTTTGAAGGTAAGAAACGCTTGAGAAACTCAAAATTTGCGCAGTTCTGATGCTTGAAACGAATAACTAGAACGGCCTAGGGGAAAAGTGGGAATACCGTTGTAATCGGGCGAGTTTCTACTTTCAGATGCAACAGAAATTTTGCGGATCGGTCAATCCGTTCGCGAGATATGGCAGTTTGGATGTAAGAAACGCTTGAGAAGCTCGAAATTTTCGCAGTTCTGATGCTCGAAACGAATAACTGGAACGGCCTAGAGGAAAACTACACATACCGTTGTAATCGGGCGAGTCTCTACTTTCAGATGCAACAGAAATTTTGCGGATTGGTCAATCCGTTCGCAAGATATGGCAGTTTGGATGTAAGAAACGCTTGAGAAACTCGAAATTTTCGCAGTTCTGATGCTCGAAACGTATAACTGAAACGGCCTAGGGGAAAACTACACATACCGTTGTAATTGGGCGAGTTTCTACTTTCAGATGCAACAGAAATTTTGCGAATTGGTCAATCCGTTCGCGAGATATGGCAGTTTGGAGGAAAGAAACGCTTGAGAAACTCAAAATTTGCGCTGTTCTGATGCTTGAAACGAATAACTAGAACGGCCTAGGGGAAAAGTGCGCATACCGTTGTAATCGGGCGAGTGTCTACTTTCAGATGCAACAGAAATTTTGCGGATTGATCAATCCGTTCGCGAGATATGGCAGTTTGGAGATAAGAAACGCTTGAGAAACTCAAAATTTCCGCAGTTCTGATGCTCGAAACGAATGACTAGAACGGCCTAGGGAGAAGTACGCATACCGTTGTAATCGGGCGAGTTTCTACTTTCAAATGCAACAGAAATTTTGCGGATTGGTCAATCCGTTCGCGAGATATGGCAGTTTGGAAATGAGAAACGCATGAGAAACTCAAAATTTTCGTAGTTCTGATGCTAGAAACGAGTAACTAGAACGGCGTAGGGGAAAAGTGCGCATACCGTTGTAATTGGGCGAGATTCTACTTTCAGATGCAACAGAAATTTTGCAGATCGGTCAATCCGTTCGCGAGGTATGGCAGTTTGAAGGTAAGAAACGCTTGAGAAACTCAAAATTTGCGCAGTTCTGATGCTTGAAACGAATAACAAGAACGGCCTAGGGGAAAAGTGGGCATACCGTTGTAATCGGGCGAGTTTCTACTTTCGGATGCAACAGAAATTTTGCGGATCGGTAAATCCGTTCGCGAGATATGGCAGTTTGGATGCAAGAAACGCTTGAGAAACTCGAAATTTTCGCAGTTCTGATGCTCGAAACGAATAACTGGAACGGCGTAGGGGAAAACTACACATACCGTTGTAATCGGGCGGGTCTCTACTTTCAGATGCAACAGAATTTTGCGGATTGGTCAATCCGTTCGCGAGATATGGCAGTTTGGAGGTAAGAAACGCTTGAAAAACTCAAAATTTTCGCAGTTCTGATGCTCGAAACGAATAGCTGGAACGGCCTAGGGGAAAACTACACATACCGTTGTAATTGGGCGAGTTTCTACTTTCAGATGCAACAGAAATTTTGCGAATTGGTCAATCCGTTCGCGAGATATGGCAGTTTGGAGGAAAGAAACGCTTGAGAAACTCAAAATTTGCGCTGTTCTGATGCTTGAAACGAATAACTAGAACGGCCTAGGGGAAAAGTGCGCATACCGTTGTAATCGGGCGAGTGTCTACTTTCAGATGCAACAGAAATTTTGCGGATTGATCAATCCGTTCGCGAGATATGGCAGTTTGGAGATAAGAAACGCTTGAGAAACTCAAAATTTCCGCAGTTCTGATGCTCGAAACGAATGACTAGAACGGCCTAGGGGAGAAGTACGCATACCGTTGTAATCGGGCGAGTTTCTACTTTCAAATGCAACAGAAATTTGCGGATTGGTCAATCCGTTCGCGAGATATGGCAGTTTGGAAATGAGAAACGCATGAGAAACTCAAAATTTTCGTAGTTCTGATGCTAGAAACGAGTAACTAGAACGGCGTAGGGGAAAAGTGCGCATACCGTTGTAATTGGGCGAGATTCTACTTTCAGATGCAACAGAAATTTTGCAGATCGGTCAATCCGTTCGCGAGGTATGGCAGTTTGAAGGTAAGAAACGCTTGAGAAACTCAAAATTTGCGCAGTTCTGATGCTTGAAACGAATAACAAGAACGGCCTAGGGGAAAAGTGGGCATACCGTTGTAATCGGGCGAGTTTCTACTTTCGGATGCAACAGAAATTTTGCGGATCGGTAAATCCGTTCGCGAGATATGGCAGTTTGGATGCAAGAAACGCTTGAGAAACTCGAAATTTTCGCAGTTCTGATGCTCGAAACGAATAACTGGAACGGCGTAGGGGAAAACTACACATACCGTTGTAATCGGGCGGGTCTCTACTTTCAGATGCAACAGAAATTTTGCGGATTGGTCAATCCGTTCGCGAGATATGGCAGTTTGGAGGTAAGAAACGCTTGAGAAACTCAAATTTTCGCAGTTCTGATGCTCGAAACGAATAGCTGGAACGGCCTAGGGGAAAACTACACATACCGTTGTAATCGGGCGAGTTTCTACTTTCAGATGCAACAGAAATTTTGCGGATTGGTCAATCCGTTCGCGAGATATGGCAGTTTGAAGGTAAGAAACGCTTTAGAAACTCAAAATTTTCGCAGTTCTGATGCTCGAAACGAATAACTAGAACGGCCCAGGGAAAAGTGCGCATACCGTTGTAACCGGGCGAGTGTCTACTTTCAGATGCAACAGAAATTTTGCGGATTGGTCAATCCGTTCGCGAGATATGGCAGTTTGGAAATAAGAAACGCTTGAGAAACTCAAAATTTTCGTAGTTCTGATGCTAGAAACGAGTAACTAGAACGGCGTAGGGGAAAAGTGCGCATACCGTTGTAATCGGGCGAGATTCTACTTTCCGATGCAACAGAAATTTTGCGGATCGGTCAATCCGTTCGCGAGATATGGCAGTTTGAAGGTAAGAAACGCTTGAGAAACTCAAAATTTGCGCAGTTCTGATGCTTGAAACGAATAACTAGAGCGGCCTAGGGGAAAAGTGGGCATACCGTTGTAATCGGGCGAGTTTCTACTTTCAGATGCAACAGAACTTTTGCGGATCGGTAAATCCGTTCGCGAGATATGGCAGTTTGGATGAAAGAAACGCTTGAGAAACTCGAAATTTTCGCAGTTCTGATGCTCGAAACGAATAACTGGAACGGCCTAGGGGAAAAGTGCGCATACCGTTGTAATCGGGCGAGATTCTACTTTCAGATGCAACAGAAATTTTGCGGATCGGTCAATCCGTTCGCGAGATATGTCAGTTTGAATGTAAGAAACGCTTGAGAAACTCAAAATTTGCGCAGTTCTGATGCTTGAAACGAATAACTAGAACCGCCTAGGGGAAAAGTGCGCATACCGTTGTAATCGGGCGAGTTTCTACTTTCACAAGCAACAGAAATTTTGCGGATTGATCAATCCGTTCGCGAGAAATGGCAGTTTGGAGATAAGAAACGCTTTAGAAACTCAAAATTTTCGCAGTTCTGATGCTCCAAACGAATGACTAGAACGGCCTAGGGGAGAAGTACGCATACCGTTGTAATCGGGCGAGATTCTACTTTCAGATGCAACAGAAATTTTGCGGATCGGTCAATCCGTTCGCGAGATATGGCAGTTTGAAGGTAAGAAACGCTTGAGAAACTCGGAATTTTCGCAGTTCTGATGCTCGAAACGAATAACTGGAACGGCCTAGGGGTAAACTACACGTACCGTTGTAATCGGGCGAGTCTCTACTTTCAGATGCAACTGAAATTTTGCGGATTGGTCAATCCGTGCGCGAGATATGGCAGTTTGGAGGTAAGACACGCTTGAGAAACTCAAAATTTTCACAGTTCTGATGCTCGAAACGAATAGCTGGAACGGCCTAGGGGAAAACTACACATACCGTTGTAATCGGGCGTGTTTCTACTTTCAGATGCAACAGAAATTTTGCGGATTGGTCGATCCGTTCGCGAGATGCGGCAGTTTGGATGTAAGAAACGCTTGAGAAACTCAAAATTTTCGCAGTTCTGATGCTCGAAACGAATAACTAGGACGGCCTAGGGGAAAACTACACCTACCGTTGTAATCGGGCGAGTTTCTACTTTCAGATGTAACAGAAATTTTGCGGATTGGTCAATCCGTTCGCGAGATATGGCAGTTTGGATGTAAGAAACGCATGAGAAACTCAAAATTTTCGCAGTTCTGATGCTCGAAACGAATAACTAGAACCGCCTAGGGGAAAAGTGCGCATACCCTTGTAATCGGGCGAGTTTCTACTTTCAGATGCAACAGAAATTTTGCGGATTGATCAATCCGTTCGCGAGATATGGCAATTTGGAGATAAGAAACGCTTGAGAAACTCAAAATTTTCGCAGTTCTGATGCTCGAAACGAATGACTAGAACGGCCTAGGGGAGAAGTACGCATACCGTTGTAATCGGGCGAGATTCTACTTTCAGATGCAACAGAAATTTTGCGGATCGGTCAATCCGTTCGCGAGATATGGCAGTTTGAAGGTAAGAAACGCTTGAGAAACTCGGAATTTTCGCAGTTCTGATGCTCGAAACGAATAACTGGAACGGCCTAGGGGTAAACTACACGTACCGTTGTAATCGGGCGAGTCTCTACTTTCAGATTCAACAGAAATTTTGGGGATTGGTCAATCCGTTCGCGAGATATGGCAGTTTGGAGGTAAGACACGCTTGAGAAACTCAAAATTTTCACAGTTCTGATGCTCGAAACGAATAGCTGGACCGGCCTAGGGGAAAACTACACATACCGTTGTAATCGGGCGAGTTTCTACTTTCAGATGCAACAGAAATTTTGCGGATTGGTCGATCCGTTCGCGAGATGCGGCAGTTTGGATGTAAGAAACGCTTGAGAAACTCAAAATTTTCGCAGTTCTGATGCTCGAAACGAATAACTAGAACGGCCTAGGGGAAAACTACACCTACCGTTGTAATCGGGCGAGTTTCTACTTTCAGATGCAACAGAAATTTTGCGGATTGGTCAATCCGTTCGCGAGATATGGCAGTTTGGAGGTAAGAAACGCTTGAGAAACTCAAAATTTTCGCAGTTCTGATGCTCGTAACGAATGACTAGAACGGCCTAGGGGAGAAGTACGCGTACCGTTGTAATCGGGCGAGTGTCTACTTTCAGATGCAACAGAAATTTTGCGGATCGGTTAATCCGTTCGCGAGATATGGCAGTTTGGATGTAAGAAACGCTAGAGAAACTCGAAATTTTCGCTGTTCTGATGCTCGAAACGAATAACTGGAACGGCCTAGGGGAAAACTACACATACCGTTGTAATCGAGCGAGTCTCTACTTTCAGATGCAACAGAAATTTTGCGGATTGGTCAATCCGTTCGCGAGATATGGCAGTTTGAATGTAAGAAACGCTTGAGAAACTCAAAATTTGCGCAGTTCTGATGCTTGAAACGAATAACTAGAACCGCCTAGGGGAAAAGTGCGCATACCGTTGTAATCGGGCGAGTTTCTACTTTCACAAGCAACAGAAATTTTGCGGATTGATCAATCCGTTCGCGAGAAATGGCAGTTTGGAGATAAGAAACGCTTTAGAAACTCAAAATTTTCGCAGTTCTGATGCTCCAAACGAATGACTAGAACGGCCTAGGGGAGAAGTACGCATACCGTTGTAATCGGGCGAGATTCTACTTTCAGATGCAACAGAAATTTTGCGGATCGGTCAATCCGTTCGCGAGATATGGCAGTTTGAAGGTAAGAAACGCTTGAGAAACTCAAAATTTGCGCAGTTCTGATGCTTGAAACGAATAACTAGAACCGCCTAGGGGAAAAGTGCGCATACCGTTGTAATCGGGCGAGTTTCTACTTTCACAAGCAACAGAAATTTTGAGGATTGATCAATCCGTTCGCGAGAAATGGCAGATTGGAGATAAGAAACGCTTTAGAAACTCAAAATTTTCGCAGTTCTGATGCTCCAAACGAATGACTAGAACGGCCTAGGGGAGAAGTACGCATACCGTTGTAATCGGGCGAGATTCTACTTTCAGATGCAACAGAAGTTTTGCGGATCGGTCAATCCGTTCGCGAGATATGGCAGTTTGAAGGTAAGAAACGCTTGAGAAACTCGGAATTTTCGCAGTTCTGATGCTCGAAACGAATAATTGGAACGGCCTAGGGGTAAACTACACGTACCGTTGTAATCGGGCGAGTCTCTACTTTCAGATGCAACTGAAATTTTGCGGATTGGTCAATCCGTTCGCGAGATATGGCAGTTTGGAGGTAAGACACGCTTGAGAAACTCAAAATTTTCACAGTTCTGATGCTCGAAACGAATAGCTGGAACGGCCTAGGGGAAAACAACACATACCGTTGTAATCGGGCGAGTTTCTACTTTCAGATGCAACAGAAATTTTGCGGATTGGTCGATCCGTTCGCGAGATGCGGCAGTTTGGATGTAAGAAACGCTTGAGAAACTCAAAATTTTCGCAGTTCTGATGCTCGAAACGAATAACTAGAACGGCCTAGGGGAAAACTACACCTACCGTTGTAATCGGGCGAGTTTCTACTTTCAGATGTAACAGAAATTTTGCGGATTGGTCAATCCGTTCGCGAGATATGGCAGTTTGGAGGTAAGAAACGCTTGAGAAACTCAAAATTTTCGCAGTTCTGATGCTCGAAACGAATAACTAGAACCGCCTAGGGGAAAAGTGCGCATACCCTTGTAATCGGGCGAGTTTCTACTTTCAGATGCAACAGAAATTTTGCGGATTGATCAATCCGTTCGCGAGATATGGCAATTTGGAGATAAGAAACGCTTGAGAAACTCAAAATTTTCGCACTTCTGATGCTCGAAACGAATGACTAGAACGGCGTAGGGGAGAAGTACGCGTACCGTTGTAATCGGGCGAGTGTCTACTTTCAGATGCAGCAGAAATTTTGCGGATCGGTTAATCCGTTCGCGAGATATGGCAGTTTGGATGTAAGTAACGCTAGAGAAACTCGAAATTTTCGCTGTTCTGATGCTCGAAACGAATAACTGGAACGGCCTAGGGGAAAACTACACATACCGTTGTAATCGGGCGAGTCTCTACTTTCAGATGCAACAGAAATTTTGCGGATTGGTCAATCCGTTCGCGAGATATGGCAGTTTGGAGGTAAGAAACGCTTGAGAAACTCAAAATTTTCGCAGTTCTGATGCTCGAAACGAATAACTGGAACGGCCTAGGGGAAAACTACACATACCGTTGAAATCGGGCGAGTTTCTACCTTCAGATGCAACAGAAATTTTGCGGATTGGTCGATCCGTTCGCGAGATGTGGCAGTTTGGAAGTAAGAAACGCTTGAGAAACTCAAAGTTTTCGCAGTTCTGATGCCCGAAACGAATAACTAGAACCGCCTAGGGGAAAAGTGCGCACACCGTTGTAATCGGGCGAGTTTCTACTTTCAGATGCAACAGAAATTTTGCGGATTGATCAATCCGTTCGCGAGATATGGCAGTTTGGAGATAAGAAACGCTTGAGAAACTCAAAATTTTCGCAGTTCTGATGCTCGAAACGAATCACTAGAACCGCCTAGGGGAAAAGTGCGCATACCGTTGTAATCGGGCGAGTTTCTACTTTCAGATGCAACAGAAATTTTGCGGATTGATCAATCCGTTCGCGAGATATGGCAGTTTGGAGATAAGAAACGCTTGTGAAACTCAAAATTTTCGCAGTTCTGATGCTCGAAACGAATAACTGGAACGGCCTAGGGGAAAAGTGCGCATACCGTTGTAATCGGGCGAGTTTCTACTTTCACAAGCAACAGAAATTTTGCGGATTGATCAATCCGTTCGCGAGAAATGGCAGTTTGGAGATAAGAAACGCTTTAGAAACTCAAAATTTTCGCAGTTCTGATGCTCCAAACGAATGACTAGAACGGCCTAGGGGAGAAGTACGCATACCGTTGTAATCGGGCGAGATTCTACTTTCAGATGCAACAGAAATTTTGCGGATCGGTCAATCCGTTCGCGAGATATGGCAGTTTGAAGGTAAGAAACGCTTGAGAAACTCGGAATTTTCGCAGTTCTGATGCTCGAAACGAATAACTGGAATGGCCTAGGGGTAAACTACACGTACCGTTGTAATCGGGCGAGTCTCTACTTTCAGATGCAACAGAAATTTTGGGGATTGGTCAATCCGTTCGCGAGATATGGCAGTTTGGAGGTAAGACACGCTTGAGAAACTCAAAATTTTCACAGTTCTGATGCTCGAAACGAATAGCTGGAACGGCCTAGGGGAAAACTACACATACCGTTGTAATCGGGCGAGTTTCTACTTTCAGATGCAACAGAAATTTTGCGGATTGGTCGATCCGTTCGCGAGATGCGGCAGTTTGGATGTAAGAAACGCTTGAGAAACTCAAAATTTTCGCAGTTCTGATGCTCGAAACGAATAACTAGAACGGCCTAGGGGAAAACTACACCTACCGTTGTAATCGGGCGAGTTTCTACTTTCAGATGCAACAGAAATTTTACGGATTGGTCAATCCGTTCGCGAGATATGGCAGTTTGGAGGTAAGAAACGCTTGAGAAACTCAAAATTTTCGCAGTTCTGATGCTCGTAACGAATGACTAGAACGGCCTAGGGGAGAAGTACGCGTACCGTTGTAATCGGGCGAGTGTCTACTTTCAGATGCAACAGAAATTTTGCGGATCGGTTAATCCGTTCGCGAGATATGGCAGTTTGGATGTAAGAAACGCTAGAGAAACTCGAAATTTTCGCTGTTCTGATGCTCGAAACGAATAACTGGAACGGCCTAGGGGAAAACTACACATACCGTTGAAATCGGGCGAGTTTCTACCTTCAGATGCAACAGAAATTTTGCGGATTGGTCGATCCGTTCGCGAGATGTGGCAGTTTGGAAGTAAGAAACGCTTGAGAAACTCAATGTTTTCGCAGTTCTGATGCCCGAAACGAATAACTAGAACCGCCTAGGGGAAAAGTGCGCACACCGTTGTAATCGGGCGAGTTTCTACTTTCAGATGCAACAGAAATTTTGCGGATTGATCAATCCGTTCGCGAGATATGGCAGTTTGGAGATAAGAAACGCTTGAGAAACTCAAAATTTTCGCAGTTCTGATGCTCGAAACGAATCTCTAGAACCGCCTAGGGGAAAAGTG
This sequence comes from Ptiloglossa arizonensis, assembly GCF_051014685.1. Classification (NCBI taxonomy): domain Eukaryota; kingdom Metazoa; phylum Arthropoda; class Insecta; order Hymenoptera; family Colletidae; genus Ptiloglossa; species Ptiloglossa arizonensis. The sequence continues at coordinate 1,524,446 of NW_027478414.1, forward strand.
CGCATACCGTTGTAATCGGGCGAGTTTCTACTTTCAGATGCAACAGAAATTTTGCGGATTGATCAATCCGTTCGCGAGATATGGCAGTTTGGAGATAAGAAACGCTTGTGAAACTCAAAATTTTCGCAGTTCTGATGCTCGAAACGAATGACTAGAACGGCCTAGGGGAGAAGTACGCATACCGTTGTAATCGGGCGATTGTCTACTTTCAGATGCAACAGAAATTTTGCGGATCGGTCAATCCGTTCGCGAGATATGGCAGTTTGGAGGTAAGAAACGCTTGAGAAACTCAAAATTTTCGCAGTTCTGATGCTCGAAACGAATAACTGGAACGGCCTAGGGGAAAAGTGCGCATACCGTTGTAATCGGGCGAGTTTCTACTTTCACAAGCAACAGAAATTTTGCGGATTGATCAATCCGTTCGCGAGAAATGGCAGTTTGGAGATAAGAAACGCTTTAGAAACTCAAAATTTTCGCAGTTCTGATGCTCCAAACGAATGACTAGAACGGCCTAGGGGAGAAGTACGCATACCGTTGTAATCGGGCGAGATTCTACTTTCAGATGCAACAGAAATTTTGCGGATCGGTCAATCCGTTCGCGAGATATGGCAGTTTGAAGGTAAGAAACGCTTGAGAAACTCGGAATTTTCGCAGTTCTGATGCTCGAAACGAATAACTGGAATGGCCTAGGGGTAAACTACACGTACCGTTGTAATCGGGCGAGTCTCTACTTTCAGATGCAACAGAAATTTTGGGGATTGGTCAATCCGTTCGCGAGATATGGCAGTTTGGAGGTAAGACACGCTTGAGAAACTCAAAATTTTCACAGTTCTGATGCTCGAAACGAATAGCTGGAACGGCCTAGGGGAAAACTACACATACCGTTGTAATCGGGCGAGTTTCTACTTTCCGATGCAACAGAAATTTTGCGGATCGGTCAATCCGTTCGCGAGATATGGCAGTTTGAAGGTAAGAAACGCTTGAGAAACTCAAAATTTGCGCAGTTCTGATGCTTGAAACGAATAACTAGAGCGGCCTAGGGGAAAAGTGGGCATACCGTTGTAATCGGGCGAGTTTCTACTTTCAGATGCAACAGAACTTTTGCGGATTGGTCAATCCGTTCGCGAGATATGGCAGTTTGGAGATAAGAAACGCTTGAGAAACTCAAAATTTTCGCAGTTCTGATGCTCGTAACGAATGACTAGAACGGCCTAGGGGAGAAGTACGCGTACCGTTGTAATCGGGCGAGTGTCTACTTTCAGATGCAACAGAAATTTTGGGGATCGGTTAATCCGTTCGCGAGATATGGCAGTTTGGATGTAAGAAACGCTAGAGAAACTCGAAATTTTCGCTGTTCTGATGCTCGAAACGAATAACTGGAACGGCCTAGGGGAAAACTACACATACCGTTGTTATCGAGCGAGTCTCTACTTTCAGATGCAACAGAAATTTTGCGGATTGGTCAATCCGTTCGCGAGATATGGCAGTTTGAATGTAAGAAACGCTTGAGAAACTCAAAATTTGCGCAGTTCTGATGCTTGAAACGAATAACTAGAACCGCCTAGGGGAAAAGTGCGCATACCGTTGTAACCGGGCGAGTTTCTACTTTCACAAGCAACAGAAATTTTGCGGATTGATCAATCCGTTCGCGAGAAATGGCAGTTTGGAGATAAGAAACGCTTTAGAAACTCAAAATTTTCGCAGTTCTGATGCTCCAAACGAATGACTAGAACGGCCTAGGGGAGAAGTACGCATACCGTTGTAATCGGGCGAGATTCTACTTTCAGATGCAACAGAAATTTTGCGGATCGGTCAATCCGTTCGCGAGATATGGCAGTTTGAAGGTAAGAAACGCTTGAGAAACTCGGAATTTTCGCAGTTCTGATGCTCGAAACGAATAACTGGAACGGCCTAGGGGTAAACTACACGTACCGTTGTAATCGGGCGAGTCCCTACTTTCAGATGCAACAGAAATTTTGCGGATTGGTCAATCCGTTCGCGAGATATGGCAGTTTGGAGGTAAGAAACGCTTGAGAAACTCAAAATTTTCGCAGTTCTGATGCTCGAAACGAATAACTGGAACGGCCTAGGGGAAAACTACACATACCGTTGTAATCGGGCGGGTCTCTACTTTCAGATGCAACAGAAATTTTGCGGATTGATCAATCCGTTCGCGAGATATGGCAGTTTGGAGATAAGAAACGCTTGAGAAACTCAAAATTTTCGCAGTTCTGATGCTCGTAACGAATGACTAGAACGGCCTAGGGGAGAAGTACGCATACCGTTGTAATCGGGCGAGATTCTACTTTCAGATGCAACAGAAATTTTGCGGGTCGGTCAATCCGTTCGCGAGATATGGCAGTTTGAAGGTAAGAAACGCTTGAGAAACTCGGAATTTTCGCAGTTCTGATGCTCGAAACGAATAACTAGAACGGCCCAGGGGAAAAGTGCGCATACCGTTGTAGTCGGGCGAGTTTCTACTTTCAAATGCAACAGAAATTTTGCGGATTGGTCAATCCGTTCGCGAGATATGGCAGTTTGGAAATAAGAAACGCTTGAGAAACTCAAAATTTTCGTAGTTCTGATGCTAGAAACTTGTAACTAGAACGGCGTATGAGAAAAGTGCGCATATCGTTGTAATCGGGCGAGATTCTACTTTCAGATGCAACAGAAATTTTGCGGATCGGTCAATCTGTTCGCGAGATATGGCAGTTTGAAGGTAAGAAACGCTTGAGAAACTCAAAATTTGCGCAGTTCTGATGCTTGAAACGAATAACTAGAACGGCCTAGGGGAAAAGTGGGCATACCGTTGTAATCGGGCGAGTTTCTACTTTCAGATGCAACAGAAATTTTGCGGATCGGTCAATCCGTTCGCGAGATATGGCAGTTTGAAGGTAAGAAACGCTTGAGAAACTCAAAATTTTCGCAGTTCTGATGCTCGAAACGAATAACTGGAACGGCCTAGGGGAAAACTACACATACCGTTGTAATCGGGCGAGCCTCTACTTTCAGATGCAACAGAAATTTTGCGGATTGGTCGATCCGTTCGCGAGATATGGCAGTTTGGAGGTAAGAAACGCTTGAGAAACTCGAAATTTTCGCAGTTCTGATGCTCCAAACGAATGACTAGAACGGCCTAGGGGAGAAGTACACGTACCGTTGTAATCGGGCGAGTCTCTACTTTCAGATGCAACAGAAATTTTGGGGATTGGTCAATCCGTTCGCGAGATATGGCAGTTTGGAGGTAAGACACGCTTGAGAAACTCAAAATTTTCACAGTTCTGATGCTCGAAACGAATAGCTGGAACGGCCTAGGGGAAAACTACACATACCGTTGTAATCGGGCGAGTTTCTACTTTCAGATGCAACAGAAATTTTGCGGATTGGTCGATCCGTTCGCGAGATGCGGCAGTTTGGATGTAAGAAACGCTTGAGAAACTCAAAATTTTCGCAGTTCTGATGCTCGAAACGAATAACTAGAACGGCCTAGGGGAAAACTACACCTACCGTTGTAATCGGGCGAGTGTCTACTTTCAGATGCAACAGAAATTTTGGGGATTGGTCAATCCGTTCGCGAGATATGGCAGTTTGGAGGTAAGACACGCTTGAGAAACTCAAAATTTTCACAGTTCTAATGCTCGAAACGAATAACTGGAACGGCCTAGGGGTAAACTACACGTACCGTTGTAATCGGGCGAGTCTCTACTTTCAGATGCAACAGAAATTTTGGGGATTGGTCAATCCGTTCGCGAGATATGGCAGTTTGGAGGTAAGACACGCTTGAGAAACTCAAAATTTTCACAGTTCTGATGCTCGAAACGAATAGCTGGAACGGCCTAGGGGAAAACTACACATACCGTTGTAATCGGGCGAGTTTCTACTTTCAGATGCAACAGAAATTTTGCGGATTGGTCGATCCGTTCGCGAGATGCGGCAGTTTGGATGTAAGAAACGCTTGAGAAACTCAAAATTTTCGCAGTTCTGATGCTCGAAACGAATAACTAGAACGGCCTAGGGGAAAACTACACCTACCGTTGTAATCGGGCGAGTGTCTACTTTCAGATGCAACGGAAATTTTGGGGATTGGTCAATCCGTTCGCGAGATATGGCAGTTTGGAGGTAAGACACGCTTGAGAAACTCAAAATTTTCACAGTTCTGATGCTCGAAACGAATAGCTGGAACGGCCTAGGGGAAAACTACACATACCGTTGTAATCGGGCGAGTTTCTACTTTCAGATGCAACAGAAATTTTGCGGATTGGTCAATCCGTTCGCGAGATATGGCAGTTTGGAGGTAAGAAACGCTTGAGAAACTCAAAATTTTCGCAGTTCTGATGCTCGTAACGAATGACTAGAACGGCCTAGGGCGAAGTACGCGTACCGTTGTAATCGGGCGAGTGTCTACTTTCAGATGCAACAGAAATTTTGCGGATCGGTTAATCCGTTCGCGAGATATGGCAGTTTGGATGTAAGAAACGCTAGAGAAACTCGAAATTTTCGCTGTTCTGATGCTCGAAACGAATAACTGGAACGGCCTAGGGGAAAACTACACATACCGTTGTAATCGAGCGAGTCTCTACTTTCAGATGCAACAGAAATTTTGCGGATTGGTCAATCCGTTCGCGAGATATGGCAGTTTGAATGTAAGAAACGCTTGAGAAACTCAAAATTTGCGCAGTTCTGATGCTTGAAACGAATAACTAGAACCGCCTAGGGGAAAAGTGCGCATACCGTTGTAATCGGGCGAGTTTCTACTTTCACAAGCAACAGAAATTTTGCGGATTGATCAATCCGTTCGCGAGAAATGGCAGTTTGGAGATAAGAAACGCTTTAGAAACTCAAAATTTTCGCAGTTCTGATGCTCCAAACGAATGACTAGAACGGCCTAGGGGAGAAGTACGCATACCGTTGTAATCGGGCGAGATTCTACTTTCAGATGCAACAGAAATTTTGCGGATCGGTCAATCCGTTCGCGAGATATGGCAGTTTGAAGGTAAGAAACGCTTGAGAAACTCGGAATTTTCGCAGTTCTGATGCTCGAAACGAATAACTGGAACGGCCTAGGGGTAAACTACACGTACCGTTGTAATCGGGCGAGTCTCTACTTTCAGATGCAACAGAAATTTTGCGGATTGGTCAATCCGTTCGCGAGATATGGCAGTTTGGAGGTAAGAAACGCTTGAGAAACTCAAAATTTTCGCAGTTCTGATGCTCGAAACGAATAACTGGAACGGCCTAGGGGAAAACTACACATACCGTTGAAATCGGCCGAGTTTCTACCTTCAGATGCAACAGAAATTTTGCGGATTGGTCGATCCGTTCGCGAGATGTGGCAGTTTGGAAGTAAGAAACGCTTGAGAAACTCAAAATTTTCGCAGTTCTGATGCTCGAAACGAATAACTGGAACGGCCTAGGGGAAAACTACATATACCGTTGTATTCGGGCGGGTCTCTACTTTCAGATGCAACAGAAATTTTGCGGATTGATCAATCCGTTCGCGAGATATGGCAGTTTGGAGATAAGAAACGCTTGAGAAACTCAAAATTTTCGCAGTTCTGATGCTCGTAACGAATGACTAGAACGGCCTAGGGGAGAAGTACGCATACCGTTGTAATCGGGCGAGATTCTACTTTCAGATGCAACAGAAATTTTGCGGGTCGGTCAATCCGTTCGCGAGATATGGCAGTTTGAAGGTAAGAAACGCTTGAGAAACTCGGAATTTTCGCAGTTCTGATGCTCGAAACGAATAACTAGAACGGCCCAGGGGAAAAGTGCGCATACCGTTGTAGTCGGGCGAGTTTCTACTTTCAAATGCAACAGAAATTTTGCGGATTGGTCAATCCGTTCGCGAGATATGGCAGTTTGGAAATAAGAAACGCTTGAGAAACTCAAAATTTTCGTAGTTCTGATGCTAGAAACTTGTAACTAGAACGGCGTATGGGAGAAGTGCGCATATCGTTGTAATCGGGCGAGATTCTACTTTCAGATGCAACAGAAATTTTGCGGATCGGTCAATCCGTTCGCGAGATATGGCAGTTTGAAGGTAAGAAACGCTTGAGAAACTCAAAATTTGCGCAGTTCTGATGCTTGAAACGAATAACTAGAACGGCCTAGGGGAAAAGTGGGCATACCGTTGTAATCGGGCGAGTTTCTACTTTCAGATGCAACAGAAATTTTGCGGATCGGTCAATCCGTTCGCGAGATATGGCAGTTTGAAGGTAAGAAACGCTTGAGAAACTCAAAATTTTCGCAGTTCTGATGCTCGAAACGAATAACTGGAACGGCCTAGGGGAAAACTACACATACCGTTGTAATCGGGCGAGCCTCTACTTTCAGATGCAACAGAAATTTTGCGGATTGGTCAATCCGTTCGCGAGATATGGCAGTTTGGAGGTAAGAAACGCTTGAGAAACTCAAAATTTTCGCAGTTCTGATGCTCGAAACGAATAGCTGGAACGGCCTAGGGGAAAAGTGGGAATACCGTTGTAATCGGGCGAGTTTCTACTTTCAGATGCAACAGAAATTTTGCGGATCGGTCAATCCGTTCGCGAGATATGGCAGTTTGGATGTAAGAAACGCTTGAGAAACTCAAAATTTTCGCAGTTCTGATGCTCCAAACGAATAACTAGAGCGGCCTAGGGGAAAAGTGGGCATACCGTTGTAATCGGGCGAGTTTCTACTTTCAGATGCAACAGAACTTTTGCGGATCGGTAAATCCGTTCGCGAGATATGGCAGTTTGGATGAAAGAAACGCTTGAGAAACTCGAAATTTTCGCAGTTCTGATGCTCGAAACGAATAACTGGAACGGCCTAGGGGAAAAGTGCGCATACCGTTGTAATCGGGCGAGTTTCTACTTTCAGATGCAACAGAAATTTTGCGGATCGGTCAATCCGTTCGCGAGATATGGCAGTTTGGATGTAAGAAACGCTTGAGAAACTCAAAATTTTCGCAGTTCTGATGCTCCAAACGAATGACTAGAACGGCCTAGGGGAGAAGTACACGTACCGTTGTAATCGGGCGAGTCTCTACTTTCAGATGTAACAGAAATTTTGGGGATTGGTCAATCCGTTCGCGAGATATGGCAGTTTGGAGGTAAGACACGCTTGAGAAACTCAAAATTTTCACAGTTCTCATGCTCGAAACGAATAGCTGGAACGGCCTAGGGGAAAACTACACATACCGTTGTAATCGGGCGAGTTTCTACTTTCAGATGCAACAGAAATTTTGCGGATTGGTCGATCCGTTCGCGAGATGCGGCAGTTTGGATGTAAGAAACGCTTGAGAAACTCAAAATTTTCGCAGTTCTGATGCTCGAAACGAATAACTAGAACGGCCTAGGGGAAAACTACACCTACCGTTGTAATCGGGCGAGTGTCTACTTTCAGATGCAACAGAAATTTTGGGGATTGGTCAATCCGTTCGCGAGATATGGCAGTTTGGAGGTAAGACACGCTTGAGAAACTCAAAATTTTCACAGTTCTGATGCTCGAAACGAATAACTGGAACGGCCTAGGGGTAAACTACACGTACCGTTGTAATCGGGCGAGTCTCTACTTTCAGATGCAACAGAAATTTTGGGGATTGGTCAATCCGTTCGCGAGATATGGCAGTTTGGAGGTAAGACACGCTTGAGAAACTCAAAATTTTCACAGTTCTGATGCTCGAAACGAATAGCTGGAACGGCCTAGGGGAAAACTACACATACCGTTGTAATCGGGCGAGTTTCTACTTTCAGATGCAACAGAAATTTTGCGGATTGGTCGATCCGTTCGCGAGATGCGGCAGTTTGGATGTAAGAAACGCTTGAGGAACTCAATATTTTCGCAGTTCTGATGCTCGAAACGAATAACTAGAACGGCCTAGGGGAAAACTACACCTACCGTTGTAATCGGGCGAGTGTCTACTTTCAGATGCAACGGAAATTTTGGGGATTGGTCAATCCGTTCGCGAGATATGGCAGTTTGGAGGTAAGACACGCTTGAGAAACTCAAAATTTTCACAGTTCTGATGCTCGAAACGAATAGCTGGAACGGCCTAGGGGAAAACTACACATACCGTTGTAATCGAGCGAGTCTCTACTTTCAGATGCAACAGAAATTTTGCGGATTGGTCAATCCGTTCGCGAGATATGGCAGTTTGGAGGTAAGAAACGCTTGAGAAACTCAAAATTTTCGCAGTTCTGATGCTCGTAACGAATGACTAGAACGGCCTAGGGGAGAAGTACGCGTACCGTTGTAATCGGGCGAGTGTCTACTTTCAGATGCAACAGAAATTTTGCGGATCGGTTAATCCGTTCGCGAGATATGGCAGTTTGGATGTAAGAAACGCTAGAGAAACTCGAAATTTTCGCTGTTCTGATGCTCGAAACGAATAACTGGAACGGCCTAGGGGAAAACTACACATACCGTTGTAATCGAGCGAGTCTCTACTTTCAGATGCAACAGAAATTTTGCGGATTGGTCAATCCGTTCGCGAGATATGGCAGTTTGAATGTAAGAAACGCTTGAGAAACTCAAAATTTTCGCAGTTCTGATGCTCGAAACGAATAACTGGAACGGCCTAGGGGAAAACTACACATACCGTTGTATTCGGGCGGGTCTCTACTTTCAGATGCAACAGAAATTTTGCGGATTGATCAATCCGTTCGCGAGATATGGCAGTTTGGAGATAAGTAACGCTTGAGAAACTCAAAATTTTCGCAGTTCTGATGCTCGAAACGAATAACTGGAACGGCCTAGGGGAAAACTACACATACCGTTGAAATCGGCCGAGTTTCTACCTTCAGATGCAACAGAAATTTTGCGGATTGGTCGATCCGTTCGCGAGATGTGGCAGTTTGGAAGTAAGAAACGCTTGAGAAACTCAAAATTTTCGCAGTTCTGATGCTCGAAACGAATAACTGGAACGGCCTAGGGGAAAACTACACATACCGTTGTATTCGGGCGGGTCTCTACTTTCAGATGCAACAGAAATTTTGCGGATTGATCAATCCGTTCGCGAGATATGGCAGTTTGGAGATAAGAAACGCTTGAGAAACTCAAAATTTTCGCAGTTCTGATGCTCGTAACGAATGACTAGAACGGCCTAGGGGAGAAGTACGCATACCGTTGTAATCGGGCGAGATTCTACTTTCAGATGCAACAGAAATTTTGCGGGTCGGTCAATCCGTTCGCGAGATATGGCAGTTTGAAGGTAAGAAACGCTTGAGAAACTCGGAATTTTCGCAGTTCTGATGCTCGAAACGAATAACTAGAACGGCCCAGGGGAAAAGTGCGCATACCGTTGTAGTCGGGCGAGTTTCTACTTTCAAATGCAACAGAAATTTTGCGGATTGATCAATCCGTTCGCGAGATGTGGCAGTTTGGAGATAAGAAACGCTTGTGAAACTCAAAATTTTCGCAGTTCTGATGCTCGTAACGAATGACTAGAACGGCCTAGGGGAGAAGTACGCATACCGTTGTAATCGGGCGAGTTTCTACTTTCAGATGCAACAGAAATTTTGCGGATCGGTCAATCCGTTCGCGAGATATGGCAGTTTGAAGGTAAGAAACGCTTGAGAAACTCAAAATTTTCGCAGTTCTGATGCTCGAAACGAATAACTGGAACGGCCTAGGGGAAAACTACACATACCGTTGTAATCGGGCGAGCCTCTACTTTCAGATGCAACAGAAATTTTGCGGATTGGTCAATCCGTTCGCGAGATATGGCAGTTTGGAGGTAAGAAACGCTTGAGAAACTCAAAATTTTCGCAGTTCTGATGCTCGAAACGAATAGCTGGAACGGCCTAGGGGAAAAGTGGGAATACCGTTGTAATCGGGCGAGTTTCTACTTTCAGATGCAACAGAAATTTTGCGGATCGGTCAATTCGTTCGCGAGATATGGCAGTTTGGATGTAAGAAACGCTTGAGAAACTCAAAATTTTCGCAGTTCTGATGCTCCAAACGAATGACTAGAACGGCCTAGGGGAGAAGTACGCATACCGTTGTAATCGGGCGAGATTCTACTTTCAGATGCAACAGAAATTTTGCGGATCGGTCAATCCGTTCGCGAGATATGGCAGTTTGAAGGTAAGAAACGCTTGAGAAACTCGGAATTTTCGCAGTTCTGATGCTCGAAACGAATAACTGGAACGGCCTAGGGGTAAACTACACGTACCGTTGTAATCGGGCGAGTCTCTACTTTCAGATGCAACAGAAATTTTGGGGATTGGTCAATCCGTTCGCGAGATATGGCAGTTTGGAGGTAAGACACGCTTGAGAAACTCAAAATTTTCACAGTTCTGATGCTCGAAACGAATAGCTGGAACGGCCTAGAGGAAAACTACACATACCGTTGTAATCGGGCGAGTTTCTACTTTCAGATGCAACAGAAATTTTGCGGATTGGTCGATCCGTTCGCGAGATGCGGCAGTTTGGATGTAAGAAACGCTTGAGAAACTCAAAATTTTCGCAGTTCTGATGCTCGAAACGAATAACTAGAACGGCCTAGGGGAGAAGTACGCATACCGTTGTAATCGGGCGAGATTCTACTTTCAGATGCAACAGAAATTTTGCGGGTCGGTCAATCCGTTCGCGAGATATGGCAGTTTGAAGGTAAGAAACGCTTGAGAAACTCGGAATTTTCGCAGTTCTGATGCTCGAAACGAATAACTAGAACGGCCCAGGGGAAAAGTGCGCATACCGTTGTAGTCGGGCGAGTTTCTACTTTCAAATGCAACAGAAATTTTGCGGATTGGTCAATCCGTTCGCGAGATATGGCAGTTTGGAAATAAGAAACGCTTGAGAAACTCAAAATTTTCGCAGTTCTGATGCTCGTAACGAATGACTAGAACGGCCTAGGGGAAAACTACACATACCGTTGTAATCGGGCGAGCCTCTACTTTCAGATGCAACAGAAATTTTGCGGATTGGTCAATCCGTTCGCGAGATATGGCAGTTTGGAGGTAAGAAACGCTTGAGAAACTCAAAATTTTCGCAGTTCTGATGCTCGAAACGAATAGCTGGAACGGCCTAGGGGAAAAGTGGGAATACCGTTGTAATCGGGCGAGTTTCTACTTTCAGATGCAACAGAAATTTTGCGGATCGGTCAATTCGTTCGCGAGATATGGCAGTTTGGATGTAAGAAACGCTTGAGAAACTCAAAATTTTCGCAGTTCTGATGCTCCAAACGAATGACTAGAACGGCCTAGGGGAGAAGTACGCATACCGTTGTAATCGGGCGAGATTCTACTTTCAGATGCAACAGAAATTTTGCGGATCGGTCAATCCGTTCGCGAGATATGGCAGTTTGAAGGTAAGAAACGCTTGAGAAACTCGGAATTTTCGCAGTTCTGATGCTCGAAACGAATAACTGGAACGGCCTAGGGGTAAACTACACGTACCGTTGTAATCGGGCGAGTCTCTACTTTCAGATGCAACAGAAATTTTGGGGATTGGTCAATCCGTTCGCGAGATATGGCAGTTTGGAGGTAAGACACGCTTGAGAAACTCAAAATTTTCACAGTTCTGATGCTCGAAACGAATAGCTGGAACGGCCTAGGGGAAAACTACACATACCGTTGTAATCGGGCGAGTTTCTACTTTCAGATGCAACAGAAATTTTGCGGATTGGTCGATCCGTTCGCGAGATGCGGCAGTTTGGATGTAAGAAACGCTTGAGAAACTCAAAATTTTCGCAGTTCTGATGCTCGAAACGAATAACTAGAACGGCCTAGGGGAGAAGTACGCATACCGTTGTAATCGGGCGAGATTCTACTTTCAGATGCAACAGAAATTTTGCGGATCGGTCAATCCGTTCGCGAGATATGGCAGTTTGAAGGTAAGAAACGCTTGAGAAACTCGGAATTTTCGCAGTTCTGATGCTCGAAACGAATAACTGGAACGGCCTAGGGGTAAACTACACGTACCGTTGTAATCGGGCGAGTCTCTACTTTCAGATGCAACAGAAATTTTGCGGATTGGTCAATCCGTTCGCGAGATATGGCAGTTTGGAGGTAAGAAACGCTTGAGAAACTCAAAATTTTCGCAGTTCTGATGCTCGAAACGAATAACTGGAACGGCCTAGGGGAAAACTACACATACCGTTGAAATCGGCCGAGTTTCTACCTTCAGATGCAACAGAAATTTTGCGGATTGGTCGATCCGTTCGCGAGATGTGGCAGTTTGGAAGTAAGAAACGCTTGAGAAACTCAAAATTTTCGCAGTTCTGATGCTCGAAACGAATAACTAGAACGGCCTAGGGGAAAACTACACCTACCGTTGTAATCGGGCGAGTGTCTACTTTCAGATGCAACAGAAATTTTGGGGATTGGTCAATCCGTTCGCGAGATATGGCCGTTTGGAGGTAAGACACGCTTGAGAAACTCAAAATTTTCACAGTTCTGATGCTCGAAACGAATAGCTGGAACGGCCTAGGGGAAAACTACACATACCGTTGTAATCGGGCGAGTTTCTACTTTCAGATGCAACAGAAATTTTGCGGATTGGTCGATCCGTTCGCGAGATGCGGCAGTTTGGATGTAAGAAACGCTTGAGAAACTCAAAATTTTCGCAGTTCTGATGCTCGAAACGAATAACTAGAACGGCCTAGGGGAAAACTACACCTACCGTTGTAATCGGGCGAGTGTCTACTTTCAGATGCAACGGAAATTTTGGGGATTGGTCAATCCGTTCGCGAGATATGGCAGTTTGGAGGTAAGACACGCTTGAGAAACTCAAAATTTTCACAGTTCTGATGCTCGAAACGAATAGCTGGAACGGCCTAGGGGAAAACTACACATACCGTTGTAATCGGGCGAGTTTCTACTTTCAGATGCAACAGAAATTTTGCGGATTGGTCAATCCGTTCGCGAGATATGGCAGTTTGGAGGTAAGAAACGCTTGAGAAACTCAAAATTTTCGCAGTTCTGATGCTCGAAACGAATAGCTGGAACGGCCTAGGGGAAAACTACACATACCGTTGTAATCGGGCGAGATTCTACTTTCAGATGCAACAGAAATTTTGCGGATCGGTCAATCCGTTCGCGAGATATGGCAGTTTGAAGGTAAGAAACGCTTGAGAAACTCGGAATTTTCGCAGTTCTGATGCTCGAAACGAATAACTGGAACGGCCTAGGGGTAAACTACACGTACCGTTGTAATCGGGCGAGTCTCTACTTTCAGATGCAACAGAAATTTTGCGGATTGGTCAATCCGTTCGCGAGATATGGCAGTTTGGAGGTAAGAAACGCTTGAGAAACTCAAAATTTTCGCAGTTCTGATGCTCGAAACGAATAACTGGAACGGCCTAGGGGAAAACTACACA